>NW_019416568.1:576293-898297 GCF_000390285.2 Anoplophora glabripennis
AAAATAATTTTCACGTAGATAATTTTTTTGTCACCATGAGAAAATAAGTACATTTGATAAAAAGCATTAAAATCACTCAAGCATTAAAGACACTTTTAAATGCTCTAATAGTCTTCCTACTTAAAATAAGAAATAATTTTGATACTGTAACTTTTTAAAATGTTTGTTGAAAAAATTTCAAATTTCAGTACATATTTTGAAAAAAAAGAGTGAAAATGATTATAGAGTTTCAGTGCTTTCTATATTGTATTAGCTTTCACGGTGAATAAAAAAATATTACAAGTAAATAATTTTACTAAACCAATCTTTGATTAATTCTTGTAATAGAGATTTATTATGCAACTTTAAATTTTTCGTTGTGTTGATATCCATAAAAAAAACTACCTACCTCTGATCACATTTTTTATTAAAAAAAAAAAAAAAAACAAAACATTTTATTATTAATAAAAAAATGTGATTATATGATGATCAGACATTATTATGTTATATAAATAAATGTGAATGAAATATCTAATAAAACACACTAAAAACACAAATAAAACACACACCAGCACTCGCCAAACCTAACCAACAATAAACATAAACAATATGAATGACATGAAATGATTCATAATTGCAATTGTCAAAATTTATTCTACAAAATCTTTGTGGCGACATCTATAGACTCTTTCCCCAACTTGTATATCCATCTCAAGTCACGTGGTTCCCAGTGTCCCCATATTTTCAAGTATAAGTTCTCGGGCCCTGGCTGTCATTCATACAAGAAGCTATCGCTCGACGTATTCAGTGCATGCTGCTATGTAGAAGACAGGTTTTTCTGCGCATCATTTCTGAGAGATGTTCGATGCATAAGCATAATTTCTGCATTGTGTTCAGTTCAGTCTTATACACCAAACTGTTCGTTTAACTCCAGTAAGTAAAAATCCCACGAATTACAATCTAGCGATCTTGCAACAAACCTTGAAAAAATCTGAAAAAAATTAAGGGAGCTATATCGGTCCTGACCAATCTGCAACTGCATTCAGTTCCTCTCTACCTACACCAGATTTCGAGATTTTCGATTTTTTTCCTTACAGGAGGTATTTGCAGAAAAACCGACCTTCCTAGCGTGTTCAGCGACCCCAGTTGCATATGATACCACCTTGAGAAAGGCATTTTAATTTTTTGACAATTTTCATGGACTGTCTTTCGATTTTCTCAAAAATTTTTAGGAATCAGAAAAATCTGAAAATATTTAAGGGAACTCTATCGGTCCTGACTAATCCAAACCTGTAATCAGTTCCGCTCTAGCTCCACCAGTTTTTAAGATTTTCGATTTCTTTCATTCCGATTCCATTTAAGTTTTTGTTCGGCAGGCAACATACATTACACTACATGTGTATACTTGGCTGTATGAAATTCTTAAAATTTTATGTACTTATAGATTTTGAGTAAATACATTAAAAATGGACCACACAATTATATATAAATCTTCCTTTATTTATGGAACAGTAACACAATTTCTATATTTTCTAATGTAAGCTACATTAGAGCAACAGTTCACAATAAAAACACATGGAAACAAAACATCTCACCTACGCAGAAAAAGTAGGTTCTTTCCCGAAACAGCAAATTTCACGTTAAAGAAGCAACATTTCATTCTACTTCGTACAACAATATATTCTCAAAATTGAGACAAAATCGTCTTTAGATGAGCACTTTAATTTTTTGAAATTTTCATGGCTTGAATTTTCATGTACCACCGATTTTCTCAAAAATGTTTAGGTCTATAACGGCCCTGACCAATCCAAAACTGCATTCAGTTCCTCTCTAGCTCCACCAGTTTCCAGATTTTCAACTTTTTTACTCTGGATTCATTTAAGTTTTTGTTCGTTAGGCAACATACATTACAACACACGTGAATATTCGGCTGTATAATAATTCTTAAAATTATATAATATTGTAGATTATAGGAGGGTAAATGCATTAAAAATTAACAACACAATTATAAATGAATCTTCCTTTATTTATAGAACAGTAATATAATTCCTGTATTTTTTAATGTAGTTTAACAGTTCACAATGGGAACAAAACATCTCACCTACGCAGAAAAAAGTTGGTTCTTTCTCGATACAGCAAATGTCACAGTTCAGTCTGCTTAGTACAACAAAATATTCTCAAAGATGAGACAAAACCGTCTTTAGGGGAACACTTTAATTTTTTGACAGTTTTAATTGATTGAATTTTCATGGTCCATCGATTTTCTCATAAATTTGTAGGACTATATCGGTCTTGTCCAATCCAAAACTGCATTTAGTATCTCTCTAGTTCCACCAGTTTTCCAGATTTTCAATTTCTTTATTCGGGTTCCATTTAATTTTTGTTCGGTAGGCAACCTATATTACAACATAGGTGTATACTTGGCTGCATAACAATTCTTAAAATTATATAATATTGCAGATAATAGGTAAATGTATTAAAAATGAACAACATAATATTAAATAAACATTCCTTTATTTTTAGAACAGTAATATAATTCCTGTATTTCTTAATGTAGCTTAACAGTTCACAATATAAAGACATGGGAACAAAACATCTCACCTACGCAGAAAAAAGTCGGTTCTTTCTCCGATACAGCAAATTAAAGAGGCAACATTTCATTCTCCTTCGTACAGCAATATATTCTCAAAGTTGAGACGAAACCGCCGTTAGATGAGCTCTTTAATTTTTTGGCAATTTTCATGGGTAAAAATAAATTCAAAAAATCAAAATAAATCTCAAACATTTTTAGGACTCGGAAATATCTGAAAACGTTCGGGTGAACTATAACTGCCCTGACTAAAGAAAACATTCATTCGGTTCCTCTCTAGCTCCATCAGTTTTCCAAATTTTCAATTTCTTTTATTTCGATTCTATTCAAGTTTTGGTTCGGTAGGCAACATACATTACAATACACGTGTATACTTGGCTGCATAACAATTCTTAAAATTATATAATATTGTAGATTATGGGTAAATGTATTAAAAATGAACAACACAACTATAACTAAATCTTCCTTTGTTTATAGAACAGTAATATAATTCGTGTATTTCTTAATGTAGGTTAACAGTTCACAATATAAAGACATGGGGAACAAAACATCTCACCTACGCAGAAAAAAGTCGGTTCTTCCTCCGATACAGCAAATTAAAAAAGTAACATTTCATTCTGCTTCCTACAACAATATAATCTCAAACTTGAGACGAGACTGCCGTTAGATGAGCTCTTTAATTTTTTGGCAATTTCCTTGGATAAAAAAAAATTAAAAAAACAAAAAAATCTCAAAAATTTTTAGGTCTCAGAAATATCTGAAAACGTTCCGGTGAACTACAACGGCCCTGACCAATCAAAAAATGCATTCAGTTCCTCTCTAGCTCAACCAGTTTTACAGATTTTCGATTTCTTTTATTCCGGTTCCATTTAAGTTTTTTTTAGGTAGGCAACCTACATTACAATATAATTGTATACTTGGCTGCATAACAATCTTTTAAAATTATATAATATTGCAGATTATGGGTAAATGCATTAAAAATGAACAATACAATTATAAATAAATCCTCCTTTGTTTATAGAACTGTAATATAATTACTGTATTTTTTAATGTAGCTTAACAATTCACAATAAACAAACATGGAACAAAACATCTCACCTACACAGAAAAAGTCGGTTCTTCCTTGATAGATCAAATGTCACATTAGACAAGCAACATTTCATTCTGCTTCGTACAACAATATATACTCAAAGTTGAAACAAACCGCCGTTAGATGAGCTCTTTAATTTTTTGGCAATTTTCATGGGTAAAAAAAAATCAAAAAATCAAACAAATCTCAAAAATTTTTACGACTCGGATATATCTGAAAACGTTACGGTGAACTATAACAGCCCTGACTAATAAAAAAATTCATTCAGTTCCTCTCTAGCTCCACCAGCTTTCCAGATTTTCGATTTCTTTTATTTCGGTTCTATTTAAGTTTTTGTTCGGTAGGCAACATACATTACAATACACGTGTATACTTGGCTGCATAACAATTCTTAAAATTATATAATATTGTAGATTATGGGTAAATGTATTAAAAATGAACAAAACAATTATAAATAAATCTTCCTGTGTTCATAGAACAGTAATATAATTACTGTATTTTTTAATGTAACTTAAAAGTTCACAATATAAAGACATGGGGAACAAAACATCTCACCTACGCAGAATAAAGTCGGTTCTTCCTCCGATACAGCAAATTAAAAAAGTAACATTTCATTCTGCTTCCTACAACAATATAATCTTAAACTTGAGACGAAACTGCCGTTAGATGAGCTTTTTAATATTTTAAAAAAACTACAACGGCCCTGACCAATCAAAAAATGCATTCAGTTCCTCTCTAGCTCCACCAGTTTTTCAGATTTTCGATTTCTTTTATTCCGGTTCCATTTAAGTTTTTTGCGGTAGGCAACATACATTACAATACACGTGTATACTTGGCTGCATAACAATTCTTAAAATTATATAATATTGTAGATTATAGGTAAATGTATTAAAAATGAACAACACAACTATAACTAAATCTTCCTTTGTTTATAGAACAGTAATATAATTCGTGTATTTCTTAATGTAGCTTAACAGTTCACAATATAAAGACATGGGGAACAAAACATCTCACCTACGCAGAAAAAAGTCGGTTTTTCCTCCGATACAGCAAATTAAAGAAGTAACATTTCATTCTGCTTCCTGCAACAATATATTCTCAAAATTGAGACAAAACCGCCGTTACATGAATTCTTTAATATTTTGGCAATTTCCATGGATAAAAAAAATTAAAAAACAAGAAAATCTCAAAAATTTTTAGGACTCAGAAATGTCTGAAAACGTTTCGGTGAGCTATAACGGCCCTGACCAATCAAAAAATGCATTCAGTTCCTCTCTAGCTCTACCAGTTTTCCAGATTTTCGATTTCTTTTATTCCGGTTATATTTAAGTTTTTGTTCGGTAGGCAACATACATTACAATACACGTGTACAATTGGCTGCATAACAATTCTTAAAATTATATATTATAAATTATGGATAATATGTATTAAGAATGAACAAAACCGCTTTTAGATGAGCACTTTAATTTTTTAGTAATTTTCATGGAAAAAAGAAATTAAAAAAAATTTCAAACATTTTTAAGACAAATATCGGAAAAAAATCCGGTGAACTATAACGGCTCTGACCAATCCGAAACCGCTCTAATGAACATTGCCAATTTTGCTCTCTTTACATAGAAAGAATATAATTTATTGAATTTTATCAGAAAGCACATTATGGAAACTATTTCATAACTCATTCCTAAATATCCAGAGGCCACTAAACGAATTAAATTTTTTTAAAGTTACAACAGATTTTTTTTTTAATTCTTAATTGCAAGTGGAGAAATAAAATATAGCAAGTATTTTCCAATCACGACAAACAGAAAGCAACTTACCACCATTGTTGACACAAGATATCTAAATAAAGTAAACTGTAATAAAACAGAGTAATACGGAAAGTATCTTTATTTCAAAATCGATCAACAATTTATAAATATACTTGATAACACCTTACTAAGAAATATAAAGGCAGTGAAAATATATTTAATAATATAACAAACACATTACGTCAAATTACAAACATAAAAATTAGTATAACGGACAAAAATATGTCACTCATAGCGACTATAACATGCACTGCTTTTCAACAATATATATCCGTGTAAAAATATATTAATTTGATGGCTTTCGTAATTTTCACACTTACAAAAAACGGGGATTAAATTATTAACTACACTTTTAAAAAAGTCACTGGTACAGATTTTTATACAGGGTCCATATTTTGTACCGTCCACGACTAGTCTGAATAATTAAATTTAACTTTAACTAGAAGTCTCACAGTTTTCGAGATATAAGCACATTCGGTGAATATTTCTAGCGCTGCAAATATATCAGAAACAATACTGTTGCAATTATCTCACAAAATAAAAATTTCCGTCAAAGTGTCAAAGTAGGCCTAAAAATATTCTAAAAATATTCAAAAACTCGTCATGAAAAATGAAAATGAGCATCACTTTCAGTTTTTCGAAAATTTTCGAAAATCACCCTTACTTAGGGGTTGAAAAGACAAAAAAAGTGAACAAATTAATAATCATCAACAGTTGTAAAACCCCAAATATTTCTATGTAAAAAAGCAAAAAACATATTAAAAGTTAGAATTTTTTTTTTCTTTTATACGTCATAATTGAACCATTAATAACCCACAATCACTAGATTCGAAGGAAAATACCCCTAAATGAGGGTAAAACCACCCCTAAGTTCAACCATATACGTATAAAAGAAAAAAAATTCTAACTTTTAATAAATTTTTTGCATTTTAGACGTTTAGGGGATGATTTCACCCCTTTAGGGATATTAAGGGTTGATTTTCAATCCGGACAAGACCGTATCAAATACGAAATTAGATATTTTTACATTCATAATATTATTTTGATAACAACATAGAAATATTTGGGGTTTTACAACTGTTGATGATTAATTTGTTCACTTTTTTTGTCTTTTCAACCCCTAAATTAGGGTGTTTCGAAAATTTTCAAAAATCTGAAAGTGACGCTCATTTTCATCTTTAACGACGAGTATTTGGATATTTTTAGAAAATTTTTAGGATTTTCCCAGTCGCCTCTGTCAAAGTCTCAAAAACAGCCAGAAAAATGGCTTTTTTTGCAGTCACTCTTTGAGACTGAGAAATAGTTTTTGAGAGAAAATCGTAACAAAGTGCATATCTCTAATACTAAGAGATTTTTTTTTACTAAGGTCGAATTCAGTGATTCAAGCAAGTCGTGGGCAGGCCTATCACCCCTTGTTGACTCGGCGTTTAGTTTTGGAACACCCTGTACAAAAGCATAGTGGCCAACAGTAATTTGAATCGTTAAAGTAGATTTTTTTAAAAGTCGCCAAATCAGTGGTGGTTCGTGGAAATTAAAGTGGTCATATTTTGATATTTTGACCCACATAAACTCTCGTGATGAAAAATTTTGACTGAGTTACAAAAAAAAAATTAAAAATTAAAATAGGGTTTCTCGACTCTGAAATATCAAAAACAGGTAGACATATGTATGGAAATTATTTCTTTTATAATAAACTTATAGATCCAGGCACTTTTCGTATTTTCCATTTTAATTAAAATTTAAATAAACACAACTAAGAAGAAAACATTCTTTAGATAAATAAATAAAAAAATGCTTATTTATATTTGTCGATCATAAATACATATTTATGCAAATTTGTAACCCGCTTCGAGGTCCGAGGGTCCCTAGTCGTTTATTTCACTCGAAATTTTTTCGTCACGAAAAAACGGAACACAGAAATTGTTCTCCAAAAATTAATTTAACCATTTTCATTTTCACTGGTCACCACTGTGCCGAATATGAACATCAAAGAAACATACAGTTAACGATCAAAGCATTTAAAATAAAATCCACAATCGACAAAAAATAACTAACGTGATCGTTTTGACGAAAAGGAAACATTAAACTATTAAACATCTCTGATTATCAAGCATCAAAATGTACACACAACTTTCCATATTTACACGTTTCATTTGTAACGATTCAAGAACAGTTCTGGGAATACTCAGCAGTCATACACGTACAAGATTTTTTGCAAATTAACGTACTTTCAACCATTTAAGCTCAGCAATCAATTATCGAACAGTTTTATGCTTGAACGGAAGGGGAGAGTTTTTAAGAGAAATTATAACGTGAAAGAATTTTTAGGCAATTAAAATGGATTGCTGCGGATAATTTTTAGTCTTCATACTTCTAATAACGTACACACTCATACACTGTGAATAATATGCGCAAAAATATAATACTCATTTTTTTAATTTCGTCAAGATTCAACAAAAGTTCCAGATTATTTGCAAAAAAACCCGTAAAAGTACTTCTAATCAGTCAGTAGCTTATTTACGGAACTTATTACTCTGTTGGTGGCGTGCATGCAGTCCGTAACTAAATTCCGTCTCCTTTATTGTTGGTCGAATTTGTTACAGCTAAAATTACAGTATGTTGGCCACCACTACTCACTCTTAACACCCTCCGGTCCACCAACTGCTTGCTGTTAATCAACGTAGGCACTTCGCAGTCGTCCTCCTTACCCGTCCCCAGCTGTCCGTTGGTTCCCATACCCCAACCGTACAGCTCTCCTTTAACAAAATCATGTTGATATTTTGATCTTTACCACAACCATTGAATATTAATTATGAATTTCTATTCTGTATAACATAATTACGATTAATGACAAACAGTATGTCAAAAATCATGATGGAGTAGTTCAAATGACTTAGTTTTAGTTGCAGATTGCTAGTAATACTAATAATTTTTGTTAAATTTAAGCCTTTAGAAATCTATACAGGATGTTTCAGGAGATTTGAAAATTTTATATGCGGAGGTTTTGGGACGGGAAATTCAAATTTTATGGACTGTATTTTCTAGAGGGCGCCACAAGCAACCATTATTTTGACATCCTGTATATCCTAAACGAAGCGTTCCCAGACCTAAGTTCATAGGAAATATTTTGCTTAAAATTGAACGTAGAATAATATACTGAAGTATGTACATCTCCTCCTGAGACACCCTGTATAATTTTATTACACCGGAATTTCTTCGTCTTTCATTCCACATATATTTCAATAATCTGAAGTAGTTTGTAGACATGCGTGTTAACTAAGATGAAACAATATTTTGAATACATTTGTCTCGTTAAGGCATTACTTGTGTCAAAACTTATTAGATTATTCGCGACCTCTGCATAATATAGAACGGTAGGAATTTCAAATTGAATTTTGTCCCGATTTTGGCTCCGCACCCTGTATATAAATCGCACAATACTATAATTTAGTAAATCACCTCATAATGTGTATTAAAACTAAACGAAATATTAAACAGACATTTAAAGTGAGGAAATATCAAAAGTTACCTAATTTTTTCAGCGTCAAAAAATGAAATATTTGCAAATATTCCCAAACGATTCTAAATTCTGGAAAACGAGACTCACCTTCTGTCGAAACTGCAAACGACGTGGCCGATCCGCACGCCACATTTACAATTTTCTTGCCCTCTAAAGTAGAAACCAACTGGAGCTCGGCAGCATCTTCACAACCTGCACCCAGTCCTAGGCGGCCGTATTCTTTCCTGCCGATGGCGTAAACTTTCCCGTCTACGTCCAGTCCGATCGTATGGTGCTGACCCCCACTGATGATATTCCACTTGTATTTCGAAAACTCCTTGCTCAACTTTGGCATAAACTGCGGCACCAAGGATTTTAAACCTACGATTGTGCACAAAGAGCGTAAGCGAAAAGAACACTTTGAGTTTCGTCAGCCGCTTACCTAGTTGATTGTAATTATTCAATCCGAAAACGTAAACGTCGTCCCTGTTCGCCACTTTACAGAAAGTGCCGTAAGTTACAGCCCAGATGTTGTCGAAATGCAGCCTCAAACTAGGCTTAAGGCTAATCTGCGCCGGCTGTAAGAGTTTAGCTGGAACGAAGAACGTTTCGTGCATTTTTATCATTCGAGAAATTAAAAAACTGGTTCACCACAGGGATGTTAGTAATAGTTCACGATAAAAATAAAAAAAATATGCAAAAAAAATAAACCCGATAAAAAACAAAATAAAAAAGCTTCAGTGCTCAATCCGTACCTATTTGTCCCTTACCCACTCCGCTTCTTGCATTCCTACTGCTGCTTCTTTCCGTGGTTCTACCCAACTGCCCCTGCTCGGCACACCCACAAGTGTACACTTCTCCGTGATTTGTTAAAAATACTATGTGGTCTGCGCCCGAAGCTATTTTGACTACATGGACGTTCTGAATTATTTCAAAAGGAAGTTTCTCGTTGCCTCTCAATGTCATACCCATATTACCATGTGAATCCTAAATTTAAAAAAATTAGATAAAGAAATATAAAACGTATCACATCTTACTCTGAATGTGCCCCATGCAAAAACGCGTCCATCATCTAACAAGGCAGCGGAATGAGAATCTCCCGCTGACACTTGCACCACTTTTGAAGGTAATTCAACCTCACCAGCTTCAAATTCCGCATCTTCTTTTCCTTCGGTAACTCTCCCCAAGGCCCCTTCATCGTTACAACCAAAAGTTATGACCTAAATAAAAACATCGTAATGTTCGAAATTATTTTATTACAAACGAGAGTCTTACTTTTCCTTCTGCAGTTAAACAAACAGTATGCATGCCTCCAGCACAAATATCAACAATATCTTGGTCAAGATTAAGCAGAGCAGGTCTGCTTTTCTCTAGTACGTCTGGTCCTAAACCTAGTTGACCAACATCTCCAGCTCCTGTTACCAATACAACTCCTTCCGTAACAATTTTAGGAGACGTAGCATTTTCCAAGGTGACTGAAATAAGATATTTGAATTTAAAATTTTCATAAAAATTGATATACTTACATTTGGCTCTTTTCGGTTTGGCGTTGTGTTCATTTGAACTCTGATGACGCCTCTTGGTTGCCATTTTATAAATAATAAACTGGAAATGCATTTATTTATAAGGCATGGAAAAAGTAAGGTTATACAACTATACTTACGAATAAATTAAATACTTATGCGGTATTTAACACTACATTAATTTTCGATGCGTTAAGAATAAACCAAGTTTATTGGTTTGAGAAAATAAATTTTACAATCACAAACCAAGCGAGAGCGGGAAAACGAAATAGGGCCAAAAATATTTGCGGCCAACGGAACGAACCGGTTTATTAAAATGTCAAATGTCAAATCAGAAAAATTACTTATAGGCATTTTTTATCGAAGTACATGGTAATAAAGTATTTCGATTTATTTGCTATGGTGCTGCAAAAAAATTGTTATTGGTCCCAAAGAAATAAAAATGTTTATAACAGCCACAGAAATTAGAAAATGTAATCCTTTAAATAAAATTCTCTGTTTCTTTTTTCTCTTTTTTCTTATGGATTTACATATCGCTGGTAGTAAACATTAAGAACTAAAAGTGACGTCGTGAAAATTAGCTTTGTTTAAATAATTTTTTAATAGGGGAATATGTGATAAGATGCCTAGGTGGTGGCGAAACTGGAGCCTGAAGTGAGGTTAGTTAGTAAACGTGTTTTCGTAAGTTTGATATTAAATTTTTGTACCTATACTACTTATAGTATTGTATTTACTGATAAATTACGATACACAAAATGGCATTACGTATACAGTTTGAAAATAACAATGAAATCGGCGTATTTGCCAAATTAACTAATGCATATTGTTTAGTAGGGATTGGTGGCTCAGAGAACTTCTACAGGTAAGTGTTTACAAACCTGTAATATTGTGCAATGTAATATATTTTATTTTCTCTTAGCACTTTTGAGGGCGAGTTAGGTGAAACTATACCCGTGGTACACAGTTCACTAGCAGGATGCCGCATCATAGGCAGAATGTGTGTTGGAAATAAAAATGGACTTCTTGTGCCTAATTCGACTTTTGACACAGAACTACAACATATAAGGAATGCCCTTCCAGATTCCGTGAAAGTGCAGAGAGTTGAAGAAAGACTGTCGGCACTGGGAAACGTAATTGCCTGCAACGATTATGTTGCATTGGTACATCCCGACTTGGATAGAGTATGTTATACACATTATGACAAACCTTTATTTAAATTCCTTACAACATTAATTTTAGGAAACGGAGGAAATAATAGCGGACACATTAAAAGTAGAAGTTTTTAGGCAAACGATAGCCAGTAACGTGCTAGTAGGATCATACTGTGTTCTTAGCAACCAGGGCGGTTTAGTTCATCCAAATACCAGTATTGTTGATCAAGAAGAATTATCGTCCTTGCTTCAAGTACCACTTGTGGTGAGTATTGATAAGTATATATTTTGCAACTTTTCATCTTTCTTTGATTAATTTTGTAGGCAGGCACTGTAAATAGAGGAAGTGAGGTAGTGGGTGCAGGGTTAGTTGTAAACGATTGGTGTGCATTCGCCGGGATGGACACGACTTCAACAGAACTCACCGTTATAGAATCCGTGTTTAGATTGAATGAAGCCGCACCATCTAACATTACCTCTGACATGCGAGCAAGTCTTATTGAAAGGTCAGTTTATTATTATCTTTGAGCCTTTTAATTTGTAACAATATTTTTTGTATTTCAGCATGTCGTGAAATGGTAAAATATCGCGCAAGGTTAAGGATCAGTTACTAAATGTATAAAAGTAAATATTGAATTTGCAAGTTAATATTAACTTAAAGTCTAAATATAGATTTATAATTGCACATTTAGGCCAATTAATATATTACTGTAGTTATGTTCTTTATCTATGACTTTTGTACAAAAAATTACATCCTATTGTATTAAAAATAGGACGCTAAGAATTCCGAATTCAACTAACAAACTTAAATGTTACTAAGAACATATTTTTTGATAAATAAAGTACTTGTGAGTAAAGATTTATTTTTTTTATAAAGCAGAACCCTCTCAGAATTGTTACAGGTATGTATTTACTACTTCTTCACTTAGGGGCATATTTACCATAAGAAAACTAAACTAAACATTTTAAGGTGTAGTGAATTTATTTCCAAGGGCAATAGCAAATATAAGATCAGAGTAACTCCGAGTTGCTATTAGCTGCTAATAGCTACGCATCTTGACAAATCGAAAGACTTACAAACTTTTCTACAATTGTAATAAAATATTTGCAGACCGAATATAGGTTAGGAATGTGTTCGACTGGCGAGATATAACCTACAATGTATATGTCATATCTTAAATGTCATTACGACTCGATGCCTACTGTCAGAAAATGTTACATTGTACCTACAGATAGTCCTACTTACGTGGTGTAGGTACTACAAAAGCATGACTAGTATAGTGTCGTAATAAACAAAATAAGCTATTGATATTTTGAGAAACAATTACTCTCGAGATCTGTCCAGCATTGAATTACACCCACAATATCTAGCAAACAGATAAGATCATTTGTTGGCAGAATTGTCATACATAGACCGGTTTGGAGCTTATTCTCATCAGTATACACACATATGATGACTAAAGAACAGTTTAACTAATTGGATGCTTATACACAGACATAATATTTTAAGTGGATCAGATATAACATACAGAGTATATGTTACACCTTAAATATTGAAAATATATCGGTAGAGAAACGTACAAATAGCTAAATCATTCTTGGCAAATAAATATAAGCATAAATTGATTACTATTATACTTCAACAGTATTTAAAATTTCAAGTTTTGTTTTTTTTGCGCTTTGATTTAAAAATTTCTCTCAATAAAAGCCAGCTGTTTGTAAAAACCACAACTTTTCGAAAAATTAGTTGGAATATTTAAAAATAATTGTCAGAAGTCACGTACGTTACTTACAATGATTAATTCAATAAAACGAAGCATATTTTTGAAATTTTTTAATTCTACATATAAAGTACAAACTTTTATACCACACTATTCTAACCTTCTCTTAACTGGCATAAAATACATGATCAGACGGCCTAAAACCGCTATGTTAGCACAAAAGAAGGACACACTTTGGATCCAAATAAACAAAAAGGTGTTTTGGCCATGGAATTCCAACAAATACGCTGGCAAAAGCCAGGCGCCTTGAGCTGCGAACCATATAGTCAGTAAGAGGGCTACCGTTTTTTTCGGCATGTTCACTTGCCACAAGCACAGAGGTATAACGGCCATGACCCACACAAAATATTGGGACGTTAAAACGCCATTGTAGATGACCATTACGATTGTCTGCGTAAGAATTGAAAAATTCAATGAGAATTTATTTAAGCCGTATCGAACGGAGAAAACTAGGATTAACACCAACTGAGGCAAAACCATTAGCACTTTCTGCCAAATGCCGATATTCTTTACCCAAGCCGTGAGATACTGAAGGTAGAAATATAGAGAAAAGTTATGTCTCGTGTCTTTTCTTACCAAGTGGTAAATATATGCCTCGTATAAAAATTTGTGACCGTATAATTCATAAAAGGTCCAAGTTAAGCAAGAAAGTGATAATATACAACCTGTTATCAGTTTAAGTTGATCAAAATTTGGTATCAGATAGAGTAAGTACTCTTTCTTGAACACAGTTTTTCTTTCTTTGGCATCGTATGGTACTATTTTATGACCTCCTAGAGACGAGCTTTCTGCGATAATGTTTTCTACATTGTCTAAAGGTTTTAAATTAGCAGACGGCGCGATTGCCTTGACAAAACTCTTTTTTCTGTCTTCAGTAGAGTAAAATGAGAATTTGCTTAAAAACATAAAATAAGTCAAGCTATATATTAAGGGATATATTCTAAAATGGACTGATAAGCCGTGGATTACACCCGCGATAAAATACCAACCCTTACACTGGAGTGTATATAAAGTTAACAATACCAAAAAACCAGCTAAGGAATCACAATTACCTCTAGTACCAATCGCAATTGTTAGGGGGTTATACAACCAAACCAACATTGATATATTCACCATTCTATCTAAATAACTCTTACTATCAAATTCATATTTCTCAATATGTGACGAAACTTTTTTATAAGACTGTCTGGGTCTCTTTCGATGTTTAACAGGAAACGGTTTCTTTGATTCTGAATACCTCCGCTTCTGATCATTTTGATTTTTGTGTTTATACATTTCATATTCATCCAGCGCATTTCTTACAATTAAACGTATTAAAACTGCTACTACAATATCTACCAGAGAGAATAATATTTTACCAAAACTGTGATGAATAGTAATGTTTGGTACAAGGGCCAAAGCAACAAGTGGACTGTAACGGTAAGTGTGTCGCTCATAGGGCGACTCTCCCTTTAAAATGTGACGGGAGGCGTCTGTAAAAACTTTATAATCGATGTCGGTATACTTGACTTCGGATATCTGATCATGATATATACCATAGGCTATCAATAGCAACCTTACAAATAAAGAAAACAATAAATGCACTTTATAATCAATATTTACAAATCTATGAAAAACAGAATACATTATCAAATAACCTAGACTCAGGACTATTGAGTTACTAAAGTCTAGTACTCAACGAAGCAGCCGTTTTTTGCAAGCAAATTTTGAATTGACTGAATTCTGCACTACAATCATTTAAATGTACATTGTCTTTTTTCAGTACACATGTTGCGTAATTTGATGCCTCTTTACTACACTTTGCTAAAACGACTGGATATTGCTTACATCTCTGTTTCGCTTTGCGAACAGATTCCATGCTCACTTTTTACTATGCCTAGATTTATGTAATTCCTCAATATTAATAACTTCGTTACTGAAAAATATATCATATATTGGTTTGGAGAAGAACGTTAATAAACAAAATGTCGTGGTTACTCCTACAAACAAACGGGGATACCTATAAATAAGACCCTTCTTCTTGATACCAAATTTTTGTTGGTTCATATCAAAGATCTTATGATGACTTTTTGTTCTTGGGTCCTTTACTAATGTCTATTCCTTCACAGACAAAACTTTTGTCTTTCCAAGTTCTGCAACATTCGCGCATATCCTCAATTGCATCTTGGCATGCCGACTCTTGGAAATTATTCTCTAAAATTATAACATTACATAATTTGATTTCAAAATAGGTTATGGTGTACCTTTCAGGCAGGCTTGTATTCTACAGGCAAATGCTTTACAAGGATCCTTAACCGGCATCAAAAACTGAACTGATTTGAAATTTTTCAGTGACTCGAATAATTAATGGACTAAAAAAGGAGAATTTCAAATTCCTCAAAACAAAACCTCAAACCTCAATAATTAGCATAGAACATGGAATTTGAATAGTTTAGTAGTTGAGGATGAGGATGATAGCACACAACTCTAGAAAAAATTTAGATAGTGACAAATGTCAAAAATGCAGTGTAGGCAAAAATAAATCCCTAAAATTTCTAGATTTCCTAAATCCGCAGGTTTTCAGCTTCAAGGTAAATGAAAAATTTATTTGCCAATAATTTGGAACCTCAAAAAACAGTAATTTTTAAAATAGGATTTGATTTACGATGACTAACTAGAATTTCCAATCAAAGAAAATAAAAATTGAAATATCAGTACCAGTGCTGCCAACGGTAGGAAAAATAGGGTCGCTTTAAAAGTAAATTCTCATTAAGGAGTAAATTAACAGTCAAAAATCATGAAAATTGTATTTTTCAGTTTAATTCTTCAAATTTTAAACCTATTACGTTATTAAATATGTAATATTTTTATATTACACTAACATACTATTTATACAGGGAGTATCATAAAGTACAGAATAATTTGAGAAATATTTCCTTTTTTTCTCATTATACCTGTTTTCATATATATTCCAAATTTAAGTAAAATAATATAAGTCCTATAGTCCAGATTCTGCAAATTAATAAATAGTTTTGCAAAATGGAAATTAACTACCATTTTATTCAAGTAATGACAACTAACCTCAAATAACTTTGACAGTCTCTTCTTAACAAAAACAAATAAAAATGGTAAGAAAACGGTCTCGTACGGCCCGTAAATATTATGATGAAAATGACAGTGATAGCGACTTTACATTAGAAGATCCTCCAAGTGAACCTGCACCAAAAAAATATAGTTTGAGACAGAGGAAGCGTCGTCTCTTTACCGAATTTGAATTTGATGATGACGGAGATGAGATAGAACCAACAAAAGTTCCTTCTGATGACGACGATTTCCAGGTTGAGAAGGAACTAGAACTTGATGAAGCCCCAGGCACGGAATATATTGATAAAGAAACTTATATAAACCATTACGAGCCTGAAAATGAAGACATACCTGAAGATGCCGATGGTCTGATAGATTTTGAGGATATGATAAGGGCAGATATAGTAGTTAATAAAAATCGGATTGACTATGATAATATCATACAAAAAACTGAGATTAAAGTGCAACCTATCGTAGAAACAGTACAACCAGTAATGAAATCAAAAAGAGGCCGTAAGCCCAAGGTAAGGCCTGAAGGAGAAATCGACAGTAGTCTACTAGAACCAGAAACTGAAATGCAAGAAACTGAATTTTACGACAAAGATGATGGAGATTACAACCCTGCGGATGATTTAGACAATGAGGAACTCATTGATTGTGCACAACTTATGCATGCCGAGCTATCAGAATGTGCAAATGAAACTTCAGCCAGTATCCCCAATGAGATTAGTAATGAAGCAAACACAGAAGATAGCACAACGCCAGCATATGTAGCGCCGAAAGAGGAAGATATTAAACCAGATAATGTTGCTGACAACACCGACATAGCACAGGACCTTTTAACAAAGGTTAATGAAGATATTGCTTCAAACATAAATCAAGATACAGTAGATATTAAAGGAAAAGTATCCATGGAAGAGTGTTCCAATAATATTGTAACTGCAGATGAAACGTCGTCAAAAGTCGTGAATACAGGAATTGTGGATGTCGACGATGATGATGTTGTTCTCGTCGAGGATGAAAAGAAATGTGAAGTTATCGTTTTAGATGACTAATTTTATAAGATTCTGAAATTTCGTTTCTGTTTTAAATGTTCTGGATAGTTTTATAGACTGATCGTTTTACTTTTGAAAAGTTGACCGTTTTACTTTTGAAAAGTAACAGTTACTTATATTGTTCATAGAATTTTTGAGTTACTTTATACTGGTTTGTGATAAATAAGTAAGTAATGAATAGTGCTTACTAGGGACGTTTATTTTGAAAAAGTAGTCAGGTTCCTATACGGCTCCATATAAAAATGTGTCGGAAGGGTAAACGTTACAATTTTATTGGTGCACAACGTATTTGATTGACGCTGTTTTCTATAATTACGTTGGAACCTGAAATAAAATTTTATGCTTGCCATATTTAAGATTATTTGAAAATATATAATTTTTTTAACATCTGAGTTGTTTGCTGAAAAATCCTTAAATTTATCGAGAATATTTGTTAATCATTTCTATTTTCTTCCAAATTGTTGTATTTATAAATTGATACATTAGTTTTATTTACTTTTGAAAATACAACAGGGTTCTGCACAGAAATTAGTCAACTTTTTAAAACCCATACCATAAGAATTTATTCCTGCACTTATGTCGAATATCTAATTATAAAATTTACTTTACTTTTTATTCGTAGTAATATTGTAGCTGTTATTTGTACTTGAAATGCCCTTTAAAATTTCTTTATGTTTGCATTACATAAAAATAAGCCAAAACACTTTTGTATATACATATTTTCATAATACGAATATTCTATAGTAATAGGGCTGTATATTATTATGGATTCTCAAAAAAATTATCACTTATCTTTCTTTTTTCTAATTTGAAGTTATGTATATTACATTTACAAGAGAAAGTGTGTAAACTGCTTAGTTATAGGAAAAAGCTGTGTAGCATATTCGTTACTTATTTTTAATAAAAAACAAATAAATACTGTACTAAAATTATTGTTTTGTTTTTCTGTTAAAATGTTTGTTGAATATATACATAAATGTATTTGTTTTAAATAAGGTAAAACCAAATTATTTTTTATTTTATAAATTAAAATAAATTTAAAGTATAAAATTTTAAACGTAGTAATTATTACCTCTACAGGACGAACCATTTAAAAAACATTTGGTAATTTATCCTATCTAATGTACAAATAAATATCCATGCCACATGGTATGTGAAAGTAATTTTTTTGTGTAGTCTGTATGATAGATAAAAAGTAGTATAACTTGCTAATTTTTGTAGACTTTTTAAAATAAGATTTGCATATTCCATATATTACTAAAAAAAAACACTAATTATTAAATGGAAGATAAGTTTTAAATATTTTGAATTGTTTCCCCCAAAAATCTGCTCAGTGCTCTCAACATGATATTGTAAAAATTACTGCTAGTAGTGTCTTACAGGAAAATACAGGAATACAGAGGAAAATAGAAAACATCGTATCAAGTGAGGTTTTGTTTGTTTATAATTTATGACTGTTTCTATTCGATTGTTGTTTGTTAGTAAACAATATGAAATCTGTTTTGTTGAATTTTAAATTGAACTACTGGCTACTGGATATATTCAGTTTTTAATTTAGAATACAATAAGAATTATGTAAAATTAGATTTTATTTATTAGAGTATTCTAATAAGTGTATACTTATTTGAAAATATAAATTGAGGAAATTACAATGGATATAAATGAATTGGTACAATCTGTAAGTAAAAAAAGGGAAAATGTTAAAAAGGTTTTTATAAAGTATTCTATTGTTTAAGGAAGAATTTCAGTGCCCTACATGTAATAAAATATTCACTGTTCATACAAAATTTAATAAACATTTGGAGACACATAATCTCACTTGTGCTAAATGTAATATACGTTTCAAAACTTATCATCAGAAGAGGCTACATGATAGATCTTGCCATTCACCGGTACAGGTATTGATCGAAAAATGTGTTGATGTTTATAGAGCCTTGTTTATGTATTTTTTTTTACAGAAAAAGGATAAGACATGTAGGATATGCCCAGGAGCATCATTCAAAACAGAAGAAGAGTATTTGTTACATGTACGAGACATCCACAAAGGAAAATTGATAGATTGCTATATGTGTAATGTCTGCGGGAAGACGTTCAAAACAAGGAGTGAACTTAGACAACACATTAATTCAAAGTGTGGAACAGAAAAATTGTTTACTTGTAAAGTAAGTTTGTTTTATTAGTTTTTCATTAATTGTCTAGGGTAAAATATTGGAATTGTTTTAGGTTTGTGGACAAAAGTTAATGTCCGCAGGATCTCTGTACAATCATATGCGACGACACAGTGATATGGCAAGCTTTATGTGTCGATTTTGTGCAAAATTGTTCCACACTGCCGGCCAGTTAAAAGTACACGAGAGAATCCACACCCAACAAAAAGATTTTGTCTGTGATGTAAGTGTATCAGCTGAGAATATTTATAGTATAATTAAGACTTGCCATCTTTTAGGTTTGCGGTAAAGGATTTTGTCACCGTCAAAGCTTGATAACCCACAGCACTGTGCACACTGGCATAAAGCCGTATCAATGCGAGGGGTGCGGAAAATCCTTCAGTTGCGTCGGGAATTTGTTAAAACACCGAAAATCCCACGCAGATACTTGTGGTTTGCTGCCCCTGACCACACATAGGGTACAAAATCCTTCTACGAAAATTAAAGTTAAAATAAACACTCCCCTTACCTCGAAACTGAAGGAGGTGCAAAGAAACAAGGAGCTTCAGGAAAAACTGGCCAAGTTAGATTCGCTGAACGCCAGTATGAAATCAGTTGCTACTCGTGACGAAATAAAAGAAAAGGTGAGTTTACTCTTTTATGAATTCTTTTCAAAGTTGTAAAGGGTATTTCGACACTGTCGTTTGGGGTTTCTCGAATCTCCCAAACAAATGGATAAAACGTAGTTAAGTTATTTTGGGCTTGTTGAGAAAAATTGAACGATAAAAACTGTATATCCAAAAGCATTAGCATTAGTTTTGAGACTCCCTACAACACTCGTAACCCAAATGAATACTTTTTTAAATTGGTAAACAAAAGTATTTTTCTGAAGACAAAAGCCTAGGGGAGATTCCGCTCAGCAAAATATGTATTTTTTTTTTAAAAAAAGGCTCGCCGATTTGAATGAAATTTTTACGGTTTATTAAAATAATTATCATACATCAACTGGACCGATTAGATTTGATCCAGAATTTTCAGAGGCGTGCCCAGCGAGCAAGTCGTTTTTTTTGTAGATTCTCGAAAATGAAGCGAGACACTAAAAAGGGCCAAAAGACACAAATGTACTACTTTTAGTTTGTTTATTTGAATATTACATAAAAACTGCAAATAAAACTATATGGTGATACCTATTCTTTTTTACAAAAAAAAACGACTAAAGCGTTTTTTTTAAATCAATTAAAAAAAATTTACTCCCTGTATCTCGGAAACAAAGCACTTCCGGAGTCTTGTTCATATGAACTTTTTTACATATTTTGCTGAGCGGAATCTCCCCTAGACTTTTGTCTTTTCAACTCTGAAACACCCGGTATGTAAGTTACACATAACTTTTGACATAACTATGACAACAAACAGTTGAATTAAAAAAAAGTTATTTTCTTTGCAACTTAAATTTCTTTTTCTTTTACATAAATGTCACATCGATAAATCCATTTTAAAGATAATTTTATGCAGGTGCCAACAATTCTATAGTCAAAAATTGAAATATAGGCTATTTCCTAAGAAAAAAATCTGAATTCGTGTTAAAAACGTAAAACCGCAACGATTTTTAAAAATGTAAGAAAAGTAAAAATGTTATAAAAAATTTTTGGTATAATTAAATGAAATCATCTTTTGCTTAAAAAGATCTAAATGAGTATATTCTCATTGATGTATGTTATTAAAATCATAATAATAAACCCCTTTTTGTACTTGTTGTGCCGTTGTGTAAGAAAAACATCATTGAATTTTAACAGTTATACTGAAAGTATACAATGTGTCCCACCAGGAACTGCGTCGATCAATATCTAGGAAAGTACTGCAGACTCTGTCGTATGCAGATTAAAATTTCCTTTCAAGCCATATTAATCATTGTTATGGTTGCTGTTACTATTTTTAGAGATATTAGCAATTTTCTATTTTTTGGACTGTTTTTCTTGTATCTGACCTGCTGTCAAATTGGCCATGATCAGAAACACTCTAAAAACAATTGAAATACCATGATATTTGTCTAGTCAGTTGTCAAATTATTGTGTCTGAATAGTTTTTGCCGAAAATTTAAATAAAAATGCCTGAGGATTGTTTAAATTTTACTAATGAGGATTACTTTAATTTGTTTGTTATTTATGGAAAATGTGACAAAGTAATTTCAAGAACATGTAGAGAATTTGGTGCTTTCTTAATAATCCTCATAAGTATAATTTAAACGATCCCCAGGAATTTCTATTTAAATTTTCAGCAAAAGTATTACAACCATAACAATAATTTGACAATTAATTTGACAAATGTCAAGTTATTTTAATTGTTTTAGTGTTTTTGGTCATGGCCAATTTGACAACAGGTTTGATACGAGAAAAACTGTCCATAAAATAGAAAATTGTAAATATCTCTAAAAGTAGTAACGGCAACCCTAACAATGATTATATGGAGTAAAAGGAAATTTCAATTTGCATACAACAGGGTAAAAAAATGCAGGGTGTTCCATTTAAGTTAACAAAGTTATAGCTATTTGAAGTTATCAAAATGTAACAGCAAAAATGAAACACCTAGTATTAAATGTTTTAACTTGTTGGTATACCCTAACTTAGTGTTACCTATGCCCTTTACAGGTACCAAAAATCCATTTAATATCACACTCCTGAATTTACTGAAGTTACTAGCATCTCTGTGGACCCTTGCATCTGTCAAATTTTTTTCTTTAAATATTAATATCTCAAATTCTACAAGTCCTAGATATAGGGAATATTTAATAAAGTGACCCTCAAATTTCACGTAGAATTCGAAAATGTAATAATATATAGGGTGTCCCATTTAAAATAACGAATAGTTTTCCTAGATATCGATCGACGCAGTTTCCGGTGGGACACCCTGTATATTGTACCACTCTGAAAGCAAAAATTAAATAACTGTCTTGTAAAAATAAAAAACATATTTTAGTCTGAAAATGATCCCGCAACTACTGTAAATCAAAATGACTCTAAATCAGAGGATACATATGAAAATCATGATATAATCAAACAAAACGCTAGTACAAATGTAGATTTAGAAGAAAATAATTGTAAGATTGAGAAGACTGATGATGGCAACAAAGTAAATTCAGAAACTCGTAATGGAAACGAAATCGTTAATGAAGAAAACGATTCTTCATCTGATAATTCTACAGAGGCAAGCGATGAGTCTAGGCTAAGCTCTAGGCCGAAAAATAGAGGCAAAAGGAAACGAGATACTTTATTTGAACAAAAACTTAATGAATTTATAAAGGATAGACAACTAGGTAACGTTATATTCTTGTAAAGGCGCAATATGATATAAATTTTTTTTTATCGAATCATTTTAGAAAACAAAAAAGCCGCCAGCTGCAAATACTGCAAGAAAGAATATACGATTTTCAGGTGGCTCTATAGGCACGAACAAGAACACGCGGAAAACGGAGAGGGCAAAATCCTTCCGTTCAAATGCAGCTGTTGCAAAAAATGCTTCGAAACAAAAGATGATCTGAAACACCACCAGCAACTTGATCACGCTGATATATTATGTAAGTAGTCAATACAGGGTGAACCATTTCTCTCGTCTAAATCAATATATTCATACTGGGTGTTTTTTTAGTTGGAATTTTCCATTTAGACTACATGACAATCAAATTTATTCATATTACGATATAAATATCTCGAAATTAGTTCGAAATCGAGTTAGTTTTATTTTCTTTATTTTTCTGTTTGTGCAAAAATGTTATTTGAAAAATATTCCTTATTTTAGTTGTCTCATATTGAAATGAAAAAACTGCAACATAAAAAACAGGCTGTGTCGGGAAAGTTCTTAAATTACGTATAAAGAAAATGCTCCTTCACATATAACACTTCACGTTACATGAAACCATCAATTTTTATTGTTGCTCTAGCTTGCCACGACTGCGGCGACAAAATTTTCGCCAACCCCGACTCCCTCCGCTCGCACCGTCACATCTTCCACAAGGGCGTCCCCAGAAAGGAGTACGTCTACATCTGCGAGAAGTGCGGCAAAAAATTCAAACAGAAAACCGTACTCCAGATGCACAACGAGACAAACTGCAGCAAAGGCCTCTTTTTCCAGTGCGACGTTTGCCGGAAGGAGTTCTCAAGCGACCACACCCGCAAGGCGCACATGCGCGTGCACAGCTCGGAGAAGAACCTCACCTGTAAATTTTGCGGCAAAGGTTTCCACTGGAAGGGGCAGCTCAAGGTCCACGAGAGGTCGCACACCGGGGAGAAGCCCTATACTTGTCTGTTTTGTCCCAGCGCTTTCGCGTATCGGGACAGTTTGATCACTCACAGTACTTTGCACACGGGCATTAAGCCGTATTTCTGTAAAGGCTGCGGATGGAGGTTTTCGTGCATCGGGAATCTCGTTAAGCATAAGGTTACGCACGCTAACACGTGCGGAGCTTGGTACCAGAAGAACGAGAAAGAGGATTGTGTGTAAAATCGAGACGATTAAAGTGTTTTGGCATAGTTTTTTTTTTTCGTCTCCTTGCCCCTCCAGTTCCTTAAAGTTAATGCATGTCAAGAAGCAGTTAGTTGAATCGGTAAGAATTATACGCAGTTAAAGGTAAGTCAATTTGCAACTATATTCTATTCCACGTTTTTTTTTCTCGCAACACGTACAATACGAGTCGGATTTAATGTTGGACCTCTAGTACTTTTTACTAAATAAATTGTTTTTCATTCAAGAAAATTTTTCCAATGATACTGTCGAGGTGCGTAAATTACTTTTGTTTTCCCTTGCGTGTAGTTTTTTTTTTCAGTTTTAATTTATTAAGGTTGCAACTTGGGACCCCCCAGAAAACTAACCTTATTTTTTTTAATTAACTTAAATACACTAGGCACAAAAAATTAAGGGATATTAAAAAAATTCCAAAATTTTGGGCGATTTTCAAAGAACTGTAACTTGGAGGGAAATGGTTGTAGAAAGAATAAAAATAAAGGAAATTGAAGCTTCAAGTGTCTAGTTTTCAGATCTGCAGTTTAAAATTTTTTAGTGTCAGCAATTTTTGAGTAATCATAAGAAAATCAACGGAAATTTTTTTTATAAATTTTTGCTTTTTTAAAAAGGCCTATGGACTTCAAAAAATTTTTTTGGTAGTTTCATCATAAAGCTCTTTTAGATAATTTAATTCTCTTTAATTTGAGCTGTTCCGGAGCCTTGTACGATTATTTGTCGGTGAGTTCTCGTCGATCAAAGAAAAAAAATAATTTTTGACTTTGGCAATCAATTACCCGGGAAATAATGCTCGTACATAAAATCCAAGCAGGGTTTTGAAAACTGCAAAGTATTCTCTACAAGTCGTAATAATTGGTTTTTGATAAAAAAAAATTTCCAAGTGAAAATGTTGGTTAGAAAAAAGGTAAAATTTGGATATTTGACTAACTTGGCATAACTTTGCAAATAATGAATAAACTAAGGACATTGACTTTAACTTTTCAACCTCAAAGTGTCCTAAAGAAACCCTGATATTTCAAAACGCTGCAATTTTTTTTTAGTGCCCGGAATGTTTAAATTTGTCGTTTTTGCTGAAAATCAGTGTAATAATAATTAAGCAAATTTTCACTTTTTCATTTTTTGAAGTTGAAATTGTTTTTTTTAGAAATAATCCATATTTCCTTCATCAAAAAACGTTCATTCTAAAAAAAAATAAAAAAAATTTTTTTTCAATTTTTTTTTAACATCCACAAGTTTCACAAACGTCAAAAAAAATTTGGTTGATTTGACGTTGCAGATCACAATTTAATATCGTGTATTACCGCCTCTATTCCTAATCATCGATTCTAAGCCGTCTCGGCTAATTTTTTTTAAATTTTTTTTAGAATCATGAACCATTGAGCCGCTCAAATTGAAGATAATTAAATTATCTAAAAGAGCTTTATGGTGAAATTACCAAAAAAAGTCCATAGGCCTTTAAAAAAAAAAATAAAAATTTCGTTGATTTTCTTATGATTAGGTACTCAAAAACTGCTGACGCTAAAAAATTTTAAACCGCAAATCTGAAAACAAGACACCTGAAGCTTCAATTTCCTTTTTTTTTATTCTCCTACGACCATTTTCCTCCAAGTTACAGCTCTTTGAAAATCGCCCAAAATTTCGGGATTTTTTTAATATTCCTTAATTTCTGTGCCTAGTGTAGTTGCGTTATAATTCATTGTCTAAACTGTTGTTAAACTATCGTGTATGCCGTCACCAAGCAGTTTCAGAGTGCGTCATATGTTTTTAATGTTACCTGTTTTAACTTTTCTAAATACTTTCTTATCTACTTTACGAAGTGACGGTTGTATAGGTAGTTCAGCTAAACTAGGCCGATGTTGGAGGTCATCGATACTGAGATTCACACATCAAAGACATACATTTTTTAAAAAATTAGTAATTGTAAATACTTAAATTTTTTTTTTATTTAATTCCTCCATTTTTTGACAACTATGACAAAAAGTAGATATAACGTTATATCGCTGAACTCGTCTTTAGAAGGGTTATCTATTTATACTATAAAATATAGAGCGTCCTATTAAAAAAAAATTTCAAGTGAAAAAAAAAATGAATTTTGTTTCATCATTTTGAGACACAGTGTATATGGTGACTAAAATAACATGTTACTAAGCCATACAAAAGCAATAATATGTTTTACTAAATTATTTTCCACTGCCATTCTTTAATAGCTGTTTTATTGAGGTAACAACTGGCAACGTAGGCAGTGCACTGATACAACTTACCAGGTTAATTATGGTGTCCCAGTTTACCATGCCCAGTAGAGCTTAAAAAACTAACAACTCTCTTATTCTGTTTACCCTGTATTATCCATTATAAAAGGGTAAACATAAAAGTCGGGAATCGAACTTGTACAAATAAAAGAAAGAAAAAAAACGTGGTAAAAATAAAACTGTATTAAAAGTAAATTATACAAAATTAAAAAAGAAAACAATGTCTAACTACATTTATGTGTACTCTAGCTTGCTCTATTCATATAAATAAAAATAACGTAAAGTACAAATTAATGTTAATAAAGTTTTGTGGCCGTTCTATAATACTTATTTATTCATATATTTAAAGATATAAATACACTAGATATGCATAGTAGCAGTTTTTTTTAACTTACATATACTTACAAATATCGGAGTTACTTGACTAGGACCTAGTCAGTTTTTGTTATGTACAAAAAAAAAAATATTCAGTGTACATATTTGGTAACTTCCTTATACTGAACATTGTTTACGACACAAGGGAGGGTTTAAACGGGGCACTCTTATAAAACTGCTTAGCTTCCTAGAAAAAAAATAATTAGAGGAACTATTATTTCGATTATACGGCACGAAAACACCACTCAATATCGAACAGAATAGGGGATAGAGAAAAGTTTAAGTTCTTCAGAGTTTCTGTGAAATGAA
This sequence comes from Anoplophora glabripennis, assembly GCF_000390285.2. NCBI lineage: Eukaryota > Metazoa > Arthropoda > Insecta > Coleoptera > Cerambycidae > Anoplophora > Anoplophora glabripennis. The sequence continues at coordinate 603,425 of NW_019416568.1, forward strand.
GTTGAATTTTGACGCCGATAGTGCACTGATACAACTTACCAGGCTAATTCCAGTGGCCCAGTTTATGACGTCCAGTGGCGATAATTAAATTGCAGCTTAAAAAGCTAATAATAATTAATAGTTAGAAAGGGAGTGGTAAATTTTAAGATTTTTCGAAGGAAGGTAATTATGGCATCCATGTTTGCACTTAACGCTAACTTTTCTAGGTTTTATAAGTGTACCCTTAAACTCTGAAGGGCGGTGGTGCCCGGCCCTCACAATAAAATATCCTCGTAAAAATATACATCTAAAAAATCACAAGTCTGGGTAAAATTAGATGGCAATGTTAGATAAAAAAAATAATACAATAACTGAGATGAAAATGTACAAATTACAAATAATAATTACAAAGTAAACAGTGCAAATGTCCGTAAACTACACCATAAATAACAAATATTTCACAACCAAATTATATTAGTTTTTACAAAAATAAAACAAAACATAACTTTTATATTATATCTTTCATATATTATATATTACAAGAACAAATTTTATTTAGATCGAAATTGCATTTTATTATTTAAACAACACCGAGTTAAAGCTGCCCTGTGCAAAAGTTTTCGAAAGAACGTGTTGGGTAAATAATAAATTGCGGAACTGGAATTAGTGAAGGAAAAAGTCACACGATTTATCCAAATCATAGATATCTCTATAAGCTGCTGAAAATGTATGACTTACACATATTTACATGCATTTAGCCGCATATGACAATGACAAATATTTACATGGCAATACATTTCGCAAACTATCAATTCCGGATAGCTAAGAAACATGAACAGCCGTTCGTCTTCTGTTTTTCTTACATTTTTTCCATATACGGAACTTAGAATTTTTTATTAAGGCAATATGAGATACGGTACAAAATTGCACATAATAAAAGTCATACATCGTCGAACAGTTCACCGATCGTACCCTTGTAAACATACTACAATTGTCTAAGTACACTGGGAAGGCCTCTAAGTTACGAAAGGCAAAACGTGATTCAAATGAGGTACGTTCCTTTAGAAAAAAAGTCCATATAAAATATAACGATTGTAATGTTGAGATCGTTTTCATAAGTTAATATAGAAGGAATGTTTACAATGTGATGATAAATTAAATTTCTATAAGGTGAAGTACGGTCCTCATTTTGCGGTTTTGGGTAGGTGCCTCTTCATGTGCAACGCCAAGTGATCGGATCGGGCAAATGATCGTTCACAGACACCACACTTGAAAGGCTTCGCCCCCGTGTGTTTTCTGTAGTGGCGGGTGAGCTCGTCTGACCTGGCAAATCGCCATTCGCACTCTGGCCACTGGCACTGGTACGGCTTTTCTCCTGTAATTAGAAAAATGTTCACTGTTCTCGAACTATTTTTTTTTTGTAATTTTAAGGAAAAGTTTTATTTTTAAAAAGTATCGGGGAAGTCGGAGTAACCGAAGAATCATTTTTAAAGGATCAAAAAATGCAATGTAGTCTGAATTTTTGAAAACGTTTTTTAGTATTTCTTTCTTCTTGAATCATTTGATATGCTCGTAACACAAAGCAGCGATTTGTATGAATATTAATAGACCAGGGCGGATCTGTTTTGAGGTGGATGTGAGAGCGGGCAAACAAATTCCTTCTGGATTACCTTCAACTCACATAATAAAAGTATAGATCCCTAGATCTGGGCGAGGTCCGGAACATTTTCAAAATTGCAAAAATGTTTTAAAAATTTAAAAAAATACCTATTTTATCCGAGTTTTTTACTTATATCTTGGAACTTATGCATTTTGGAAGAATATTGAAGAGGAAAAAAAAGTTTTAGAATTTAATTTTGCACAATATATGGTAAGTTAAAAATGTTTAAATTTATTACCGATGTTGCAAAATAGCAATAATTGATGTAAAAAAGGCAAAACAATCAAGTTTTTTGGATATTTTTTAAAACATATTTTAATTGCGTCGAGGGCATTCTAATTTTGATAAAAATACCTTTAGAGTATAATAGAACAACGCATAAAATTTCATTAAATCGGTTAGATAGTTTTTACAAAATAATTTTTTGAAAAAAATTTCGAAAAAATTTTTTTTAATTTTTAAAATGTACAGCCTCAAATAAAGCATCTAGATACTTGAAAATTTATTCACGTAGAAAAGACCGCTCAATCTTTCAAATGCTTTATTTGATTTGAGGCAACATTTTGAAAATTCGAAAATTTTTGTTCAAAATTTTTTCAAATAATTATTTTGCAAAAACTATTGAAGCGATTTTAATGAAATTTGGCGTGTTGTTTTATTATACTAAGTTTTTTTTACCAAAATTAGAATGTCTTCGGAGCAATTAAAATATTTTTAAAAAATTATCAAAAAGACTTGATTGTTTTGCCTTTCTTTGATCAATTATTGCTATTTTGCAACATCGGTAATAAATTTAAACATTTTTAACTTACAGAATATTGTGCAAAATTCAGTTCTAAAACATTTTTCCTCTTCAATATTCTTCCAAAATGCATAGGGTCCAAGATATAAGTAAAAAACTCAGATGATCTAAGTATTTTTTAAACATTTTCGAAATTTTGAAATTGTTCTGGATCTCGCCCAGATCTAGGGATCTATACTTTTATTATGTGAGTTGTACTGAAAGTATTCCAGCAAAAAATGGCTTGCCCCCTCTTACATCCAAGAAGGGATATTTCGACTAATCCGCCCTGGTCTATAGCACTTTTAAAGAAAAACTGTTAAACACATTTATTTAATTTCTACATAATTTTTCTTTTGTTTACACATTCCTGAATTAGTAAGTAATTTTTACATTTATATTTTCATAAACAATCGTGCTGTTAATTTTACACTGAAGCGTATTTGCATAATTATCTGTGACAAATAATTGAATTGAGTATTTATTAAGTATGCGGTTACAGTCAGTCAAATAGTTATCGTGTGGCTTATATTTTCCCGCTATGATTCAATAAGAAGGAAATTTTTAATCATTCGATTAACACAAATAACGTTCATATAACATGTAACGTTTTGAAGTTACAAAATCAAAATGCAAAATCATCCTCTTAAGTGGGAGTGTGATACTAATTTATTATCTAGAATTACTGTTAATTCTTACATAATTAAAACTGATTACAAAAAAATAAAACTTACTTAAGTGACACCCACCTGTATGAATTCTTTGATGCGCCTTAAGGTGTGAGCTTTTTGTGTAAACTTTCGTACAACCTGCAAAAAAAATATTAATTTAAATAACATTGCCCGTGTTTTGATTACAACTTGTTCTGAAGTAAATAGACTGTATGGTAACTTAGGTTTATTCACCTGGCGGTTCTAAGTAAAAAAAAATTGAATGAGAACATAGATTTAATTGTTAGTTCAGATTTAATTCTTTGTTAAAGAGATTAATACATTAGGCCAGGAAATATAGAGTTAGACGCGACTTTTTGTTTCGGCAAGCTGAATTTATCACTAGATGCTAAATATTATGTACAATAACATATTAGTTTCTACAGTCATAAAAATGGGGGGAAGATTGTTTACAGGGTGGTTAATTGTATAATTTTTATGTAAATTCACGTTTTTCGCTTATAACTTTTTTTCCGTTCATTACCACGAGAAAACAGTATAGTACTTTTTTTTCGTCTTCAAAAGACCTACAAAACTAGCCCTCGAGCGTTAAAAAATATTGATTAGATCAAAAGTTATAAACAGAAGAAGTTTATTTATGACTTTTGGATTAAACATTTATAAACTGCTTTATTATTACCAGAACGTTTTGATATCGCATCCTCTCATTCCTTATCACTGTCTAATGACTCACACGAAATCTGGAATCGGTAAGTTGAATAGTTTACAAGTTATGGCCTTATAAACAAATGAACTAATTATTAGTCTGGACGATCCCGAGCATCGTCCACAATCGCACTGATTTCTTTCATGGTAGATTTCATAATAATACATTGAAATCGATCATTTTTTTTTAATTTCAAATTTGCAACCTGAAGTGATAAGGAATGAGAGGATACGATGCCAAAACGTCCTGGTAATAATAATGCAGTTTATAAATGTTTAATTCAAAAGTCATAAATAAAGTTCTTCTGTTTATAACTTTTGATCTAATCAATATTTTTTGATGCTCAAGGGCTAGTTTTGTAGGTCTTTTGAAGACGAAAAAAAAGTACCTTACTGTTTTCTCGTGGAAATGAACGGAAACAAGTTATAAGCGAAAAACGTGAATTTACGTAAAAATTATATAATTAACCACCCTGTAAACAATCAGTCGCGAAATGGTAATTTCCCAGCTCTTTTTCCTGGCTTATAATGTTAATTTCCCTGCAAAGGAATGCTTATTCGCACGGATGGTCCAAACTAGAAAAATCTTAATGGATGCACATTCATTTGTTAAATATAGGTTCAGTTATAGTTAAAATATGTGTTTTGAATTCCTCTGCATACAAATGACGGATTTGCATTCATTTCTACGTTTACAAATTATACGTCTGATTGTTTTGTTGGAAATGTGGGTAGGACTTTATGGAAATGTAATTAGTTTTACATATAAATAGATTGTTACTAGGACACGATTTTGTATAAATTTGTAGAGAAATGATGGAAGAGTTATGAATTATGCCCGTCCCCTGATCATTTACCAAACCGAAATGAAAGTGTCGCTCTGACTCAGCTGTAATCGCTCAAATTGTATTAAATATTTACTTAATTGTTCCGAGAAGCATGAATATGGAATTGTGCCCCAGGTAGGTAATGAATTAAGTCCTACTCTGCGGTTATAACATAAATTCAATGGTAATAAAGTACCTAATCAGCGGCGGTAAACTGTCGTTGATCAGAACAGAATAATACAACCGTTAATCAGAGCTGGGGTAAACAAATATGTGAACGGTTATTACGAATATAACATTTTCTTAATAACTGAATGTGAAGGGAATATGCAGATCCTGAGGTCAGCATCCTACAAAATGGATGCCTACATTAACGTCAATAACTGTTTCATACAAGTGAAAATTTGATGATGCCTCTCAACTTCTGGAAATGAGCATTGGTGCTAATCCGTTTATAATGAATAGAATTAAAATCCTGCACTCCTAATATATGAAGAACCAATTCATCGTATACTTAAAATCTAGAACAATTCACACGTAAGTAAGGAGCATCAGCTTCTTGCACCTTCTTGAATTACGTAAACAAAACATGACATATGACATTTCAAATGGAATGACCCATATTAATTGTCATTGGTAAATGCAAAATTGAATGCCCTTTCGACTGGTATAAGGTTGTCCGTACTTATCTTTAACAGTTTTCCAGAAAAATCAGGTTCTTTTCTAAAGTCCGAAAAAGTAGCTATGTAATAGCGTCAAGAAGGCCTTCCAATTGCATTAGTACAACGTTGATACATAGGATTTTGCAAAAGCACAGCACAGTACATCCTTATCGCATCCAATTACACCAAGAGTTACTAAAAGTAGACTTTCAGCGGAGACTGGAGTTTTGTCAGCGGGATGTTAAATCAAGATGATGATTTTTTAAATCGGGTCATGTTCTCCGATGAGCCTACTTTTCATAAAAATGGTTTCGTTAATAGTCATAATTGCTATTATTGTGATACAGTAAATCCTCACCAATTCTGGACAACTCATAGCCAAAGATCGTTTTTGAACGTATGGGGAGCAATTTTGGGAGCACTTGTCATTGGGCCATTCTTTTTTGACCAGCATCTAACTGGAGCAGTTAAACGCAAATTACTTATTGTTGTAAATAAATTTGTAATTTGCCGCTTTTGAACAAGTAAATTACAAATTTCTTTACACCAAAAAATAATTTTAGTTTCAAACCAAGTCCATTTTATAGAAAATCTGCATTAAAATGGGACAAAGTATGTTATTTGTGCATTAATTCATGTTTAGACAAACTGTGTAATAAAATCTATAAAAATGTATTTCTGGTTGCCTATTTACTATAGAACCCTCTAAAGCTTGGCACATAATAACACTAATAAGAAAAATTGTTATTATAATACGGATTATCTAAGCAAAACTTTCTTAATGGTCCATATCCCTCAGTTCTTGTTCTGCAATTGACAGTAAACATTGTAAATAAAATATACAGGGTGTTTCGTAACTGTATATCGCAAAACATACTAATAAGTATGGAAAATTATGAATTTCTTAATACAATCGATTATTTATAAAAATGAGTGCTGCTTCTTTATTTATGCCACTAATTATTTTACTTTTTCATTAAAACCACTTATTATAACGCGGATCGACTAAATTTATATGCAGCCGATTTGGAAAGGGAAGTGAAAAAGTGAAACAATTCATTACTTGCCTATAAAATCACAATGGTGTATCCGCCTCTTCTCCAACTCCGGGTTATTCCTCCTGTTATACTTCACCCCCGTGGAGATCCGCGGCACCGCCGCCGCCGGCGTCTGCTGGGGGCATCCGGGGGCAGGATATGGCGGGGGCGGCGTCCGCCTAGGCAAGGCGCCGCCCGGCGAGCCGGGCTCCGAGCTGGGGGGCGTTAGCGGCGACACGTACATCAATCGTGACATGGGATACAGGGCGTTGCCGGGAGCGGGACCGGGGGCCACGTTGTTGTTGTATTTGTACTGGGGGTGGGGGTTGTTGTTGTTGTTGTGGGGGTGGTGGATGGGTTGCTGAGGCGGCTGCGGTTGCTGGTGGTAGTGAGGTGTCTGTTGTTGGGGGCTGGTCGGCTGGGGCTGGTTGTAGGGGCTGGTGGGCGTGCCCATGAGGTGTAACGTGGGGCCCGGTTGCTGGAGGACCTGCGGATCAGCAATGTTATACAGTTTCTATATACAGGGTGGTCCAGAGTTAAGTGAAAAAATGTCAATTGTTAGATTTTTGAAATTAGAAGATTCAGAAACATAGTGGTCATTCATTTCGCAGATCAGCAGCTACTTAGCAGATTCCTAGTAGGATTGTATTCGATGCAAAGTAGAGCAAAAAGTTGTCGGTCTTTTCTCAAAGGAAAATCGTGTCATCATTTTTAGGAGGCGTAAGATGAACCATTTCAAATTTAAAATGAAATTGAATGTTAAATCTGAAATACCGCTGCATACGCACTGTGTTCTGGTAGTAGCTGTAGTCGCCCAGGTGCATCGAGTGTACGAAGTGGTCGGTTATACGTCAAATACTAACCTGGAGAGCTTGATTGTAAAACAGAGAGCGCCTCCAAAAAACAAGTAAACAACAGTGGCGCGTACAGAAGTAAAATGTAGTACATATGTGGAAATTAAAAGACAAATTGGATTTAAAATAAATAGTTTATGAGAATAAAGGAATTTTTGTAGGAACAAGGGTACCAAACGTGAACTGATCCCTTCGTCCCTTCATAATGTATAAAGAAATTATTCAATTTCTAAAACCCTTAAAAGCGTATGGCACTGGATCCCTTGACAGGCACTGATTGATTACTTTGCATCGAGTATGATCCTACTAAAGACGTTACTATTTCGAAGGGTTTAGGACGTTTTGAAGAAACACACCTTCAATCTTCAATTTTTATTCAAAGGAAAACAAAAAAAAATCATTAACGTTTGGTTTTGTTTATGGACGAATGTTTTTTTTGCATCGGGTATTTGTTGATGTGTAAATTGTTTGTACATCTGGACTAGGCTAAAAGCAATATCTTTTGTTGAATAAATTGTTTCACAGTATCGATACAGACACTTTCTTATAAATAATGTCATCCAAGTTATTTTAATTAAGTTTCTATAAGGAATTTATTGGTTTATTGGTTATTCAAGCTATCTTCCAGCACAATATTTCAAACTGAAAAATAAAATTGCGTAATGATGCACCTGTTGTCGGATCATTATGAAAGGACGGCTAATTTTACAGTAAGATAAGGAAATATACGGGTCTTTGATGCCTTCAGCCTAATCTGAATAACTTTATTAACTTTTAACAGACGTTGAAATTACCTTTTCCGTCTTAATCTCCAGCGGCGACAACAGGGGCGACGGCGTCGCCGCGCAGTTGACGGCGATGTCGTCCACCGCCTCCAGCTTCACCTGCCCCGGGCTCACCCCCAGCATGTTCGCGTTCTCCGGGTCTATGTTCTGTATGCTGCTGGCGATGTCTTCCCATAGCGGGGGCCGTAGGAAGACGTCGTCGTCGGTGCCCGGCAGGGTCCTCATCGACACGTAGCTCATGGCGGGCTGGTGGCGGTTGTTGTTGTGGGCCGGCTCGAAGAAGTCATCTATCTGCGAGGCGGAGTCGCGCCGAGGCTTCTCCAGTTCTTCCTCTAGGCGGCGTTCCCACTCCTGCTTGCACAGGAACGTGTCCAGGTCGCTGGTCTGGAAAGGACGCTGCTTTTAGTGGTAATCAACTCATGGGCAGAGTTATCGCGATACTGAAAATGGGCACCAATTTCGCATGATTCGCAATGATCTTAACAAACCTTTAAAATAAATGAGAGAGAAGAAAAAAAAGAATCTTTATCACTCTGTATCTCAAAAACGTTTACAGACTTATTGTTAATCATATGAAGTTTTTCTTCTTTTTGGTCAGAGAATCTCCTTCTAACATTCCGTCGATGTCGATATTACAATATTTTGTGTTAAATGTGATTTAAAATGGTTTCATTTTACCAGTAATTAATATTACAAGAATACATCGTTACTTGGACATTTTTATAGTTGGGTTATTTCCTGCTTGCATTAAAAAGTAACACAGTTCCCACATCACAACATTGTAAGGGAAAAATTGCACTCAAGCATCGGTGGTTCAGTGGTAGAATGCTCGCCTGCCACGCGGGCGGCCCGGGTTCGATTCCCGGCCGATGCAAGCTTTTTTTATTATTTTTTTTTAAGAAGGAACCAACGGAACGCTTGTAATAATTAGTTAAAACAAGAAATTAATCATATATTGTACTTGGAGAATAATAGACAACATAAGGAAAAGGTAAACATTAAATATACAATTTCTAGGAACTATCAAAGGAAATGACATATCGAACATTTCTGTGGTGGTTCTGATATGGAAGTGTATATTATAAACGCATATTTAACTGTTGTTAAATATACAAATTAAAAATATAATAAGTTTTAAATACATTATTCTGCTCATGTATCAACTAAGAATATAAATCAGCTTTTAATATGACTCAGAATATCCTTAAGGTGAAAGAAATTATTTGTAGACATTTGTAGTGTGATTCCCGTATATATAGGGTAGGAAAGTACCGATGGTCTATCTGATGTTACGTGAGAGCGATAAAGTAAGCCATAGAAATCCATGCGATAGAGAAGGAATAGATAGGAAAAAGTAATTTTTATTCGTTGTTGCCAAGTCTTTAAAAAGGAAAAACTGGAATAGAGGGTAGGAAAGGACCATAATATTTGAAAACCTTAAATTCAAAACTTAAAACCTCGGAGAGAATGAATTTTTTTAAACACTTTGACACTGTAAATTTATAATGTTACTGTTATATTAACAGTATGAAGTCACATACCTAAAAACATGATTCAAAATGTCTGCCGTCGACAAATCGATGTTTGACAATTTCTTCGTAAAATAAACCCAAACAACATGTCTCGTTCCCCAAAAAAAAAGTAACATGTTACGCCGGACGAACATACAATCCAGAATAACGGGCCGATCCCAAATTAACTCATTCATTTGACAGCCAACAACCTAACCGTAGAGGGTGCCGTGTAAATTTTGATTTCGCGCGATAGGCCATTGTTTCGTCATCCATCAAACCAGGTGAGAACAACCGGCGAATGTCATCCCATTCGGAGCGCGAGGAGGGCCCGGTGGGGGGCCACGGAGTCGCTTTCCCCTTGTTCTAATTATCATACAATAAGTCATGAGGTGCTACCCCCTGCTGGCCAGCCTCGTGTCCCGATACTCACGAATTTATGACGAGCAGTGGTGAATCTAATTACGGGGTTTTGTTCGTGTCGTGCCAGATGGGATAGTACTTGTCATTAGGACTCTCTTTTCAATTTGCTTTTTGTTCAGATCGGGAAAATACAGGGCTCTTAAAAGATATATTGGCGTATCTTTACTTGATTGTAAAGATATTAAGCTAATTCAAACAAATCTAGGTGTAATAATGTACATACATAAATATAGGGGTTCCTCAAAGTTCAGTCATCAGCCCTACTTTGTTTTCAAAGTGTAAACAATTTTCGGTTACGACCGCTGGGCGCAGGGGTGGTTCGATCGGAGTGATTATGGTGTCGTTGTGTAGGTTGGATCTTTCTGCGTCGAATAGGAGAGGTGCATGGTTTGGTGGTAGAATATGTTTTGAAATATTTAAAGTGGGTTTTCTAGAAAATGTTTTCCGACCCCGTAGCGCCGCGGCAACGAAACCAATCCGTCACCCCGGGAAGCGATGACTGGCCGTTTTTATTCCGTATAAAGTGCAATAAATGTTCGACGGAACGGGCGTTATGTTGACACCTCCAAATAAATGGGCGATTCGATTCCAAAGGCGAATAACAATAAATTACGACAGGGGAAGAACAATTGAGGTGTCGACGAAAATGACAAGCACAAAATAACTACACGGACGCTGCGTGATGCGGCTCTGTTTACACGGGTTGGAAATCACCCCATTGTAAAGGTACAGACCACGGACGCACGGACAGATCGATTACCATAAGTTTTGGGTTATGGAGAATTAATGACCGGGCTTGGGACAGCCGGTGATTTCAAGCGGAGAGCAACAATGAGTTTTAATTTTGTCTCTATTAATAATTAATAAACTGTGTTGTACCAGGAATAGATTTGCCTACATGATGAAATGCTTTTATCGGCATTACCAACCGATTTTAAGAGAAAATCTCTGTGTGCTTTCGAAATTTCCTTAAATTAACTTATTTTTCAACTCTTAAACTTTCAAAGTGCAGCAAATGTTCAGTTGGGACCGCTGGGCGGAGGGGTGGTTCGATCGGAGTGATTTAGAGTGGATCTTTCTACGTAAAATAGAAGCGATCTGGACATTCCACGATTATGGAGAACCTCCCCATTTCGGTTGATTTTATAATTTAGTATTAAAAGCTTTGAAGTACCGTATTTGGTTGATGAAGAATTAGCAGCAGCATTAGAAACATTGCTTTGAAGTTAAGTATCAACCATTACTCCTAAATCCTTTACACATACAACAAATCCAGGTTCTTTTAATGTAAAATTCCAGAAAATATTCGACAAAATCTGTAGGTTCTGGTACAGATATTGTTTATAAACGAAGTCAACTTTTCAAGAGAATCAATAATAATTACCATGACAACTATGTATGGGCTGAAGAAAATCCAAATGCTTTAACCGAAATTCGTAATCGACAACAGTTTTCTCAGACTAGTTATTCAGAGAAAAATGAGTTTGACTTCCAAAGGTCCAAATTTGGTATTTTGTCGATTGCTACCATAAAATATCGGACGTTCTATTTAATATTGTCAAGTTCATCTTGGTTCGACTTTGAAACTTAAGGTTAATGTCAAACCCAAGATCATCAGCATTTTTTTTTCTTGACATCCTGCAACTTTGGTAGGACACAATCCTGAAAAGTTATTGAAAGTTATCAGTGTCTTCCAAGGACATTTTTGCATGGATATTGTAAGTTATATAGGGTGTTAAAAGTTTGACTGCCTTAATTTTAACAGGCGCAGGCGATAGAATACATTAAAATAAACAAAAAACCCTAATATGACATGGGTCCTAACTCAATCATTTCCGAGAAAAATTTTTCAAAATCTCCAATTTGATGTACAAAAGTTCGATTAATTAAGGAATATTGACGTAACTACGTGCATAGAATACCATAAAATACAATGTTTATCACTTTTTTCAACTTCTTTATGCTTAATTCTAAAAAATAATTAGCGTTGTAATATTTTTAAAATTCGAAAAAATTCATATCGAGCAATGTGACAACAGCGCGGCTCAATACGCAATTCAGTTGGTATCTGGAATTGGACCGTGTCTGAGTGTTTTTTCCGTACCACTATTTCCTTTTCTTGAGGTGTTTTCATCGAAAATGGTGATGGACATTTTGAGCATATGTTGTAGTTTGCGTTTAAAAATTACTGAATTTTGCTTTTTGGTAAGTTCCTAAATTTTTTTTAATACGTATGATTATTTAATGACGTGAATTTTTGGCTACTTTAATTTTTTTTATTTATACATTGGAAAACAATTGTCTTGAAATTTATAAATGTTTAATAATAATAGTTGTTTACATTTTTTCCGTGGTACCAACTGTGTAGCGTTAAGTTAAGCGATGTTGTCACGTTGTGATGAAACTCCCCAGTATTAATACTCGCCGTATTTTGATTTGTTCATTTACTTCTTACACCCTGTATTAAGAGTAAATCAATATTATATATCCAGAGAAAAAGTAATCTGTATCTTTAATAATGAACGTCTTTCTAAAAACAGAAACGATAACAAAGATTTGTTTACATCGAACATTTTCCGAAACATCGTTCTTTCAGTTCCACGCAGAACATACCAAACTTACCGGCATTGATCGGACAGATACACTGTAAAAAAATAAACAATTAATTGGGTATTCTACCAACAGCGATTCAATGGTATAACTGCCCGTCGATTTCCTTATTTGAACGGACGAAACAAAGCAATTAACGGCGAGGTTGAAGAATTCCATTTCCGAATTTTTCGTGAAATGAAAGTGCCCCCGTGAAGGCTTATAATTAAAAGTCCAATCGGCTAATGTGGGACGGTCGTGTCCGAAAAATTTAAAAAAGAGAAAGTGGACGATGCTATTGAAATGGGAAATAGCAGGTGTTACAGTTCGCCTTTTTCAAAACATCTCGAAAACTCAAAAAGCAACAGAATAGTTAAACATAGAACATTAAGTATATAAATAAGAAATTTAAAATGTATGTCTACGTTGACGATCAATTAGAAGCCTCAGCAGTGCAGTGGCGTGCGCTTCTATAATTAAACACAGCGACATTATTGTGAAACAATACCGTCTTCGTTTGGGCGCTTATGAATATTATGCATGTATTAAGACACTTATCTAGGTGGCTTTAAACAACTTCGTATTATCCTGCTTTTATCATAGCAGCCATTTGTCAATAATTCAAACTGACAGAATTTTCCTCGGTCGAAGCGAAAATGAAACGTTTTTCAGTTTCTGTGCTAGCAGTGATATTGTTTCTGGTAATCTACGTGCTCTGTATAAGCGCTTACACGTTTATAAGTGGTATGAGCAGTATCGACTACTTCGACAAAAGCACCCATCCGGAGTACAGCGCTCTTTCCAGACTCAGGAGGGCTGCAGCAGGAGAAAACGACACATCGAAGAATAATATAGAATTTAATGTCTGTTGTGACCTAGACGAATACTTGAACACCGACTTGCAGTGTGTTAAGGCGAACGCAACCAAGGAGGACAAAATTGTGGTTAAATCTGAAGCTGCTGTGGTAGATAAATATCTGATTCCAAGCGCTATAGACCCAGATAGAATTGTTCTCAAATATAATGTCAAGGGACTCTGCCCCAAAGATGATATGAAAGGTAAGCTTTCTCAGATGCTGGAAAACACTGGTTTACTAGAGTGTAAGAGTCAAACAAAAATGGTAAAGAAATTCCAAATATACTGTTATATATATGAAAGCTTGGTGGTCAGAAAGTTGTATTTGAATCCGTGATCATCAAGTTTTGACTACCAAGTTTTGATACACCATCACAGCGGCAATATACCTTGTCATACTAATGGACCACCCTGATTATTTCAGTGGTAACTTGGCTTGAAGGACGAACCTATTCCTACTACGTTTCCCACGAAAACGGTTATTTATTGGAACTAAACCACGACTCGAAAGAAGTTGTGTCGAACTACTCAACGGCATCTTTTTGCTTAGATGCTATGACAGGACCAGGAAAGTAGGTAAAGAAAAGCAAATGTGTAATAAAAAATCTGCTTTTAAAATTCAGTTCTAGAACTTACGTCGCTTTGCTCTGCCCCTGCAAGGAGAAGGCTTGCGTCCCGAAGTGTTGTCCTGCAGGATTCTACCACAACACCCTTACTAGCTCCTGCAAGCAAGAAAGCGAAGACGGGATAAAATCCTACAAGCCAAACTCCCCTGATTATCATTTGGTCCATAATGTTCCCGATTGCGATGGACCTGATAACATGATCGTCACTGGAAGTAAGTTTTCGCCGGTCTCTATACTGGAAAATGGGCAACTGGTAACTTCGGCTGACAAACGGGTCACTTTGGACAGAAAGAAGTGAGTAAGCGTAAAAAAATGTATATTTTGATGATGTGAAACCACCCGATCACAAATGACGACGAACGATGTATACTTTTAGTAAGAATAAGTAGCACAACATATTCTAACATATAAATCATCAATTACGATGGACAAACCCAACAGAGGCAAATGCAGATGTACGTCGATATGTGGTTGGGTAAAAAATAATTATTTCGCTGACCCGAATCCTCTGCGAAACGTACTGCAAGTGTGCATGTGCGAAAGAATGTCTTGGCTATTGGTGTCGCTTAACAGCAGAATTTGAAATTATCCTCCCGAGTCTAGTTTATCAATAGTAATCTTGTAAACGTATGTCGTTCTAGAGATCTATAAAAAGGATAACTTGCTGTGATTGTATTTTTCAAACAGGTGCAGGCAGAGAGAGTAGCTGTGCAACTCTATGTAAAAAAATAGAGGCTGCCTACACGACAATAGTTTCACTTTATATGCCATCAGATTTAATTTAGATAAACTTGTATTTTAGGTACTGCGTTGATACATTTTCAAATGGAAATCGAAATCTGAGCTACGTAAGCGGGTTTTACTGTTCGAATGCGGTCCAAATGCCAATACTTAGAACACATAGCGTTCACGAAATAGAATATCAGTCGAATACCTCCAATTCTGTATATTTAGGATCCTTTGTTATGGTACTTTGTTTATTACTTTGCGTTCTGTAATCTAATGTACGATTTGTTAATGGCAAATAAAGATGGGTTGAACTAAGGTTTATTTTATTATAATTACAGAAAAATTTCCAAAATTACCTTCATCGTATTATAATTCGGTTAAAAGCTGCTCCGACTTTCCATTCCGCTTAACGTAAACTATTTATACAATCAGGAATGCCACGACTTAAACAATAAATAACTGCAAGTCATTTGTTATTGAATTAAAATAGCCATAAATGTTAGTTATTTCCGATGAATATTTAAAATTGATTTGTTTAACAATCTACAAATATCTAATTTATAGTTGGATGGCAGTAATGAAAAAAGCGTAGGTTGAAGACAAAACACATTACCATAAATTTCACATTCATGATCCTAGGATCAGATTATTTTGTGGTCAATAGAATAGTGGACAATGAATAATCGTCCAGGCTATGTTTTAATAAATTAGGATTTGTTACGCTTCCTATTTACATAATTCTGTTGCCGCAAGTGGAAAATATCAACTTCTAAATCTTCTAAAAATATCAACAAGTGACTTTATAATGCGGGAAAAGGTCATTTCCATGAGTGAAATTCCATGAATGTTCTATAAATATAAACTACTTATAAAATAAAGTCGACAAATAGCATAACAACTTTTTCTGTTTACCATATTTCATTGGAATTATCAAAATAGTATTAATGTGGTAAAATAAAGACACTTTTATTACATTTACGTGGTAGTAGTTTTGGTGATGAGTGTTTTTGAAGGACTAAGAAAGGATGAGCTTAGAAAAATGACTGTTGACGATATTAGACCAGGGAACTAAGAGAAAAATAGGGTAAAACCTCCGAATACTTTCGGATAGATCCGATTTTTATGACAATTTGGAATTAAGCTTATTTCACCCTGTATATGAAAAGTCATATATGCTTGATATGCGCTTCTTATTTTTAGGGGATGAAAACGACCCCTTATGCTAAAAAACCGAATAAGTACAAAATAGGTGTTATATAGACTATCATATCTTAATATATAGAATAAATATTGTTTTATATTGTAGGTAATAATTTACGTTATTTTTATAAAGTTTCAACCCTAAAAAACCACCCTTAATGGTGAAAATATAAAATTAATAGTTTCTTTGAACTGAAAATATTTTTATAGCGCATATATTATAGATAGAAATCTTTTCAATAGTTGGTATGGTATTATAAATATTTTATTACAATATTTCAGCCCTTAAAAAACTACCCCTAATAACAAAAAATAGTTTTGACAGTTTAAAATTATTTGATAGTATAAACAGGATAAATTAAATTCTTTTACCTGTTTATAATACATTTTATAATTTATCGCATTGTTGTAACCCTTAAAAACCACTCCTAAAGACAAAATATAAAAAATGGCTTTTAAATTATTTAAAATAAATTATAATTTTTTTCATAACATTCTTTCTCGCGATTTACTTTAATTTATGCAATATTCAAAATATTTATTTGTTAATATTTTTTTCATGCAGAAAATCATAATTTATATATTATTTTATTATGTACATCTATGAATGCTCCAAAGTTGTGGATGTAACCAAAATATTGATATGCTCCAAAAATTGAATCGGTAAGGTTTTTTAACGATAACTTCCTTTATTTTAAAGCTATTAAGACGATCCAAAAACGATTTTAGGGAAAATTTCGACAGCTAAAAGTACTGTAAAATATTTTTGAACGCGTTAATTTTGAGATTCTTGAGGTTAAAGGGTTTGAAAAACATGACCTTCGCCCTCAACTGCAAACTTCTAGCAGATATATCTCTGTTAATTTTTATCCTACACAAGCCAAAATATTCTGTAAAAAAAAATTTTGGCACTCTTGAATATTTTTCGTATCTTTTTTATTTTTTAAAGTTATTCAAAAATATGTAATTTTTTTGGAATTAAAAAAAATTTTTTCAATCCAAACGTAATATTTTCAAAAATATGCATTATAAATCGCTTATATCAGGACTAAAGATGCACGGGAAATGGAAAAATGCATCTTTGGAAGAAGGATATATACAGGAGAACCTATCCTCTAAGAATAGAGTGTATCCACTATGATTTTAGGTTCAGTGACGATACCAGGTGAATCTTCGATGTGTCAAATAGTCATCAAATAATTTAGTCGTGTCGCTAATTTTGAGTTACAGTTCTCCAAAGGTAACTGTTGTACTTTGTACCAAAAAAATTAAATACGCGTTAAAATTTTAGGTAAATGTTTTCAGAAACATTACTAAAACTTTGAAATTACCCTATTGCAGATTTATAGTTACAATTTTGAGTGACCCTTGTTAGTAGAAGTGTTTAAATCGCATCGCTATGAAACGCTATGATAAAGAAAATACCTAAACAATCATCAAAGAGTTAGCATGTTGATGTGGCCACTAGGTATGTTAGACAAAAGGCGGAGCAATCTCGACACAATAGCAACCGGCCATCGCCATAAATTTTTATGATCCCGGCAGCAGATCTGTACTTGACCCAATTGCAGGAACGCGTATATCAGCGCACACTATCCACATTTATTGTATGGCAGGACTTATAAGAGAAATCGTTATGGATGAGGTCTAGTTGCTATCACTATAGATCAATTACTTTTTCTCGATGTTGAATTACTACTTCTAGACTGGACGCTAGATAGCCTGTTTTACGAAGCAGATAGTGTTGTTTTTCATTTAGCGAATAAAGGATAAGATTTTATCTTATACCGTATTATAAATCAATTGTTCTTTCGTCCTTAATTCGGTTTTTCTCGGACAATGAGACACTGGTGGTATTTGATGTTTAATCTTTATTTAGTTGAATCAGAATGAAACTAATTCAAGGAAAAATGCTGCTAAAGAACGCGGCACAAATGATATCCGTTTAGGAATGTATACATATATGTAAAAATATGTTAATAAAAATATACAAAATTTAAAGGAAATATGTGAAATTTTGTGTTCGTATGATGCTGAAACAGAATATGTACAGTCCTTTATTCAAATATAAACATCCTCCAGAATTTTACTTGCATACCGTTAGCAATAAATTAAATATTTATTAATCGCATTCTTTCGCATTTTAATTATTCATGTAACATTTTTATAACACCGTAATACAATAACAAATTGGTTATAGTTATTTATTTATTTATTGTATTAGGGTCATTGCTTGAGACAAATAAACAATAATTTCTATACAGAATGTTCTACAAGCTCTATGACAAACTATGACATATGTTAGTTAATTTCAAACATCTTTTCTTATATGGCCATAGGTCCGATACGATTTTGTTTGGAAATTACAAGCATTTCAAAAAATATAATTTCATATTTCAAAGTAGCTTGATTGTTGCTATAACAATAATTGTTGTTTGTGTCATATCAACTGAAGGGTATGTGATACTGTCTTTGTATATGGGTATTCCATTGGGAACGGCAGACAAGCAGATTTTTTTTGATAAAGTAGGTATGTCATTCATTTTTCTTGCTTTGCAAAAAGTACTTTAGTACTATTTCTTGTTTAATATCCCAAAAACTCAAATAATTGGTTAATTTTGACACTTCAATCATTAACTTTTCTTTCTGTTTGGACTAAAGTCAAGTTCTGGAGTACCTCAAGGTTCAGTTCTTGGCCCGTCATTACTTAGTGTCTTCATTAACGATATTTTTACCAACTTTAGTGCCATCTAGTGGCTAAACGCAACAACTAGGTCTAGACGTATTTAGTTTGGCTTAAAATACTATATTTTAGGATCCTTCACTTACGAATCGCCCTGTATATTATACTTAATTTGCAACTACTGACTACTCTCAACGAAGTATCGGGATTATTCCAGATAATCTCAATCGACCCATCGGCGGCCTCAGGGGGTTCGACTAAGCGTTACAGTTTCATTTGAGCGCGACGAAAAAAACACGTCTCTCTTTTGACAGCGCAATTATGCCCGTCGTCCCATATTCCTATTACATTTCGTTATTTATAGTGGAAATAATCGTATAAATTTATGGCAGCCGTATTTATAGCTGAAAACCTTAACCTTCGTTTAATATCGATAGGCAGTTAATCTATGTAAGACATCTGCGTTATAAAGCTTCACATGGAAATGGAACTAATTCTAATTATTTATTACCCATTAACGTCTTGGGTTATTTATTGGAGTGGCAGCGCTGCCGGGTCGCTCCGGTGGCTGCCATCAGTTTGCCGTCGACGGCAGAGTGCCACAAGTACCTTTGAAGGGAAGTGATAGCGATAATATACTTCGTTTGAATATGGTGAATGGAGATGGATGCTCTCAGCGAGAAATGTCCGTAAATGCAAAACGAAATACAATGAAATAAACAAATAAATATGTGGGACACCCTTTGGAAGCGACGCCCATGGTACCATTTACTTAAGATCGTACGAAATGGGCAGTCTTAGAAAAAATATTCGAGCTTTTCCCATTAGCTACATTCAAGTCGACAAATTGTCCAATAACATGCTCGTTTACGCGATCACACTTGTCCGGTTGCGCACAAATTGTGTTTGTGGCATTGTCGATGCCGATTTTTTCCTATAAGCGTATTGTAATATTTATTAATTTGTGAATATATGAAAATTATGTAATTTTTATGCAGTTTCGGGTAATTTATTACTATTACCTATACAGGGTGTCCCGAAATTAATGCAACAAAATTTGGGCATAGATTCTTAAGACAAATTTAGTGAACCCGTATTTTTTTTGACAAGTGCCCCTCCTTTTGGAGTTACAGCCCCCTGAAATCTGCCGCTAAGAAGTCTTTTTTATATCTCAAAATCCTGTTGTACGAAAATCATTAAATTTGGTACACAGGGGTTTTATGACATGTGGAATCTGATAGTGCTAGACTTTTTGGTAAGAAACCAAAAAAATTTGCTCGAAAATTCGAATTTTTAAAAAATTATTATTTAGTTAGAAAGCTATTGAATTTAGACCTTTTTTGTCTTCAGATATTTTTTTCGTAAAACCAATTTTTTTGAGGAAAATGGCAAATCACGATATGATGCATTCGATCACATTTTGACATTTTTCTCGAAAACATTGCGTTTTACGAAAAAAGTATCTAGTGACAAAAAAGTTTCAAAATTCAATGGCTTTCTAGCTAACTAATAATTTAAAAGAAATTCGAATCTATGACCAAGTTTTGTTGCATTTATTTCGGGACACCCTGTATAATAATGTACTACAAGTAATAATAGTAGATATTGCCATGGTATTTTTGCAATTTCCAAATTTGTAGTGACACCACATGACACTTTATTCGAAGACTAAATTATTTTTAATACATATAATTATTTGGACGACGTGAATTTTTGGGTACTTTAACTACATATTTTTGAAATTCATAATTTCATTAAAAGTTCCTGTTTTAAGAGATTCATAATTATTAAAATTCGTTCTAAAATTTAAGCACAACACTATCTTCGTACTACAAAATCTATATATTTTATTTTATTTATTTAGAAACTGGAAAACAATTGTCTTGAAATTTACTAAATGTTTCTCAATAATAGTTGTTTACATTTTTTCCGTAGGACAAGTCTGCCGCGTGCACACGTGGTTTGCATCAGTTGTGTAGCGTTAGGTTAAGCGTTGTTGTCACGTTGTGATAAAACTCCCCAATATTAATACTCGCTGTATTTTGAAAACTGTTACTCCTACGCCCCTGTAATATACAGCTTTTTTTGTTTATTTATGATTACTCTATCTCATGCTGCAGTAATGGCAGTCAAACTTCTTACACCCTGTATTTAAATTAATAAAGACTTTTCTTATAATAGATACATGAGAACACCACTTTAAATAAAAATGTATTTTTGGAGGAACCACTTAACATGTATGTAAGTTGTTTATATATTTTGGTCATTTTATGCAAATTGTTTACCAAGAAATGGAACTGTACATTCTAAACATGTTCCTCTATCCAACTATTATTTCATTTGAAGAGAAATTTTCTTCAATAATTTTATCTAAATACTTGGATGTTCACATGTTGATAAGCAATAAAATAGGAATATATAATAATGTGGATTAACAAATATAAAAGGTTATTTATTTAATTCAGTTTCATTCATCACTTATGTTACTAATAAATCTCTGTAGTATTCGTAATATGAATGTTCAACAGTTTTAACACGAGAAATTACGTCTAACGCCAAATTTAAATGAGATAATTACATATAGTCTATATTTTTAGTATTTTTGTCATATTTGCAAACTCTGTTTATTATTTCGACACGAATTTATAGCAAAAAACGTTCTACGTAGTAAAATGATTACGTGCCTAGACAAATGTATTCGAAAAGACGTTCTGGCGTTAAATATTTGCTTTAGTGGTAACTTAATTGATAGAAACGCAGAACTAACGACTGTGATTCCAGTACACGGTACGTAAACATTTATTAATTATCGTTTTACTACGGGATGTGGGCAGCAACGCGGGTTATTTGCAAAAATCAGGGACAAAGATCGATACATGATTGCGGAGAAGGAACATCGGCAATTTGTTCTCACGGCCGTGTAATTGAAATAGTAAAATTGATGTGCCATTTTGATTAAACTAAAAAATGCATAATAAAGCCTTATCTAAATGGCGTGCAATAAACCAATGACATTAGACATTCGCCGTTCGCAAACATTAGAGGAGATACATTCAGTCACGTCGCAGCAACTTCTGTTAACAGCAGACGTGTCCGCGTATACGTAATTGCGAATTATTTCTGATTCGACCGCCGACGGCGTTGCCAGTTTGGCGCGTCTTACACTGGATTTGGCGCATTTGATAAAAGTTAGTGTCTGGTGTATGATTTCGAGCGTCCATCAAAAGGGGAAGAATGAATTCCGCTCATTTTTGCATTTCTGTAGTCATCGGTCACTAATTTTTGTCTTTTTATGTGGCTGTAGTCCGTAGTACATTCCTAAACTTTGATTGTGGTGGTATCAGCACATGAAAATAGACATGTTTAAATAATCGGATCTCTCAGTTCTTACAGACACTTAATACCACCTTCGTCGTCGCTTCCCTCTGAATAATGGTCGCTACTTAGACAACAGACCCGTCTACGGGATAGCCAAAGCAACCTGTTGATGGCTTCCAACGATGAAAAACGTTCAAATTCACAATTAGATGTACAGTCTCCAAATGTGGAACAACAACTGACCTTTCCTTTGCTTCGTCACCGTTGATCCGACTTATAATAGTCCAGGCCGTCGAGCATTCGAGGCGTTTGTATTTGTAATCATCTATTTTGTTGTTCAGAAAAATCCCAAATATTATGTAGAATAAGGATCCGAGTTTGCCTATTCCAAAAAACCATTGCTAAGTTCAGGGGGACAACAAACATACAAAAAGAACGGAAAATTACCCGTTTTTCGACATATTTTTCCTTGTAACATTGAAAGTAAGCTTCAACTAAAAAAAAGTCTAACCAGTGTTGCGAGAAACAACTACACCGCGAGCTATATGCCTCCCTGGCATTGAATTACACTCGCAACACTTAATGCAACAACTAGGATCGCTCGTCAGTTTTAACCCACCAGGCACAGACCGGTTTAGTTTCGGTGTGTCATAGGTGAGACAACCGACGAACGATCCAGCTGTTATAATGTCGTATACTCCCGACAAGAGGTACATAGTACGCGAAGCACAATGTACCTCTTTATTGTTAATAGCTTTTGTAATAATGGTCATAGGCGAATTTTAATCTACTAAAAATGAGGGTATCATAACCCTTTATATGTGGCCACAAATTGTGCCCGATCGGTCTAATAGTTTATGAATTTGTTTATACCAAACACGATTTTTTTAAACGATTGAGCTAGGTCACTGAGTGCATAAAAATCAATTTAAACGCCGGTAAATGATAGTTAAAAGGCTGAAAATTATGGTATGTTAAAAAAAATCGATTTTTTTCAATTCTATTGCAATTTTTT
Organism: Anoplophora glabripennis; assembly: GCF_000390285.2. Lineage (NCBI taxonomy): Eukaryota > Metazoa > Arthropoda > Insecta > Coleoptera > Cerambycidae > Anoplophora > Anoplophora glabripennis. The sequence goes on from NW_019416568.1 coordinate 626,336, forward strand.
CAATGAAAAAAGGGGTATGTTTCTTTTATAAATAAATAAATAAGTAACTCCGGAACTACTGGTCTCAGGAACACGACAATCATATCACCGGATAGCTGGTAAAAAAACAAAGATTTAGAAAAAATATGCCCTACGGCCTTTCTGGGCCGAGATAGCTTTAAAAAAAAAAATCACAGCTCCATTGTCTATAAACATTAAGGACTGAAATTAATGCTATATATGCACAAAGGTCTAAACTTTGTGATAAATTCAACTCCACGAAGATTCATGAATAAATAAAAAACTTTAAACTTTAAACTCAAAATTCGTGCAAAGATTATTGATTATTGATTTTTGTTGACATATTCGTATTCCTCTCATTTTGCTATACCAAATTAAAAAAAAATCGTCTTGATAAGTGCTACCGTTCCTGAGAAAAGTAATTTTTTATGCAGTTGCTCTCAGTCATCCACACTCCTGCTCTGCCGAGAAATTCCAGTGACCACGGTACCTTTCTTGAGTTTTCTTTCATTAAGCTTTTATCTGCCGAAAATGCACTAAACGGATATTGCAAGTACTTGTAGTTAGCAATAAAAACATTTTTTTTTTCTCGAATTCACTATCACGTAGCTATAAATTATTATTAAATTTACCCTTTATATCTCAGAATCTACACAGCAGAATGCTGTCGTATTTGGCTAAAAAGCAAGGGGTTACGACCCCTTGTCAAATAAACAAAAAATAAAGAATGACTTTTTTGATTACTTACTTTCAATGTTACAGGGGAAAATATGTGGAAAAATGGGTAATTTTTCTTTATTTTTGTATGTTTATTGTTTCCCTGAATTTAGCAATGCTTTTTTGCTCGGATTCTTATGCCACATAATATTTGGAATTTTTCTGTACAACAAATTACATGACCAAACACAGATGCCAAAGTCTACTTTTACTACCCGACTATTTATTTGATTAAAAAATGAACTTCAAATTCGTATTAAGGGAAACACGTACTCTAAAAAACTGACCCCCACATAAAAAAGTCTATTCTACGTTTCATGTTTTACAGATTCTGGTCACTTGGCAACACTGCCCGTCGAGACTAACGGTCGGTTATCAGCGACTTGCGCGCGATGCCTTATAAAATAAATCCTGCATTATTTAGCTGCAGGAGATTTTCCGCGAAAGTCTCTCTGCTTTTCGAGAAATAGGGGTGGTTCTAGAAATCAGGTAATAATTTGGCAAAATAAAACAAACATACATATAATTTAAAAGGAAGTAAGGGTTTTCATTTTGATCATGTATATAGGATGTAGGGGTCACAGAAAACACCAAAATTTTAATTTTTTAGCTACTTATCATTTCAACTTTGTATCTTTAATAATAATAAATATACTTGCATTAATTAACTCAAATGTGCAAATAAAACGAAGAGTACTTAGTTCTATTGTTGGCTACTTGATTTTTTTTTTTTAGAAATAACGAGTTCTTTATCTAATCGTAACTGTCATTTATAAATAATTTGCCGATCAAGATGCAGCTAACGGCACTGGACTGGACTTCCACGTAGTATGCAAAGCAGTTTATTTTTGTAAGTCTAAGAAATTTTAAATTCAAATTTACAAAATTTCAATTTTATTTGTGGTTATGACGCAATGTATACTCTGACTATTAATTATAGACATAAAATTTTAAGATATAAGAACACGCTAATGGACGGTTATCAGTGTTGTCGATGACTGAGGAGAAACCGGCTTATCTCACCATTCGAAGTTAAAATTTTAGGATTTTTAGCTTATTAAATAGTCGAAAAAGGACAATAAAAATCCGTATACACTGTTCGACTTTAATGGAATTGTGCATTTCGAATTCTTGCCACATACTGCAACAGTGAACCCTTATTATATTCAAAACCTAGGCAAAAGTAAACAATTTTTTAAACGCAGGAAAAGTAACGAGGAAATAATTTTGTCAGTGTTTGTTTTTCGTGTTAGGAAGTCAACAAATCGTAGAATTGCTACATTATGAATAATTGGTGGCAAAGGGTCAAGTGATTATTGTAAAATTTGAATAAAATACATATGGATGACGTCGCAACATTCACACGGTGATTTTTAGTCCGCACACCGTTCATTTTAATAACTGATGTGTTCGACACGACAATAATAATATTAATGAGCAACGTGTAGAGTACCAGAGACCACTCGTGTCTCTCGAAACAGCGCCGCGAAATTGGTTTCAAAATGTTTGCAAATAGATTGGATAATAATGAGATAGAAAAAAGATATATACATACTAATAATCGTTTTGAAATGAACTCCTTAGATACACTTATGTAGATTCTTAGTATTATTTAAAAAAAATATCGCTTCGGGGAAATACCTTTCGCCTCCAGCTTATACCAAGGATTCAACCACTTTCTCTATTTTTCATTAATTTTTTCGCCACGGGCTTATCCAACCACATATTTTTTAGCTTTTAATAAATTAATACCTGTACGGACAACAGTTAAAACGCATTTAAATATAAAAGGAGAAAAAAAAACTGCATAATAGATCCGGATGCAAAACTATTATGAAAATAAATTACATAGGTACTTCGTTTTTTTGCAGACGTAGGTATTATTTTTGAGTTAATGCACTTGTTAGATTGAATAAAAAAACTATGCAGAACCACTTTCATGTATCTGCTTTGGTATATAAAAAACAAGGTCTGATTGTTTCATTTTTATTTGCTTCGACACTCGATTATAGTTGAACCAAGGCAGTCGACATACAATGTTTTTTTTTTATATAGATGACTGATATAGAATATTGAATTTTGTACAAAATATAGGTACAGGTCATCCAAAGAAAGTCAGTGGTTATTTTTGCATTTGTATTAACTTTTTAAAAGTAGTTTAGATGACTCCTGTTCGATTTTAGAGGAAAATTCGGTGGGAAAACCACATTTTGAAATTACCATTGTTTAAGTGTTAGAGCGATTTTTTATTTGCGATTCTTTTTTTAATTTTGGCGTTTCAGTTAATAAGTATATAAGTCCAAATTTATATCTACTTGTACTATGTCTTTCTGTTTGAAATCTACTTCAATTCCATTTCTAGTGATGTACCTAGACCTAGATCATAGATTATATTTATGCAAATTTTGCAATTGTATTTTTTTCATATAATTAAGTGTGCTTTGGAAGTATCTGACAAAATCGCTTCTCACTACAGGAATCTCGGAAACGGTAAGAGCTACGAAGTAGCTTAAATGGGGGCAAAGTTGCGTAATCAGGGGACCAACATTATGCCTCTAAAAATCAAGGGTAACATGATTAGTTTTCGAAATATTTGAAAAAAAAAACGAAATTTTGGAAATCAGTTTTTGTTGCTTTTCAGCCTTGTTTGAGGTGATATTGAAAAAAGAAGAACACTTTCTCATAGCCACCTTTTGTCCTCTATCGAATGGCATAATCAATTTTTATATGGAACGTTTCATCTCTCCAGGACCTCATCAACTTCATTTTTTTAAATACGACCCTAGAAATTTTATTATATTTTTTGCAAGCCTTCATGATCCCCAATACTGATACTGCCTCAGCCTCAGATTCAGACGTTTTGTCTTGAAAAATCCTTCTTCAGTGTATTCGTTCCAAATTTATCTAAATTTTTTATTAAGATTTCTTTGTTTATCTAATTATCGTACACTCTAAGTGACGTTAGACCCTGTGAAATCTATCTAGTCATTTATACTATTACCACCACACGTTACAATAAAACTATTATTATTAACTATAACCATCACTTGGTCATACATTACTCAATAAGTTGTTGCGTTAAAATTAAAACATTATTACAATTTGAATTTTATTATGTCAAATTAATTCTTAAAAATGCATATGAACAAACAAAACACCAACTGAATATTATTCTTTAAAAGATTTCAGTAAATGTTCAAAAACATTTTCGTTTTGGCAAAGGTTGAAAATTAAGATCAGCGTAATATTATCGGAATTTATTATATCTGTAACCGCAACTGTAAAAGAGATGTATTTGTACGAATATCCTGAAAAAAATAGATTAGAATTTATTTGAATATTGAACACTCGATAAGCCTAGAAATAACTATGGACACGGGAATGAATTTCTAATAATTTTTTATTTTAATGCGTGGTAGTAATAGTTTAAATAACTAGATGGATTTTACAGGGTCTAACGACACTTACAGTGTACGATAATTGAATAAACAAAGAAATCTAAATAACAAATTTAGATTTTGGAACGAATATACTGAAGATGAATTTTTCGAGACAAAACGCCTGAATCTGTACATTTTGTCTCAAAATGGCTGGTGACTGCGATATTCTCAATCTAGGAACTTTAATAAGTACCTACTTTACTAGACATCTTAATTATTTCAGTGGGTTCGTCCCCTCACGTCTAGTTGAAGTTTCCCAAACATCCGCTTTAAATGTACCTACAGTTTTTTTTATCTACCATCTAGCCGTATTAAGATCAAATGATTTTAGCTGTCTTAGGCAAGCATTAGAGGTGTATTAGAGCAAACTGTCTAAAACAAACCAAGAATTTCCTCCGAACGCGTGAATCTGGGACTAATAGTTGTCACAACAGGTACGGGGCCGTAATTTATTCACTTGTTTACGGTTTATTCGTGTCGTAACACCTTTACACATATTTAGCTGTATTTTTAATGGGTTTAAGCCGTTTCCTCGGTCCTTCTTGGATAATTACCCACAAAAATTCCACATGTTACCTCAAGAACACGTCCGCTTGTAGCACGGGCATGGACGGCCGTTTGGGAGGCCCCAGAGGGCCAATAAAATCAAATACTTAGATGTCACAGGTAAAATGTTCAAAGATCGACAGTATTGATTTAAAAAATATATACAGTGTGTCCCACTTAAGCATTAGCCACCCATGTAAAATTGTAATTTTTTTTTGTTTGATAAATTTCAGAAAAATGAGTAGAATGTACAATTTCCGCATTTCCGTGGCCAACTGAGGCGCGTTTTATAGGAATAAAAAAACAGAAGTAAAATTAGCGATTTTTTTCGACAAAAATTGCACCGGATTCTTATTCAGGACTATCTAAAAAACCCCACTGTCAATTTTTGTTGTGATAGAATACAGGGTGTTGCAGAAAATTAAACCTTAATTTTTTAAGCCAACTGAAGATTTATTTACGAAGCACATGCATTATTTGAATATTGTGTATTGTATTCTGGCAGCTCCATGTAAATTAACCGCCTATTTTTTTCCGTTCTTCTTTTTCGGGGTCATAGCCCCTTGAAAAATATCCGGCGCACGCCCGTTCTTGTGCGTTAATATCTGGACCCGCTGGGCGAGATTCCAGTCGGTTTATTTCCTGTAGATCTCCAGTTATCTCTGAGTAAACAAGTTTCATTCATAACCGCCAATCATGGGCACACTCGCAGCCTCGATCACTTGCTAGGTTCGTTTTTGTGCGGCCGTCTGCGACGACTTTCCGGGACATATGTAACTGGCGAGGTACTTTTTCCGGCGGCATTTCGCCCGTCGACGTTTTCCCCCGCCGTTTGTTGTTCCAGGAGCGGAGAAATTGGGCCGTAAAAAATTAAAACCGTAAATGGGTTCGATATTGCCGCTACACAGTGTGATATACAGGTTTGTACGTTTTAGTCGTGATTTAAGAACACGCTAGAGAAATGTGAGTTTTTATGACACTCACAAAAACTTACAAGTCACACTCATAGAAACTCACAACTTTACAGATGACACTCATTCTAGTTCATTCATAGATAGAAACTCTTGAGCATCTTAAGCATTTAGACTAAAGTGGTTAAATGCAAAACAACTTTTATTCTGTATTATAATCACCAGCTGAGTGATATTATAATTAAAATTAAATTATAATTGAAAATAATTATAGTCCTCCAAGATTGCTGATGAAAATTCGGAGATAGCCATCAAAATATTAAAACAGTTGAATATCTTAAAAAAAATGTGTTAATAAATCAGCAAACATCGAGTATAACTCTGTCAATCTGTATAATCGTTGAAGAGCCGCCGAAGCCTTTGTAGGACATATTTGGTTTTAACGGAATATTGCCTACAACTTCGGCATATTAATGACGGACCGTTTGTTGACATGAAAATTTCTTTGCCTGTAATAACAATGATACTTATTAGCTCATACAACAATGTTATCTACAAAACAAAGAAATTAAATTCCGATCCGACACGGATGTATAACAGCATTTTAGCTTGTTTGACATCCTGAGAATACTGTAAATACTAAATTTACGCACCAGTTGTGGTCGCCTGTTCGTGTTTTAATGTTACAAAATTTCTAATTTCACCCGAAATATTTCTTTAATGGTATGGAATTTACGTGTGCCACAGAACATATGCTGTTTTTATTGTTGCAACGCAAGCGTAAGGTAATAATGTCATAATATATTTGGGGTTATGGAGAAATTGTAATGGTTTTATCGATTTTAAACCGATTTTCTTAAATGTAAAATCGATATTATTGCTTTAAAATCAATTTCTAAAGAAGATATGAATTACGGATAGGTATAACAATTTTGCTTCTTCCAGCATTTTCTTGTGAGTTTTTATGACACTCACAAAAACTCACGTCACACTCATAATAACTCACAACTTTACAAATAACACTCATTCTAGTTCATCCATAAATAGACACTCTTGAGCATAATAAGCAGTTAGTATGAACGTAAATAATCTGAATTTCGTTGTTAATAAAGATTTAATGAGTGTTTTAGATCGTCAGCGGGGATGTCCTTCAGGATGTCGGTACAAGCCTTTCGGGTGGTTTCTACGTTCATTAAACGTTTTTCTTTCATAGATAAATACATTTTTCCGAAAAGGTAAAAGTCACACGGTGCCAAATCAGGCGAATACGGAGACATGTCATTTCAGACGCAATAACCTCGCTTCTATTCGTCCAAATGTCATGAAATTTTGACAGTACACCAGTGGAGGATCTACCTTTGCGACGGATGTAATTGGCTCACTAGAAATACCTATTTTTGAAGAGTCCTGTTTGTTTTGGATCGCACATTGTAGTTACCGGACACATTTGAATACTTGTCGTGCATCGGTGTCGCAATTTTGTAATTATCTTAATTGCTACACGAACAAATAGAAAAATAATTACGCCATATGCACAGCCAATCTAAAAATCCAACCAAACTAGCTCGGGATTATGAAATTAAATCATCTGTTTTTGCTTTCATAACAGATATTAGGCGATATCTTTTCAAAGTCATCGTTAGAAAATGAGATTGATTACGGACATTTCAAAATTTAATGAACTAGTTTCGAGCAGCTTACTACCGAATTTTATCAGATCAGATCTCGCGATTAAATATTTAAGCTCGTCAAAACTAATTAAAATTTCTAGCTTTGACATCTAAAATGATTTAATTCCAACAATCTGATTGCGTGCACTCGACTCGTGCGATAATTCCTCTGTAAATAATTTACTGTAAGTTTAGCAATAACCACATGCGCCAATCAACAGGCGTGATCGTAAAAGTACGATTAATGCGAGCCTCTTGGAAAACTAAATCAGAATGTTATTAAGAAAAGTATAAAAAAATAACTCAACAATGCTAGTTTTTCGGATAAAATGGAATATATCTTTTCTCCTCTTCTTATCCTTATAGAATTGGACTGGAGACTCATCACCAATTTATTTTTTTTCTAAACTGTTGATATTTTATTTTCAAAAGCTTTCACACATTTGCAGAAAATGAAATGCCCATATCCTCGAATGTATCTTTATAAATGTACGTTAGATTTGTTTTGTAATTTTGTTTCAGAAATTTCCGTAAATTATTAAAAAATAAGCAAGTAGCAAAAAACTCTTTGTGTTACAATAAAATCTACAAAAGTTGGGGGAAAATATCAAGTTTCAATTTCTTGCCACTTTAATCCTAATAAAAACCATGTCAAAATTATGTCATCTGTTTAACATTGTATGTGCGTTGTTTGAGAAAATTCTCTAATATTATAGTATTCAACGTGAAGTGGTTAGTGAAAATAACACTGAAATAATTGAAGGAAAAAGATAGAATAACCTGAATTGTCGTTTATATGAATCAGTTATCTTAATAGTGAATGGGTGTTTTGCTTTGAGTTCACGTTGATACTTATAACACATTACGGGTAATTATTACGTTTCCAACAAATATCTGAGGAAATAGCTGAGTCATAATTTTCGTAACCCGATCGTTATCCTCAATTTACTAATCTGAATAAATTAATAATAAATACATAATTTATTGAATGTGTCCGAATACAGTATTTCTGTTTATTTTTTAAGCTTTCTCCATAGTTTCCTCCGGTATATTTGTGTACCTTATTTGTTATTTCCAGTTATGTTCAGATATGTTTACGTTTTAGGAACGCTCCTGAAATTTGCAGAATGCTACTAATTTGCCGTCGATAACGGTACGTCTATTGATATATTATGTTTATGTCTGTAGTTTGAAAATTAAAAATATGTTTTCCATAATCATTTAATTTATATTCTACCCAGCTCGATGCTGTAATTTAAAATTTTTCACGGTAACGTGTAATCCAGGTGTTATTATCACAGATTAAATCTTTAAGTTCTTTGTTCGATTACGACTTGTGCAGGCTATCATCAATCCATTGAAATTAATAAAAAATTATGCTTCGAAAATTAACAAAAAAATGTTTTCTCACACAATATAATTAATTAGGAAAGTCGTTAGGTACGGTTTATTAATAAGATAATTAATTTGATATTGTCTATAACATTTTTAGCAATAAATTTCCCAGTCATGTCAAGTTCGATGGGACTTCAGGATATTTCAAACAAAAAACAAAATAAATTCAATTGCCTGATCAGTAGAGCTGTCTAATTGGCCGCGTACCAATGGCGTGCGGATCCTCAACACAAAATAAAGTTTTTTTTTCAACAATGATTATAAGATTTATGTCATTGTGTCATTGTGAAACACGTAACATATTATAGATCGCATCATCAGGTACATTTCTTCTGGTTTTCGCCAGTTTTTTATACGACTGTTTAATACTTATAACTTATGTTTATTAATATTTATTTTAAACGTTCTTATACATATACAAGTGTGTATACACTGAATTACATTATTGTTTTTTTTTTTTAGTGAAAGAAAGTATTGTTCATTATTTAACTTTCCCTATGGTCATATGCACTTGAAATAACACGTGTTGAGAGCGTTGCTTTTTTTATTAATTTTATTAAAAAAAAATAAAAAATCAAACGAAGTTTTACGAAGGGAGCAGCATTATTTTTCTACTGATTGGGTGTTTGATATCTTCAAGCTATAGAGTAACATTTTCTTGACATTTTTTTACTGCCTGTTTAACTTTGCCGATAAACCGGTTAGAATTAAAATAAACACTGCTTTATATGATCCTTTCAAGGTATTACCGATAGGTGTATTAGTTTTTTAGTAAATCTCATGGTTATGGAGCTTTGAAGCAAAGTTATATTTTTTTAATGGGAATATTGTCTACTGTAAGGCACTTTAAATGCAACGGAAAGGCATATTCTTAGTTTTTTTTATATAATAACATAAAATACTATAAAGTTGTTGTTTTAGAGAACTGATATCCTGTTTCATGAAAAACTATTTGTGTCTTAAATAAAAAAATTATTAAATTTATCTCTTTTCCAACATTGAAACATGTTATTTCAGCGAAATATATCTGGCAAAATGTTTTAATAAATGCCTTTCCTAATGTTTTTATTTGGGCTTTCGTCAATTGTTCTAATTCTAAAATATCTAAATCCGTCTTGAAAATTGAGCTCGAGGTGCCATCATGTTTTTTTTCTGTAAATTGTAGTTACTTTTGTAATATTTCCATCATAATCTTGAGCCAAATTAAAAATTATTATTTAACAATATAGGATAATAAATTAAAAGCGAAAGTTATCTAAGAAGTCGAATCATTTATTTATCTATTAAATTGCAAACACGTAGTAAAATTGTAACGTCTACCAGTATATTATACTAATATAATGCAATCGTACTCGAAGGATAAAAAAAATGAGTTGATCAACAACTTTGTATAATACACAAGTCTAAATAATCTTAATTGTAATTATGTTCCAAGGTTATCGTTACTGCTTACATTAAGATATGTTGGCATTCTGCATAGTAGTAAGCAAGAAGCTGCAAATAACCCTTCTTATGGCTTGGCATTCTTTCAATTTACTAATTGAAGAATACAAGACAATATTAACCATTCTATTCCTATACGATTGTTAATTGTTGATTATTATAACTAGTGGTTGCCTGAAAAACGCTTGCGAAATTACTGAAATTTCACAAGCGTGTCGAATCTCCGGATAAAGCGCGAAGGAACAATAGTTCGCTGTCGCGACAACAGATGGCGCCACGAGTCCTAAAGCGCAACCCGTGATACGGAAACGTATATTTTCACGCTCAACCGAGTTCGAATGCATGTATATTGTATATCCATCAGATGTGGCTGCTTTTGTATCCGATCCGTGGATTACAAGACATTTCATTACTGTAATTGGAATCGGATATAATTACGTTGTTGTTATTTAGGTACGTGAGTGCCTCCAAATTGAGTTGGTCCAATAGCCGGCCAATTAAGTAGTTTTCATGTTGCATATTTTTATAATTAGTTTATAATTAGTGATTAGAGTTTGTTTCTAATAAGGAGGTCTTCGAAGGTCGGGCTTGATATGTGAATGTGTGTGTTTTTGAATGAGCAAAGTGCTGATTTGAAAGCTTTTTCTGGATTTTAAAGTTTCTTGAATTGCTCTGGTATCTGTGAATACAAGTTATAAAACTGACATCGGTAATTATTCCACACGTTTGTTTAAATATATAAAAAGTCGGTAGCTAATTAAAGAAACACAAGACGATTATTTATAGGCGTTTTTTATTTACCTATAAAACTGAATCTATTTACGATGTTGCATGGTAAAATGCAACATATGTGTAAAAGGTCAGCAGGCCGTTAGGCATGCACGTTCCCGTCAGTTCTTTAGTAAATATCAAATAATTCATTAAAACCGCTTTTGAAACTGACGGCTAGCAATCAATTAAAATAACATCTAATTAAAAAGTTGATCTAATATTATTTAAATTACCTATTAATTTCAAGGTTCTGCTCCCGCTTCTAAGAAGTTAACGGGCAGACACAGCTCTTAGCAGCAGAATTGTTTGTTGAAAAAAAAATCAGGGCATCAAGATAACGATTACTGTTATCTTTGCCTCAAATTTCGAAAAAAAATTGGCAGGGAACGCTGCAACCGTTAACTCTGCGCAGATTTTCACGATAACAAAAAAAATTCACTGCGATTCACGACACTTATTTTACAAATGGGTCTTGAACTGATTCCAAACGATATATTTCCGTATTTTCGTGATGATTCAGTTTCCTTGACGATAAGGATAAGTACTGTGTATTGTGTATGTAAATATCGAGGTATTTATGCGAAATTTATGTCAGTTTACCAAACATTGATAAATAAGACGTTTAATTTAATGAACTGTTGGTATTTAATGACACCTTTTAAGACGGCAGATATTGCATTACACGAAGCCTTCAAGAATTCCGATCTTATCCAATTTTTTCAATGAAAAATCTTGAAACGGATACGTATCCTTAAGAAAAATCTCAAAATAATGGGAAGGAATGATACTTGTATTTTAAATAAAGAGATGTTGTGTTTAACGTGGTTGTGTTGTCCATATGGTTTTTCCGGCTGTCGGGAATCAAAACCTTGCCTATGGCAATGAAGCTAACCGGAAAATTGTAGCAACGAAGATTTTCTTTAGGGTAGCATTCAAAAAGCTCGCCAATATCAACATTTCCCTAGATTGGCAGCAATGTAGGGTCTCAAAGTGGTAAAAAGAAAGCTTTGCTGCCGCTGGGGCTGTCAGGACTTTCTAGTGCCGTGGCGTATTCGCAATTAACGCCGATCTAAGGAAAAGAGACTTACTAGGAACATGCTAGACCACCTAGAAGGAATGGTTGTTTTCCGAATTAATCCCACCGCAGCTGACCATAAGCCGGACGGGTAAATCCCACCATAACCACAAAAGAAAATCACAAAATCACGTCAACTGCACCGCACTTCGGCCATAGGGGGGCAGCGTGAAGAGTGTTACGCGACGCGCCACATGGATTGGTCTCGCGTATCGCCACGGATTCGAAAGTCTCGCCAAGCTCGCTAAGCTCGCACCAAAGCTGACTTAACACTAACATCCAGCTGGTCTGGGACCGGACAACCTCCGCAGTCACCAAATAGCGCGCCGTGGTGGGGGTGGCTGATAAATCGACAGATTATCTCAAATTTTAAATTAAATGTAAATGAGCCTTGCTGGACATAATAAAATGCTGAGCGAGTATTACGTTATCTGTTCCTCTGGGACGGTTCATTGTCAGTTTCGTCCGTTTTCCATTTAAATTGCTGGGAGTCGTCCTGGACATCTTTATTCTGCGTTTATTGGAATTATTGTCCGCGTTGAGACAGGTAAGGTGTCGGGAATTGGATTTTAAATTGGACGATTTATTAAACGTGTTGAAAGACGCTCTTAATCAAGAGGAACAAGTAAATAGAAAACATTGTTTTATTCCAGTGACAGAATTTTTTTACCTTAAACTAAAGGCGACTTTTATACAGCGAGAATTTAATTATACCTACACATTGTAATGCCTGTTTAATCGTCAAATTGTTTTTTAAGAATGTCACGGAAATATTGAATAAATATGAAATTGAGATTTTTAGGTAAAGGTAGAAATTTAATAACACGGAAAACACGAAAAATTTGGAAAATTCTGTTTTTTTCAGTTGTTTTTCGACATAAAACCAGGAAAAAATAGAAGAATTGAAAAAATATATTATTTTTTAATTTAAAACAACAAAGGGAAACCAAATTTTAATTTTTCATATGAATATTTAAACAAGGAATAAAATATCGATTTTCTTTACCTACTTATTAAAAAAAAGTTTTTTTTTAACCCTATTTTAATATAAAAGCAAACTTAAAAAATGATCTTAGAGCATGATGCATTATTTCACTTATTGTTAAAGGAAAATCTTCAGTATTTGAGTCTTCTGGTTATACACTATTGGAATAAATTAAAGGAACAAACAATTTTCATGATTTTCGAAAGGTTGTATTTTCGTGAATAATTGTATCGAGATAAACAAAAAAGCGTTTAGATAATTTAAGTCTCTAGTTTCAAGATCTTTAGACAAAACATTTTTTTGAGCTACGGTTGTCGAGCAATCAGAAGAAATAGATCGAGAAAATATTTACAAATTTTAAAAAATTTTGTTTATGGGACTCCATGAACTCAGATTTTTTTTTTAAACTCAGTTAATACAGATATTAGTTAGCTTCTTTATTCAGCTTCAATTTGATTTTTGAAAGGTCTCCGTGCGACTATTGGTTGCCGAGATATGGATGGTTGAATGAAAAATAACACTTTAGTCATCGATATCTTTGCAAGAAATTATTGCACAGCAAATCCAAGGGTAGTTTTGATAACTTAAATAAATCCTCTACAAGGACCCGTCATGCTTTTCGAAGAAACAATTTTTTTCATCCTTGAAATTTGAAAAAAGTGCAAAAATGAGTTTTTACCTTTTTTTAGAAAATCTACCGCTAATTTATCAATATTTATGGAAATACTAATGTTGAAAGACATTTTTACAGCTAAATGTACCCATAATCACCCTGTAAATTGACAAGTTGGTACATCAAACCGTTTTTCCGTTCCAAGTGATCAAAGTTTTGGAAAAAATTAAAGACACACGTTTATGTTCCAAAACATTATGTAATCATTAACAATATGAAAAAGATGAATTTTTGTCGGCTTTTCCCACAATTTTGCATTCGTTACTCAAAAAAATTTAATAAAAAAGATTCAGATTTCCAAAAAAAAATCCAAAATTTTTTGATCTAAAGATCTTGAAACTAGAGACTTAGAGCTTCTAAATGTTTTTTTTTTATCTCGATACGACAATTTTTCATTAAGACAGCTTTTCGAAAATCGCTAAAAAATTCATGAAAATGTTTAGTTTTTTTAATTTTTTCAAGTACTGTATATCTGTCTGGATCTTCTGATTCCAGAGAAACATCCTTTTGATGAAATTCTAAAAACGGACAGTCTGATTATTTTTTTTTTTAATAATTTTTAAAAGTTATCTTGTTTTTTTATATACTTACATTTAATAATATTTGCATATACAGGCTGTTACAAATTCGCTTCTCACTACAGGCAAAGTTGCGTAATCAGGGGACCAACATTATGCGTCTAATAAATCAAGGTTAATATCATTAGTTTTCGAAATATGTATTTGAAAAAAACGAAATTTTGGAAATCCGTTTTTGCTTAATTTCAGCCTTGTTTAAGATTATATTGAAAAAAGAAGAACTCTGTCGAATGGCGAATCAATTTTTTTATGTAACGCTTCGTCTTTCCAGGACCATAATCAACTTCATTTTTTTAAATACGACCCTATAAATTTTATTACATTTCTAGCAAGCCTTCATGGCCCCAAATACTGTACTGCCTCAGCCCGAACCAGATTCAGACGTTTCGTCTCGAAAAATTCATCTTCCATGTATTCGTTCCAAATTTATTTAAATTTTTTATTTAGATTTCTATGTTTATTTTATTATCGAAAGTGTCGTTAGACCCTGTGAAACTCACCTAGTTATTTAAACTATTACCATCTGGGGGAAAAAAATACAAAAAGCACAATTTGCGAAATGTCGAGGTCTTGTTGCGCCAATGCAGCATTTTTAGAATTAGCTTTTGAGCATTGTCAAATATACAGGGTGTTCAAAAATATTAATCGTGCAGCAACCACATATTCCTGAGGTAAAAACAGTTGGGTTTAAGTCAACTTGTGTTAGTTTAAAATACTACATTTATAGTTATGTATATAGTTACATTTTAAGCGGTTTTTAATTCATGCTTGAAGACCAATCTAGTATACACATTTATTCCTCTTTTTGAAAATACCTTCTACACCTCAGACTAGTACATATTTTGTAACAATGCAAATTTTTCTAAATCCAATATCTTTTCCATGCATTGGTATTTAATAGTTAAGCTTTTACCTGATAAAACATGTGTGCAATTAATCAAGCATAACGAGAGGTAAATAGTAGTAATTATGTATCTTATATGAATAAATAAAAATTCATTCATAAATAGATATTACCTAATACTTGTTTGGGGTCATCTTAAGTACTAGTATTGTTTTATTTCTCCGATCGTGATCTTATCAGTTACAAAACATGAAAAAATATGACACTGTAATAGATTGTTTTGTATTGTAACAATGTATGTTTATACAAATTAATATTTTTTATTGTTAGTTTCAATTATATATGACTTGTTAAGAAAATTATAAAAATTCCTAGACCGTCAATATGACATTATAGTTTCAACAGTTAGAGCAAAGCAAATGAAAAAAAGAAGTATAGTGGCCTAAAATTCTTCAAAATTTTATATTCCCCTTTCGATGTTCATTGTTTTTAAGGAACCATCGTGATAAATTGTTCCAATGTAAATGACAAAGGAACTAAAAATACTGCCTAACCGCAATAACAAAACGTAACGATTTTAAAAACCAGATTACTGTGTCAACGCTCATCTCGGCGTGCTGCAACTGATAAGTTCGGTTATTTTATGATTGTTATGAATGCGTTCGGGTTCTTAGAACCACATTATTGTTTATCCGTTCGTGACTCCCGTCAGTTGGCCTTTGTTTATTTATTTATTCGCCTCCTAAGTGCGATTTGTCGATTCGAGGTGTCAAAATTTCCAGGTAGCTGAAGCCTATTGTTTCCTCAGTTTATTTAATATATTCGAAGGGAATTATGTCACGCTTCGTAATTCACAGTTATTGATTGCGGCCGCAACACCAACCGCTGGCAAAAAAGAAGAAAATCCAGCCGGCGTTCCAGAAAGTAAAAGGAGGAATGCAGTAGCGAGGAATATGGGATTTTCAGCTCGAAGGTGTTCGTGATCTGAAGACTAAATCTACTGGATTTCACGGTGAGGATATTACCACAAGGAAAATTATTATTTTTTTTTTGGGTTTTTTGTTCTTTTTTCTTCTAGTTTTTGGGTATTTGGGTGGTTGGTCTCTGTTTTATTTCTTGTGTCATACCATTATTCGTTGGTTTTACCCTTGTGTCATCTCTATAATTTCTTTATTAGTTTTCTGGAAATGCAGGTAGCTTTGGGATCGCTATGTCTAATTTGTATAAATTATATTATATATTAAATATTTTATTATCTAGATCCCTGGTCAGAAGTACTCCTGAAATCACATTTTCAAAACTTCAGGACGGTATTGGGTAAATTTCCATCAGAAAATTTAATAATTTTTATTCTTTTCTACTTTCGTGCAACGTATTGAAAATTATGAACTTCGATAATTCAAAAGCCCAGAAAAAAAATGAAATGTATGGTTTTGTTACTGGTTTATATACTTTGCTGATTGAACTTTTCTGAGTGGTCACAAAAATGATAATTTTTCCACTACCGTCCTGGATTCTTCGGTAGTACTGAAATTCACTATTCCTTGAATTTTTTTAGTATACACTGTAAACAAATTTTACTCAAATTTAACTCAATTTTACTCAATAAATGTATCAGTTTCTGTCCACACCAGATATAGTGAAATTTTCACTGAGTACAACTGATTTAAACTATTGCATCAGAAATGAGCGAGTTTTACTCAAATCCAAGTTATTGCTAATTATCAATTGAGGGACTTTTGACTAATCTGACTGACTATGTAAAACCAATTTAAAGTTGACTTTTTCTCTAATATGATTTAAATTTAACTATTGTTGAGTAATTTTTTATTCAGACTTGGTTTATATTTATATTTATTTAGGAGTATCTATATTTGAGTGAAGGTACTCAGTTTTAGTTTACACCGATTTTTTTACAGTGTACATATTTGTCTATGACATTTTTCTTCACTTGTTAGCTGTTAAAATTATTAATCTATGTCCCAGGTGTTGACCAAAGTCCATTATTATACAAAGTGTTCTACAAGTTCCTTATATGTACATAGGTCCCATTCATATTTTTAGAGAAAGTACAAGCTTTTAAAAAAAAATAATTTCATATTTCAATCAGAGTAACCTGATAAATAAAAATAATGGATACTATAACAATAATTATTACTTGTGTTTAATGTGTAAACATTAGTTAACCTATATTAACTAAATTAACAGATCTTAAGACTGTATATGGATTCAGAATCTATTCACCTTCTAAAACGCAGGATTCCTGTAAGTTAAATGTACCAATAAATTATACATCCGAGGCAGCTTTTACCCTTTTCCTTATATTTTATTTAACAGCTTTCGTTTCACTCGCGCAGTTCAGTTATTTCGAAACGGCAAGTCATCAATAAAACTCCGCGAGACTCATGAATGTTGCATTCCTGCTGCTTTGGTGGTTCGCTAATTCGTAATCCTTACCTGTCCCGGTTTTATATAAATTGCATGGATCAGCAGAACTAGTGTAGACAATGAATAAGCGATGTATTAATAATACATGAGGGGGCCCCATGAAATGCATTACCGTCGTCTTCGGCGTCTCATGGTGGTGGCTATATTTCTTAATCTCCCAAGAAGTTCAGGAATCCAGATGCCTCTTCCACACGCAGACACTGTCAGCATTTCTCCTCAGTTCGTGTTTGACAGACCCTACATACTCGTCAAAAATGAGGAGGAAACAGCAAATGAGAGTGTAATTAACATCTTCACTGACGGATAAAAAAGGAAAGAAGGTACTGGATGTGGGATCTATTCTAGATCCCTACACATCCGATATCAGTGGGCTATGGATGTGATACAAGCGGAACTGGCAGGTGTAACCATAGCTGCTAAAGAAATTACCCGCAAGGTAAAAGTATTAGAATCTAGAGAGGTAGTAGACAATCAGTACTGATCTTGCACAACTGGAAGACAATGTCCAGATCGGTATGGGAATGCCACCACGCGCTGGTGGTGGCCTCAACTTCCAACAGCATTATATGTTTGCTGGGTTAAGGGACTCGACTGGTGCAATGACAATAAAGAAGCTGAGAAGCTCGCTAGGAAGGCATTGGGTCTTACTATCTTTGAGCCTGGTCTCTCCAACGTACTGTCTTTGTCAGAGCTTTTTGAAATGATTGAGGAAGACACCCACAAAAAGTTTAGAACACGGTGGGATGAAATAAACAGCTGTTGATTTGCCAAGGAGTTCTTAGGATACCGCCAAGAAGTATCTGACTATGTCCAGAGTGAGCCTTCGACTGGTGACGGATATTCAAACTGGACACTGTTGGCTAAGGAAACACCTCTACAATATGAGGGAGTGCGAAACACCTCTCTGTAGAGGTTGTGAGCAGGAAGACAAGACAGTTTTCCATGTATTCAACGAGACAAATCGTGCTAGGAGAACGGTGGTCTTCTATGGTCAACATCAGAGAGCAAAGTCATCATCTTTTTCCTCCTTGATAGGTTGGTTGGCGGCTCAGGAGAGCTGATCTCTCGTTGGGACGATGCACAAGGGAGTCAATGGGGCCTAAGTGCTGTAACTCAGTAACTCTGTAACTAATCCAGAATCCAGAAGACTGTGATATACATACCCAGTGAAAAACTTGGATACCACTATCTTCCAGATATATTCCTGTTCCTGAATGCTCTTTTCCCAACCGAGATCCGTTACACCCTGTATAATATACCTATTATTATAATAACATAACATGTTTGCAGTATGTTGATAGTTTTCTGTAGAATTATATGAGGGGTATTGTAATATCGTCATCATGTTTAAATTTATTTTGTGACATTTATAAGCATATTCTTACAGAGTATGTTCGTAGTATTACTGGCGTTTTTTCAGTGGTAGATTTCTGAGAACCGTTTTCGTCAGGTCATCGTCTGTTCCTATTACAAAAACCATTGCAAACAATCGTCCAGGGAAATTTGATTGTTCAATCGTCATGTCGTACGAGCTCTGCTAATAACCAGTTCCAGTTAAACGTAAATGTTGTCGTAAATAAACGCTTAACATTACTTCTTTCTGCAGCACGTGCGTCTTATCTTCCGTTTCTCCTTCTAATCTCGCGTACGGTGACATCTCGGATTTTTCAAATGAGAAAAGGCCGCGCTATTTTTGTGAAAGTCGGCAATTATTAAATATTTATTAGTAAACGACGACGGGCTTAATTGGATCTCGGCCTGCTTCGGAGAGAGTGCTTCTTGGAAGAGGTTTAACGTTTTTTCCGACGTCCAGGCTTACATGTCTTGTTGTGCTTTTATGTTAGTTGATCGTTAATTAGTGGGCAATAATCGTGATTTTATGATTGCCGGTGACGGGTAAATATGAAGCGGGCTGATATTTTATTGATGCGACGAGATAACATCTAGATTACGCACTCAGATTTTTACTAGATAATAAATTTACGTATTCAAATTGTTGCTAATGTAACAAACTGATTGTTCTTTGGTATATACCCTATTCTGTAAGTTTCGACGAAAGTTGATCGATTACGCTGACAAAGTGATCTAAAAAAATTATTTCACATTCTGGAACACGTACTACGTAAATTACTCCTAAATAATTAACCTCCACTTGAAGTTACAGCATGCACAAAAAAGGCTTACTGAAAAATGCAAAATATAACCTATTGTCGTGGAATATGATTGGTTGTTTCATTTTCATTATTCGCGGGTTATTGAACTAACGCTTCCTGGGTTGACGTTCGAACGCACACTACGTTGGCTCCGCAGTGGGTCCTATAGCAAGGTCCGCGTGAAAATCGGAGAATTGGTATTTTGAAATTACGTCCCTCTACGATTGCTCACATTTAAAAGATTATCGAATTCTTTTCAAAGTATGGGTGAACTTATTCTGCAACCACCGAAAGATTTTCTACAAACGCTTACTCACACACGTCTTGGGCATTATTCAAGATGCCCGTACAACACACGACATAATATATTTATTGTTATTATTGCTTGAAATGAAACGTGAAAGAATTCCAAAAAATAATACAGAAGATAAAGTGCCTCGCGCCACGAATAACAAATTCGCAATCGTTCAATGACATCCGTTCCGTAACATATGAAGTTCAAAGCTTCAAACCTTACGAACTTAAAGAAGTTCACGTGATGTACGAGACATGTTTAATTCAGCAGTGCGACCATGTCGATGGATGGTACTCCAACAGATTGGCATTCCAATGCGCAATGCGCTCGGAGGTAATGCCATTTGAGGACGACAACCGGCGTTTGGCCATTTTCGCGTTCCGGGTTTCCTATCGACACGGCCTGTGAATTTATGGTATCGTCGCCCAAAAATGAGCATTTTCACAAAGGAAGCACTGTCATGAAAATTCACACAATTGATCCCAAAATTGTGACAGAAACAAATTGTATTCAGCTTTCATACAATATCGTTTAAAAATTTGAGAAAAGCTGCAATTTGCTGGCAATTTCACAATTCTAAAAACAATCATAATGTAAACGTCGGATTTTAATTTTCAAAATGTTGGCATTGTTACACTAAGAAAATTGCTATTTCATTCCAATGTTTTCGTGTTATAAAATTTAACATATACAGGGTGTTCCACCTAAGAGGAATTCTTCTGTAACTCTGTAACTGTATTTAAAAAAAAATTGTTTTCATAAAAGTTGTCTGGAATCAAGTTTTAAACACCATGTACATTTAATAAACTCTACCTATATTAACTAAAATAATTCAAAAATGCAATAAAATACAGGGTGTATTTTATAGTTGCAGAGTTATAGAATAATCCTTCTTAGGCGGAACACCCTGTATAAGCCATGAGTTTACCATTAAGACGAATATGTTACATAAAGTGTTCTAAAATATAGTAACGCAGTAATAGGAGCAGCGATTCTAAGTTCGAGAAATACTGAATAGAGTATATGATTGTTAATATTGCATGCAGTGCTCTTTTTGAAAAAAATCTTTAAAAATGTCTATTTTAATCTGAAGGTCCAGAACTACGATTTTTTTATGTCTCCGGGATTCAATATACCTAACCATTTAGCGGTTTTGTTTTTCAAAATCTAATGGATAGCGTTAATCTAGAATTATGTCAAAACAGTTGTATGTTAATCAGTGCTCCTCACAGTTTTCGTACGCAAAATTTGAATAAAAAGTATACAGAGTGTTTCTTTCTACCCAATACTTTTAATTTTATGTTTTCACGGTGTCGTATAATGATGCACGATGCTGCTTGCTCGACTTTACTGAAATTTAAAGTATGACTACTGTAATATAATGAATATTCATCGCACGGTTGGTTTATTGAATAAGAGACTGGCGAAATTTACATTTATAATTGTGGATTCGGCAGATACAACTCGAAGCCTCCCAAGAAGACTGGTGTTACCAATTATTCAAGATACTATTTACCAGATTTCTGTGTTGAAACTTCAGACTTAACGATTTGTACCGGTGTAATGACTATCTTTAGGTTTACAACGGCCATAGGCAGTGTTATAATCTGCAACCCCCTAATCTTTAATTCGGTTTCAATGCTTATTCCAATCCCCGCAAAGATTTAATGTACGGACCAGTACGGGCTGATCTGGCAGTTATAAAAGGCGGGACTTAGTCAAGGGTGGCTTTGGGAAACATCGAGCCCACTTGTAGAATGCGGTTCTGTTTGCTTTCCGGTAAGGCGTTTGTTAAATTTAAGTTTAGCCCGTATACGTTCAAAAATATATAAAAACACTGTTTGCAAACATTTGTGTAAAAATATGCTGCTGTACAAATGTGCCTGTGTTTTGTTTTCTATCGAGTCAATTTTGATAATGTGGATAATTATATTCATACAGAATGACAAGTGGATATCATGCCACATAGCATGATGAAATAAATCACATTATTTGCTGAAATTGAAGGAAAATTTAAGAAATTTGGTGTTTGCAGAATTTGTAATTGATGTTAAAATGATTCATGCTTATTTTTACGATAGTAATAATTAAGTATTAAGTAATCGTAAAATATATACCTATGGTAGGTATAAAATATTAAATTTAATTAAAAATAAACAGCTACCTAAAAATTACAACAGAGGTTGTTTTACGATATATAAAATAATGTATAAAAGTTTATTAGTTTTATGGCTTGTATACGACTCCTATAAAACAGATGGCACGCAGTTTTATTGGTTCGTTGTTATTTTCTGAATTAGCAAATAATTTTTAATTGTTATTTATAAA
Organism: Anoplophora glabripennis; assembly: GCF_000390285.2. NCBI lineage: Eukaryota > Metazoa > Arthropoda > Insecta > Coleoptera > Cerambycidae > Anoplophora > Anoplophora glabripennis. Next base: position 648,608 of record NW_019416568.1, read on the forward strand.
AATATATTAATAAACTTTGAAGTTTAAAAAGCTTTGTTAAGTCGGTAATTTCTCTTTGAATCGAATTGGTTTCTAAAAAAAATGTCCTCCATTTTATTAAAAAATAACGAGTTATTACTATTTTAAAATGACATTGGCACTTCAAAAAAGTCCAACATTATTCGTTTCGCAAAAAAAATCATGGAATTATTTCCTCAGAAATACGATTACATTCATAAAAGGTCCGAAAAAATTATTGCCACAAGAATTTAAAGAAGCTTTCCCCTACCTTCCTGTACAGGTATATCTTTATTTTTTCACCATTTTCAGGCTTCGCCAATTAATTCTAGAACATCCTGTAGACATGAAAATGCAAACTTCTGAAAGTATTGTTTGTGTAGTGATTATTAAATTACTTTGCGATTGGCATTAGAATATTCCGTCTTGTAACATTCAATTTATGCTCGTGTTTGCGTTCAAATAATAGTTAGATACAGGGTGTAAGGAGTTTGACTGCCATTACTTCAGCGTGAGATAGAGTAATCATTAATGAACAAAAAAGACGTATATTACAGGAGCCTAAGCTTAACAGTTTTCAAAATACAGCGAGTATTAATATTGGGGAGTTTCATCACAACGTGACAACAGCGCTGAACCTAAATTTATAATCGTGAAATTTGTTAATTTTTAAAACTCTTTGAATTGCATTATATGTCAAATTTAACTCTCTCGAAGCCTTTCTAATCGATGCTTCAGGATGATTTTCAAAATAGTTTATTATAATTGCCACATATTCATCAGCGGTTACTGTTTTTTGTCTCACCCTGTTAACTAAAAATGATTTCTTATTCTGACGGAGAACATTTTGCAATTTGCTAAATATTTGATGATTTGGAAGATTTCTTTCGGGATATAATTGCGTATAATCTTCTAGTCCGTAATACATTTTTCTGGGCTTCTCCGAAAATTAATAGCATATCCACTTTTTCGTCATGGGAAAACATTTTATTACTGCTAGTTTTCAGTAACTACTACTGATAAACGATCACAACACTTCAAAAATTAATTCTATAAACTCTATAATGATTATTAAAACCTTCAAAATTCTCATTGAGAATATGTTGTATGAAAACAAATACTGTTTTTTGCCTAGCCTGCTTGCATTTATTCAAAAAAATAATAATAATAAGTAGTAATAATAATAATAAGTTCAACGATCTATTTACTACATTTATTAGAAATGTGTGGCAAAATCTATCACAACAGATAACAATTTGGCAATTGTTTTTCACTGTTTAGTTGTATTGGAGAATTACAGCAAAGTTTTTAAATTATTGTGTCATTTAATAAGTTTATATAGTTTTATGATGGTGTCTTATTAACAAAGTACGATTTGGGAATCGACAACAACTTTTTAAATAATGGGAACATAAAATAATGTTATGTAGGAAAAATATTCAAAATTAAGGGATCTTTATCATAACATATTAAAAAATGTATGTTGCTGGAAAAAATCGCCGCGACGCCTAGCGTCGTAAAGATAATTTCTGTATTTTAACCCTATCTTCAAGTAAAAGTAATAAGAAATGCAATAGTTTCTAAAATAATTTATTTTTCTCAGCCGTTTCCCAGAAAAACTCATTTCTCCAGTTAAATCGATCACTCTGTACATAAAGTTGAGGTCTTTTTGTTTATTCTAATCGTCTGTTAAAATTAAGGCAGTCAAACTTATATATAACGAGCGTTCAAATAAAAACGTGGTCAAGTTGGTTCTGAAAATTTGGACGTAGGGCGTAGCGTATAGCAAATGAACTTAAACGTCATCTGTCAAAGCGCTATATCGCCGCTTTGTTATTGAAACTGACAGCTGTAATACAGCTCGTTGAGAAATGAGGTTAAGTTGGTCGCTATAAGCTACGCCCTACGTCCAATGTGTCAGAGCCAACTTCGACCACGTTTTTATTTGAACGCTCGTTATATTAAAATGCGACTCGTAACGTAGTAGCGCCTTCTGCGTTTCATTGCTCACCTCACCAAATAAATAATAATTAAAAATTACACGTCCTTACCGTGGGTGTCAAATATCACGTACAAAATGGGAGATTAAAGCGGATAAAGTACCCTCTTTAGTTTTCTCGTGACAGAGATCGATCCGTGCTGTTCACCACACACGTTGTGGATTCTACAATTAATAAAAAGGCAGGTAGTTTTGCCTATTTATAAGTGTCTTCCTACACGCCCGTTTACCTTACATTATTTTTATTAATGACATTTTAGCCCTTGCTTCGTGGACTCTGTTCTAAATGCGACAGAGTAGAATACCCTGGAGGATCGGTTAAATTAAATTAAATGCATTGTTAGACAAATGGTTTCCGTGTTATCTTCACATCTATGTTATTTGTCTTAATGTACAATACTGTTATTAAAATTATTACAGTTACCGAGAGAGATGCACTAACCAAATTTGAACAGGACATAGCTAATACGATGCGAAACATCGCCTTAACTTTTAAAAATGTTGTCACCACCGTTCTTGGTGGTGAAAATTCGAAATATTTGGAATTATTCAAATTTTGTGGCTGAAAACATACATCGGTATTGAATTCTCGAAACCGAGAGAGTTGTGCGAAACTAAATGTGTACAGGACATAGCTAGTACCATGCGAAACATCGCCATATTTTTAAAAATGTTGTCACCGCCGTTCTTGGGGGTGAAAATTCGAAATATTTGGAATTATTCAAATTTCGTGGCTCAAAACATACATAGGTATTGTATTTTTGAAACCGAGTGAGTTACGCGAAACTAAATGTGTACAGGACATAGCTAGTACCATGTGAAACATCGCCATAAATTTAAAAATGTTGTCACCGCCGTTTTTGGGGATGAAAATTCGAAATATTTAGAATTATTCAAATTTCGTGGCTGAAAAGTACATATGTATTGTATTTTTGAAACCAAGGTAGTTGCGCGAAACTGAATGTGTACAGGACATAGCTAGTACCATGCGAAACATCGCCATAATTTTAAAAATGTTGTCACCGCCGTTCTTAGGGGTGAAAATTCGAAATATTTAGAATTATTCAAATTTCGTGGCTGAAAACGTACATAGGTATTGTATTTTTGAAATCGAGTGAGTTGTGCGAAACTAAATTTATCAGGACATAGCTAATACAAAGCGAAACATCGCCTGTTAAAAATGCTGTCACCGCCGTTCTTGGGGGTGAAAATTCAGAATATTTGGAATTAATCAATTTTCGTGTCTGAAAACATACATAGGTATTGTATCGTTGGATATCCTCTTTCATATTTAATGGCAATGTCTACGTCCCGAGGAAAAAATATATTTTTGTGTATTTTAAAATATTTGTGCTTCTCGCTATGGAAACTGTAGGGTAAATTTTGTACTTTTTATTACAGAAAAACGTTGTGGCGAATTTAATTTATTTTTCTCAACGATTTTAATTTCCTACTATCAAAAAATGTTCAATGTACGTTTCAAATATATTCAGTTGCTAAACAACATAGTGCTCGAAAATCAGTGATTAAAGACTTCTTTGTACTGAAGTAAATCTCATAGGGAAAACACTGTCCGAAGACAGTTACAAGCCATAAAAGTGTAATGAGCACACACCATTCGTATCAGTAACATGAAAATTACACAACCGAGAGCAGTATAATTAATAATCCAGCTGTATTAGATAGTCCCAGTTCCATTTTCGCTTCATCTCTCTTGTAACTGTTCGAGTTTTGATTAATGTACCCCGTTCGGGAATAATTAATTTCCTTTCGTATCGTTTTTAATTAATCCTGCCCCGTATAGCTGTCCCACTGAGATGCATCGCATGTCTGCGAAATTCCAAAATTAACATCCGGTTTGTAATTGGAAAACCGCGCCGCAATCTCCTCTAAATATTAGAAAAATGGATTTGAGACATATAGCGTGTTCGTGTTTCTTAAATTTTTATAAGTTTTTAGCTACATGCCCAATAAGCTCGTAATCAGCTCACTTTCCCAGTTTTTATTTCAGTAAAAGTTAAAAAAAATGAAGCCCAACTATTTTTTTTAAATAAACTCTAAAAAGGCAAATATTTGGGAACTAACTTCCTCCAATTATGCAGAACTGAAGTTATTTAATCATATTTTTTTTATCTATCTCCAGTAGATATAACGCGAATTTTAGTATAAAACTTGTGCCAAGTTATCCTGAAGACCGAAAAGGTTAATTCAGCCATAGGAGTTCAAGTATGTGTCTACTAAGTGCACACACAGCAAAGTATCATAGGCTGGTTATTCATTCCTCTAAGTATATTTTCCGCGTTCTCTTTAAATATTCCATTTATTTATCGTCGCCTTTAGAGAATTATTCGCGTGAATCTGGATACAAGAATCTCCAGCATCTGCCGCTAAGCGTAAGAGATAGGTATTTAAGGATTATTTAATGTCGATAAACATTGTTATTAATTACGTTGCGCAACTAGAAAATGCGCTTGAGATGATACCAGTGCAGGCACTATTATATTGCATTTTTTGATCGAATATATTAACTTTTTTTAAATAATTTGTATAGGTATAGTATTTAAAGGATACCGTACACATCCAGTCTTTGTCGCTTTAAGATCGCGCAAGGAGTGATTGAAAAAATAATGTATTTAAATGCGATGAAAATAACTACAATATCATTATTAATGTGGAAGGCTAGCGAATATATTATGTTGATTTTGCTTTTACTTTTCCACAAAATCGGTATTAAAATGTAAACTTTCCGTAGCAAAAAATAACATTTTTATTTATCCGGCCAACGCAAATGTTTTTATGGCCTATTCATGCAAATTTGCGTAGAGAATTTGTGGTCACAACAATGTTTATAATGCAATTGCGTTAATTTTATATAAATAGATCTAGGAAAATAAACAAACGACCACCGCTCGATGATTTCGATTGTAACCGCAAAATGACTAATGATAAGAGGTCGATTGTTGCTAAATATAAGTACTTTATTGTAGTTGTCAGTGAATAATTTAGAGACACTATGCAGTAACGGATGTATTCAAGCTATAAGTAAATTTTCATGTGATACCACACTAAATATAAATAGTGAAGCTCGTGTAAAAAACATATTCCACAATTTTATAAATCATTAGTTTTTGCAAACTGTGCATAAATGACGAGTCTGATGGTTCTACAATAAACTTCAGAAGCAATAATTATCTGTAATTTGTTCAACTGCTGGAAATTGTTATTACTTAAGTACATACATTTACATAAAAAGTAAATATTGTCAGCTAAACTCCGTCCAACATCGAGGTAGATAATACTTCACCAACTTCAACGTTGCAACTTTTAATAATTATTACAAATACAACCGGTAGATACTTCCCTTAAAAGTTTCCTCCTCTCGCCTATGGTGAAGCATATTACCAACTACAGCGTTTGATTTCAAATTATTAGTAAAGTGTTGCCATACCCCCTGCGGATATTTCAGTCTCAGTATATAAATCTGAGACATGCTCACTTCTATGCGGTCTTAAGCAATATACTGCCCGACAATGAAAGTGCACGAAATTACAGCGTTCGTAACTGTTTTATTTCTGGACCCGGAAGGGTTAGTTTTTCGATATTTTCAACGGTGAAAAAGATATAGACGGGCCTGTATTAGGTCATGTTTTGAGTCATGTGACTTTTTAAATTAGCGAACAGTCCGTAACTTTTTTATTTTTCGAAATAGAAGGGAGCGGTTTGGTTTGCTGGATTCTGCGGACGAAATGCTAGATAAATTTTCTTCATTTTCGCCACTTTAAATTCCGCTGATGATTTGTTTATTTGAGATTCCGTTTCTTAAGTTTACTCCTTCCTCCCAGGAGCCTCAATTTCCTCAATCGGTTCAAGTTTAGCTGAATATCTGACTCTTTCTTTTGATCTGTAATTGTCTTTTATTTAAGAATGTTCTCCTTTCCTTCAGATATGTTCTCAACAGATCATGTTTGGTTGGAGATTTATTTTTCTAGTTCATAGTTCCTTTGTTTGCTCAGGAGCATGATATTTATCTTTCTCTTTTCGTTGTGCTGTTGTGTTGTGATTTTCCTGTCTGTCTCTTCTTGCTGTCTGTCTCTTTAATTTCATCTACAGATTTAACTTTTTTGCTGTTTCTGATTTCAATTTTTTTGCCATTCTCTCCTAACTTTCTCAAGATGAGTAGGATGTCGTACATTTTCTGTCGGCTTGATCTGCAACTGTTTCTAGCTTTTCAGTTGTTTTTCTTTTTTGTAAGAGTCCTTGCTTTCTCAAAGAGTTTAACAAGAGGTTTAACTCCTTCTATTGGTATTGCTAGTTCCAGAATTTCTTCTGTGATATTGGCGATCGCATTTTCGCGGAATTCGCTTCAAGAGTGTTTCAACGTCATTAAATTACCAACAGCTATAGGTCGTCCTGGTGTTGTACGGGAATAAATACACAAATAACATCGTTTTCATTACAGGTATTAGTAGTGATTAGATGTTGCGCGTTCTAGGTCGTGCGGCGTATTCGCTCTGGTCGCTTGGCGCGGCTCATAACGCATTCTACGTACTTCATCATGCAGGAAGTGTCTTACAATATTAAAGTTACAGTAATTCACATGTTGTTCTACGTGTATAATTAAATATTTCTGTTCAATATGGCCAGGTAGCGTAGCTACAGTTATAGATTGAGGAAGCGCGGTGTCAGAGGGCATTAGAGTCGCCACGCACCAGCGGGCCCGTTGCTGGTCACGCGAGTTAGATCGGGTGGACTCACGAGAAATCCGCAAGTCGGCTCGAGGAGGCATGGCGAGGTCTTCGAAAAATTACGGCTGCGGTTTCCCAGTCTTCCTTTCCGTTACGACTGTACTTCTTCTGGTCGGGTAATGCAAATTATTTAACTTGGCCTGAATTACACGATTTTTAAAATTTCACTGATGTTTCCAGTCCAAACGACGTTCCAAAGCTACTGCAGAGGCTTGAAACTTGCTCAGGTGACTGAGATCACAGAATAGGCAAGCGGTTCACCCCTAAAAAAAAGCATGAACCGACTAATTTTTTAAAACAAAAACCTACAACAAGAAAAGAAACTTTTTTATTTTAAAAAGTGTATTTTTCTGATAATTTACATTTTATATTTTTTTATATTTTTCGGCGTGGTCAGTCAATTGTTATAAACAAAAAAGTTGTAAAAAAAATATTTATAATATTTTTTATTGTAAAGTGGATCAAAACAAACACTTTTTGTTCTTTGACAAAAATTCTAAAAATGCTTCGTTCCCGATGTATTTACAATTTAATGTGAGAAAAGTGACGAAATTGACAAATTTCGGAATTTTTTTCTCAAAAACTACTGAACAGATTTTAATTTTAAAAAAAGCATAATAACCGGCAGATTTTCTACTTTAAGATATATTTTTTTGGTATGGGTCAATCATTTTATTGAAGGTCTAAAGCGAGTAAAAAAAGAGTCTTTTAAAGAAAATTATGATAACACCTATCTACTCAAAAAAAATAAAAGAAAAAAGTAAAAAAAAGAATATATCAAATTTTTTGCTTTTTTTCAAATTGTTTATTAATGATTTTTTGCATAAAATTTTCCATTTAAACTTTTTAAATAAGCCATTTCGATGGGAAATTCAATTCTCTAAATAATTTTTCCTATGAACTATAGCAAAATTTTGCTTCGTTTTCGAGCTACATTAAAAAATTGAAAGGGGTACATTTTCACCCCTATCTCCAATTTTCACCCTCTAATTTAATAGCACTCCGCGGTTTTTTCATCTAAAATGACCAATTGAAGGATTCATGTAATAAAATATTTTGAACGTCATAGTTTGCATCCTTAATAGCTAATTTAATTTTATTTTTTTAAGATATTTTAGTGACATTTTGTAAAGAGGTGTTTCTGGGGTAATTTTTCTTCTAAAACGCACATTTTAGGAACGTTCTTTAAAAACAAAAATATTTTGGCAAAAACAAAGGACTATACTTCAGGTATTCAAGCGATCTCTTTATTTCAGTTGTAAATTTTTTAAGGAAGCAGGGGTAACTTGATCTAAGCCGGTTTATATTCATTCGAGAAAGAGTTACCTTTGAATTATGCCCCATAAATTTTGCTGACACTCTTTACAAAAGTGTAGGTTTCCTAAAATCACTCTCGTTTTCAAAATTTTAAAGAATATCAGGTGACTTCTAAATAGTTTATTCATTTAAATGTCTTATAAATAGATTTCAGTGCGAAACCTTTATAAATTTTTGTGAAATTATTCAGTATCAATCCAGTTTTATGTTCGCTAAATATTTTCATTAGTAAAGGTTTTCAGTTACTTTAGTAGTCATGTATTTAAGAGTTTGTATTGGATTTTATGATAACTAGAGAGATAATTAATCTTTATGCCTGTTGCTAAACCTAGCAGGCCATAAGGAAGCTGCTAAATAATTAGATACCAATGGTAACCATAAACAACGACAAATATGCAACAAAAGAAAAAAATTAATTTGAATTCTGCTCATTTTGTGTAACTTGGAATTAACAGCTGAATCAAGAAATCCCAACAAAATACGAAAGTTCACCTTCCACAAAATTAATAATAAACAAGAATTTCATTCATAATTGCAAGATAATGATCACAAGGAAAATTTCCACATTCGTGCCGGTCAGTTATACGTTTGAGGTTAGGTTTCGTAATCATTATACAATTATTGAAACCCACGTATTCGAAAAATTTTATTTACAATTTTAATGATGTAAAAGTCAACCGCAGTTCTTACAAAAATAAATGTATCCGTAAATTCCGGATGTTGTCAGCAACAAAAAATTAAGCAAAATTCCGTCTTTTGACCACGAGTATGATGGCGAAGAAAGTCCATTGAAGCTGGGATTTTTTCATAGAATTTCAAGGTATGTGCATCAAGCTGATTGCTAATTTAGGAAGTAAATTAAATTCGTGTCCACTAGTTTAAATGTCATGATTTGCAAGAGATATTCCGGAAAATTACAAGCTTCATTATAATATTTTATAGCAAATAAACAATGAATAACCAGAAAATCGTAATTTGCTTCGACTACAACAATGTAAATACGGCACATTCCAAGAATTTGTCGCTATTTTTTTTTATTAGAAAACCGACAATAGAATGAATCAGGTGTAATCTTAATGGCTCAAATCTCGTTGCTATGGTAACTATTTTTGTTCTTCTGAAGATTTTAAGACAATCCATCATGAAATTATCAAAAGAAAGAATAAAAAAAACACAAACCGACCCTAATAATAAATATAAACAAATACAATTTAATTTAAAGCCAATAATCCTCAGCCTGTAGAAGCATTTGTCTATTAGATATTTCTTCAATTATTTCTTGAAAACGGATACAATTGCTTGGTTTTCATATTTGTGGTTAAAATATTAAACAGTCTAAGTCCTAATATCTTAAGACATAATCTATATAATTCCACTTCTACATAACATAGATTAAGGATACAAAGTTTTCATAATAAGTCCTCAAAGGTCTATGCACCTACATAACTAAAAACTTGTTCGAAATCATCATTGTATTTACATCAATTCCGTTTATTATTTAAATCTAATTGCAAATGTCTTTGTGTTGAAATGAAGGCTTTTCACTTGAAACCTCAAACCTCAAGTTGCTCATTACATTATTACATGCTGGATTTAACAATTCGTCACTTGTATTTGACTGAATTATATGTCATCAGCATAATAAACTCAGCAGATAAGGATCAATGTCGTTCATATGTAACAAAAATAATACAGGGCCTAATATAGATCTTTGCGGAATACCTACACTGATTTTGGTTATTTCTGAATGATTATATTATCTTTCAACTTTCGACTTTATTGCTTCACTTCGCCACTCACACAGTTTTTGTTAATATTATTATAGTGAGATATTTGAGAATATTGCAGTTAATTTTTTACGATTTTCATAATTTCTTATTAGTTATTAGACGTAGCTACCGTGCTATATATTGTACCCGTCAGGGGTCTCGGCAGTCAACTCTGGCCTTGCCTCTAATGCTCACGTACATCATTTTCTGCGCAAATTACTCAAAAATACAGCTATTTCACGCATTGCACCTCCCAACTATTTATGAGCATTGATTTTTATTGGACTTTAATGCAGTGAACCTTCCGTGTTGTAGGTAATATGCGGTATTCCGCAGAGAACCGTCCTTATTTGTTGCACATGGCTGGATTTGTTGTCTAAAATAGCCGCGGTTGTCGACCAATGTGCTTCGAGCGATTGGATAGGTCAGGCCTACGGGTAATTGATAACGCAGACCTGATAACGTTCGAATACAGACTTCTGTAGCTAGAATAATGAAAAAAGCTGTCTTTCATAAAAATGTAATACCTCCATATATATTTTTATGAAGTGTTGAAAAAAAATTGCCAATGTTTCAAATTTTTTATGTATTGGGAAAAAAATTAAAACTTACAATAACTGCCCACGTTCTAACGGCTCCATTTTCCAACATACCTGAAAAAGAGGGAATTTTGTATTAATATAAAGAATGTCCCAAAATTCACAAAAGAAGTAATTTTGAAAAATACAGTTCTTTTTTTAAGTTTTACTCGAAAATCAGGCTTTTTTCGAAAAACATAAGAGAGTAGTAATTTGTAGAAAATTGAAAGGTGAATCCGAAAATATAATGATTGTTACTGTAAAGCAGTACTATTTTATTTAGAAAAATATGCCCCTGGACCATCTGAATTTTCTGAAAAATTGTCCAAAATCTGAAAAGACCTCAGATTTTGGACAATGTTTACATAAATACATGTGCCCAACTTCAAATTATTTCACTTACTAGTTTTTAAATAATTTAAAAAAATTAAAAATATTTTTTGAAGTTTAACACCATGTATCTTTTTAACGAAGCGTCCTAGATAAAAACTTTATACGGAAGACCCTTTAAAATTCACCAAATAATACGAGGTTTCATTTTTGGTCACCGTTGGTGAATCACCCTGTATATCTAGTCACTATTTGTTTAATGGACTTGTCACTATATTTCGCAGATTCTTTTCGATTCCCAGTCAGTTCAGGAGGAACTTTTCCCAAAAGGTACAATCGCTATATGCATGTGGAACTAATCAATTCGCTACACATTCACTTATTAGCCTGTCAGAGGAATAATTTAAAATTAGCACAGCACGTAAAAAACTTACAGTTTTAATGGGAGATAATTCCGTGATTTAATGTAAGGTATAAGGTCAATCCTGATGAGTTCAAGTCATGCAGGCTTACGAATAATTACGATTTATCGTTGGCATCAAGAACAATAATAATTTATTAAATAATGGTATAGTCTTTCCGATCTCAATTGAAGAATCAAGGGGTTGGCAGTATGTTCCAGGTTCGGTCGCTGACGCAACAACTCGGCACTGAAATATTTGAAGAACTTGTTCCCATATTTATTTAGCCGTACCCATATGCAGGTCTGGTTGCCCAGTTGAAGAATGAGCGTGCAGGCAAACGCGGCACAAACACATCTGCACTAGACTACCTGGACATAAATTTAGTTGTCAACAAATGGCCTAGCAGTGCAGTGCAGCAATGTGGAATTTGGTTTGATTCAGACAATTTTAATTTGTTGTAGGCACCTTCTATAAATCATTCATATTACAATTGCGAAAGGGAGAAATAAGAGGGATATTTTGTTTACTAATATTATTACAACATGGCATTTTGGAGGCCTTTTTTTACCTATAACAGAAAACTTTTTTAGGCACGCCTATGAAACTTATTAAATTTTATTGCTAGGCGTTTTTATATAAGGTTTAGAAATGGTTACATAGGGTGTTGCAAAAAATCGGTCGTTAACCAGATTCTTTATTGGATGAAAATGATGAGACATTATTTTTCATTTAAACGACATTTAAACATAGCTTTAAGGCATAGGCCACATTAAAAAGGAAGGACATCATAAAATATTGTTATTTTCTCTTAGAGAATCTGTGCTTGACCTATTTTTTTGTAACACTTTGTATATTATTTAGCAAACTGCGAATATGATTTTTTTTTGCGCGGGAATTACAATAATTAATTAATTCTTTTCTCTCCAAGGCAAAAAGATAAGTTAATCAGAATTAACATAAAAATATGGAAATAATTACGTTGCGTGCGCGGAAAATATATTCAGGTTATAAAAACTACAACCCTTCGCGGCGTATGTAATCCCTATTAAAAAGCGTTCTCTATAGTTTCACCCCCTACGCAATTTATCTTTCATCAGTGTTTATAGCGTTACATAAAAACGCGTCTACCTTTTAGCCATTCTTATCGCTCTTCGTTATTAGAAAATTATTAAATTAGGGGGTGGGGGACCACCCCTGACGCGGGTAGCGACCATGTTGGGAAGTCAGGCGTCCTTAGAGGCACTGGTAACTTCACTGTGTAGTTTAGATTGATGTTGAGTCAATTAGAAGTGCAGGGCAACGAAAAATTGATAAAGTGGTGAGAACATCACTAGGTTTAGAATGTTGATTCAAGCTTGACCCATATGGAACATCCAAAACAAAGGTATTGGGTAGTATAGGATCAATAACTAGGGAAAACTTATTATTGAAACAAATTGAGCACACATAACTCGGGAAAGTGCTTTTGATAATAGATATTCGATTTAAATTATTATTTATCCCTGCATTGTTCCCTTGGCATTTGATTTTTCAGATGATCAAATAAATTTCTGGACTAGATGAAACTTAGTACCACATTTTTCCAACTATTACTAGAAAAAAAATTAGTCGAGTCCGAAAGGTAAATTTTTTCAAGGGAAAAGTTTTTCTAAGGCGGTCGTTATCCCTGTCGCTACCAGTTAAAATGTCGGCTTGAGGAAGAAGGGCCTCGTGAGGTGTTTAAACATAAAAACGTGGCGACTAATGCCCCGAACGCGTGCAACCCTAATTTAGTAATGGGGTAGTCGGGGTCATTCCGTTTGGGGGAAGAATTACGATCTCATTACGGTAATTGACTGTGGTTACCTGGCGTTGGAAGGGAAAACCAGCTGTCACAAAGCTATTACCGAAGGGGAATTGATAGGTCATTGCTGCGGTGCAACTACTTAATAGACTTAACGTTACGTAGATGTTTTTTTTACTCTGTTTTAAAGGTATTAACAATTTCAAATATTTTTCAAGGGTTAAACTTTTATTTAAAAAAGTTTTACATTGATAGTTCATGTAATAAACGCGCTAGCAGCAGTAAAAGTTAACGATAATGAACGGCTTCCACGAGGGAGACGGAGCGCCGAGCCCGCGCACGCGCGTGAACGCTGCCCTCGTCGCGCGCGAGATTTTTGACGTTTCAAATTTGATAAACTGGATCTGATCTAAAAGACAAAAACCTGTTTTTTGTAGGCCTTTGTCATTTATAAACAAAAGAAATTAGCAGGGAACGCATATTATACTGCCTATTCCACTAAACAATATGAGTATATTCAATTGTTTCACTATCAAAATCCTATTTATTCTGGACAATCTGTGGTTACCCATTTGCTGAAACTGGCCCTGTCCCCTAATTGCGAATTAAAATGCCCATTACGTAAGGTGCTATTATGAACGTGATATTCACATTTTTCCCAGCTGGAATACTATTTATTTTAATTTAATCTATTCGGTATTTATGGTCATGGTCGTTTTTAATACGGAAAGAGGATTACAGTAATCTGTGGAAGGCTTCAGGCTAGAGACCAACCATGGGTGAATAATTTGTATTAACTTTTAAATATTTTGACAGGAGTATACCGTCGTTTTGAATGGGTATATTGTTTAAGGAAATATTGCATACTGACCCGTCCCCATCAGCGTGTATTGTTTTCCTGGAGTACCGACGCTACCGGAAACCTTCCTGGTGGGTATTCAGAGCTCTTGCTCTCGTATATTTGCGTACACGAAACAATTGTAAATACAGGGTAGTCGTACGTAATAAGTCCGTGAAGAGAACTAGATTTTTCTACAAAATATTTCGATCTCCCGTTAGATATGTTTTGCATAACTGAATTTTTGGTTATGAATAACGTTGTTTGATTACATTTGATGCGTTTTAGGAAAAATTTTTTGAATTTACGTGAATACCTTTACAGTAAATTAAAAATAAGAGACCTAGCAATAAAATACATAAACTAGTAGTATTTTAAGCCTGAATATATGTAATATAATTCGGTGAAAATACCCCTGTTTTGCCTTGAGAATTTATCTGATTGCAAAATTTAAACTAAATTAATTTCGACATCCCGAATTCACCTTGAGGTTTACGGCAATAATAAATTAATATACATATTCATTTATCTAAAAATAGTCTACGATGTTAGTGGTAAACACATTTTTCTGTAGGTGGTACATTAAAATTACATCGTATAATGTGACAACTGCCATTTTTGGATCGTTTGTAAACACACACTGTGAGAAATTTCATGTAAAAAATGATTCCAACGTTGCCAAAACTATGTGACAATAACGTCAAGAACATATACAGAAATATATCACAATGTTTGCTTTGAACAGGAATTTTTGAAACATTGGTAAATTTAATTGTACTCGAAGAAATCCTGTGTTTCCAATGAAATAAACTTAGGTACATATCGTACATACATTCACAAAATATTTATGTATTTTGAATATTGAAATACAAACATTTCATATTTTTATTATTCATTGTGCCTTCTTGTTACAGTTACATCGCTCATTTCAGCATTGACAAGTGTTTGTAGAATAATAAGTAGCAGTTTGTTTGTTGCTTTATGGAATTACTTATTTAAAATTCTGTACGTGCGCTAGCAGGACGTAGATAATACACTCTGAAATGTATAGATGTTTTTATCTTGTTTATACTGCAAATAATTGATGTGAGTGAACATATTAAAATACACAAAGTATAGTTTCACTTTATGCTAACATATGAACTAAAACTGATTAATTACATTACATATAATCCAATATAACAATAAATTCCTTATTCAAGATTTTTTTTCTTCAGTTTGGAACCTGGTGTGGACAGAAATTGATGCATTATTGAGTGCGATATGAGTGAACGTCCGCTCAATTCTTTTTATAATGTAAATAAATAAATAAAATCTCTTACATGAAGAAACTAACGTGCGAAATATTTCCGAGAATATTTCTCTGTAGTTTTGAGCACTTCATACATCATCTTCTTGCGTCATTACTATTCAAGATACCTTTAGTATAAATTATTATAAAAGTACATACGTTTCGCAGAAAGTATACTTCCCACTGCACACAATAGCAGCGATTTATCAAAAATATTTGCCAGATTAGAAAAATTCTTGGTCACCAATTCATATGTAAATTTTTAGACAAAGAAAACAGTTAGAAATGTATGGGTTTAATTTAAATTTTTAACCTTTTCATTGTGACTATAAAAATGATGCGGCCTGATCTTTCGCCCCATTGAGCATGTGTGTCAAAAATGCGATTAAAAATAAAAAGATAAAACTATTCCTAGCAAGTACTTTTACTGACATTCGAGCATTGTTTGAAAACGAAAACACTCTTGCCTAACCCGAGTTAATCTAAACAAACTACTTCTAAATTAGTCCGTCCACTATTTTAAACGTGATTGACGTAAATATTATCGATTAGTAATTAATTTGCAGTACCATTTCCCAGTGATTATTAATTATACCGATATCAGTATAAAAAAAAATTAACGACGTTCTCTAATTTGTCTTTTAATAAAAAAGTTATTAATTATGTACCCTATTTCAACGAACTGATTGATTGCGATTGGTTTCGCTTCCATGTTATGTCATGTAAATTATATTTGACGCCGCTGAAGTTAATTCAGAGATAAGCCTGACGTCGTGATGGAATTTTTTAAACTTTGCCCCCAAGTTGTAACATAATACGTATATTCTGCAAATGTCTGCACCTGCTTTCTGATAGTTATAGTGGAGACGATGAAATCGGAAAATAAGAAATACTTAAGTATAACCAAATATTCAAATCCATCTAATTAATTTTCTTGTGTTATTAATATAAGAGCATATTTAGAAACACGAGTGAAATTTTTCCTTAATCTGTAATTTTGTTTTCTTTTTCCTAAAGACGTCGTAGTCTTATAGAATTATGTAATCAAGACTATACCAATACATTTTTTTTTATTTAAACATCGACTTTGTGGGTTCTGCGCAGAGACCATAATTGGTAAATTAAGTTCAGTGACGGTGCATAATTTTTGTGAGACTGTTAATCTGTTTTTATTACAATGTGTATAAAAGTCAAGTACGTGTTAAATATTTCGCTTTTTACCGTTATCGAAGGAAAGGATACCAATTTAAATAATTATGCGGAACTAATTCTTGAGAGGCTTTTTTGAAACTAAAAAAGGAAATAAATTATTGACGACGCTAAAAGCTTTATTGGGTATTATAAAGGGTTTTTTATTTTGTAGTATGGATATAAAAAATGTCAAAAAAATTATGTTTTCTTTATTAAGTGATGCATCGACAGGTACGAAAAGGGCGGTCACTCAAACCGTAAGTGAAAAAAAAATTATTTTACGTGTATTTCATTGCCTGCAAAGAGATCACCCAGGGCGTTCAAAACAAGAATTAACAGATATGTGCACGGATTATACAGGAGCTTCAGAGGCTACTGTATATAAAATTCTTAGAGAACAAAAGGTGAATGGAGAAGTCTACCACCAAAAACCTAAAAGCGGAAGAAAGGAAATAGAAGTTGACGAAAATGCAAAATATGCCATAAGAAAAACCGTCCATACTTTTTTATGAAAAATGAATTACCAACATTATAGAGATAACGACATATTCCCCAAATTGAGTAAGGAAACATTGCGGAAAATGTTACATGGTATGAATTTTACGTATGGGAAAATAGATAGGAAGCGTATTCTTGTTGAGAAACATGAAATAATATGTTGGAGAAGAGAACATCTCAGGAAAATTAAAGAGTTTCGGAAGCAAGGAAAGAAAATTTATTATACATATGAAACATGGGTCATCGGGGGGCACACGGTGAAAAAAGTATGGCAGGATGAAAACGTGAAAAATGCACGGCAAGCAGCTGTTGAAGGCTGGTCAACGGGCTTAAAAATGCCATTGTCGATGAATTCTATAATGTCTATTATTTACAAAAGTGCTGTGGACAATTATAGTTTGAACGAAATCCTGATTATTGCATTGGAAATATTTCACACAGGTCCAAATGAGATCTCATTTGCCTACAGGCAGATTTTTCAAATAATATTTGCAACTTTCCACCGACTTGGATTTTGGATTTTGGATTTTTAACGTATAATCTACTGACGAGATCTACTGGAATATTTAACCAATGTTTTATTCATTGGAAAGAGTGGACTAACAATAAGACGCAGCAAAAGACTCGGTAAAAATTCAAATTCTAAGTAAGCAGTGTCAACTATTCAAATCCACAATCGTCCTTTGTTCCAGACGCTGTGCCACCGCCATTGACATTCTTCAATATCCGATCCGCACTAATAAATCAGTTTTAAGTGGTAATCCAAACTTGAAATTTATCCACACAAATCTGACGTATATCTATCGCCTTATCGGCAGTCCGATCAAATTCAGAAGCTTATAGCCACTCGGTTATAACAGCAATCGGTCCACATCTCGAAGTTGATGCCACCTGCTGTCAAAATATCCTGCGAGAGAGGACACAAACAATGACGCGGCTTATTTTCTAAACGACAGGGCTTTGTCGCGGACAAAGAGCTCATAATAATACAATAATCGTGTTATTTTGCGAAATGTTTTGTCCGATGTCGATCTTAACGTTTCATTTTGTGGTGTCAGGTTACTGCGGGTCTCGTGGAAGGAGATTGGGAAAAACTGACGCATCATTTACACAAGCTTTATTAATGGTGTGGGGTTTTATAGATCGTATCGCAGGCGCAAAACTATTTGTTATTAAAATTTATTTATGGAGGCATATGAAGATATAGCTGCTAATAATATTACCAGTATACAGGGTGTCGTCGTGGTAGGATGGTATATTTTGGTTGCTTGGAAATGAGACTGCTTTCAAAAAATTACAATAAGTGAAAAATCACTCATTTTTCACTCAGTCAGATGGTTACAACGGTAAAACGTAGTTTCTACAATATCTGTATTGTTGTAGCAAAAATATCTTAATTTCCTGGTAATTTTTATCATTTATAATCATAAAAGTTGAGTAAACGTCTTTAAAGTATTCCAATCGACTATGATTACCAAGGACAAGCATCTTGTATTAAAATATTACCTATTTAGAAATTGTGATGACTTTAAAGTGGATATGACAGTTTTGGCGTCACTTTTGGAACGTTTCACAGTAGATTCACGTCACAATAACTCTCACTCACTTTAGCAGAAAACTTTTTTTAGGGACGCCTATGAAATTAATTAAATTTTATTGCTAGGCGTCTTTATACCTGTCCAACTGACTTCGGAAAGACTATAACTGTTCTTTATTGTTAATTCCCGGTGAAATTGGAGTCTTTCTGAAATAGCTGAAAACTTGTCGTTTTCCAACTTTTATTCTTTAATATACAGAGTCTTCAGAACATAGGACAAGGGCAGCTTTCTTGGATGGAAATAGAAGTTTAGAAAAAGTTATTTTAGTATAATTTTGCTTCCTTAAAAGCTATAAAGCTAATATTCATTAACATAACTAATAGTTGACAGGTAACGAGTTTGTTATTACTTTTCAACAAAAAAAAACGAATTTATTTTGTTTCTTTCACACTGAAAGTAACTTTATTTGGATTGTTACAATTTTGAAAATAAAAAAGGTTTCCGTCCAGTAAACAAGGGCGATTTCAAGGTATTGAAAGGCAACGAAGTGCGAGAACTCAGAGTCGACGTTCGATCACACTTCAGGGTGGCTCCGCGAATTCTTCGGTTTTGGATTCTGACACCAAATTCGGGCGATTTAAGACTGTTGAGTTCCTTGTCGATGAATCTGGCCTGCTATTCTAGATTTATGTAAGACAACTCAATCTCGAACCATAGCTCGAATTTCGTAGCATTCCTGGCGTTTTCTCAGAAAGATTTAAAACTGGTATGAAATTTTGGACGTTCCGCAAAAGTCGTAGCGGATGGGGTGTATGGAGCGGTTTGTGGCTCTGTGGGCAGTTTCGCGGTTGAATTCAAAACATAGGCGAAAATTTATATTCTAGTCGGAATAGTTGGCGAGCTGAATTCGACAGTGTATTATATTCAGTACACCTAGGAATTAAAATATTTAAGTATTCCCTAGAGCTAAATCACTTAATGCGCAACCGCGAACAGCCAACAAAGCATGTAGAGTAAAAACAGCATCAGCCATTACTGTGCAAAGATAGTGTGAGATGTAAAAGTGCATACAACTAATCAAATTAGGCTATATTCATATCTCGATAACAAAAAACGATAGACCTATGCCGCTAGGAAAATATCTCATTTTTTAACATTCCATTATCGTTAAAATTTATGATTTGAGTCTATATACAGGGTTCTTCACGGTAAGTGGTTTATTAGATGTTTCAGGAATCAAAAACAATATGACTCTAAAATTTTGTTTACGGGGGTTATCAGATATGTTCTGTTCAATGAAAATAATGCCATCAACGTAGCACTTCCGGTTATACCGGAAGTAGCTGTCAACTTCGATATTTTAAATGGAACACTCTATACCCATATTATTGCATTATCGACAAGATAAATTAAAAATAAGTCAACAATGTTAAAGCTTCCATTTAAGATAATCGTCATTTTACAAAAATTTTGACAGATGCAAGCGTTTTGAAAATTTCTTATATCTTTCTTCATTCAAATTTTCGAATTTTCTGTAAAATTTTTTTTTGTAAAATGACGATTATCTCGAAAATGGTTAGATTCAGGTAAATGGAAGCTTTAACACTTTTTACTTATTTTTAATTTATCTTGTCGATAATGCAATAAGGCATAGGCTGTTCCATTTAAAATATTGAAGTTGACAGCTGCTTCCGGTATAACCGGAAGTGCTACGTTGATGGCATTATTTCCATTGAAGAGAACATATCTAATAACCCCCGTAAACAAAATTCCAGAGTCATATTGTCTTTGGTTCCTCTGAAATATCTAATGGGTCACTTACCGTGAAGAACCCTGTATATTCACTTGGATTCAAAATGAGGTCTCTTAAATTACATCGTCCTGATAAACTTCAACCGAAACTAATCGTTTCTTTCTGACGATACTTAAGTCCGAACCACCTCCTGTCGCCCCATTAACTACTTTTCAAAATTTCTAATTAATATTATTAATGACAATCCGGTAGCAACATCGTTATTCGACTATGTGAGAACTGTCGCAAGAGTATTTCGGTAGGGACTATCGGTCAGTAGATCAGCTGATTGAGACAGGTACACGGAAAAAAGTGTTTGTTTGTATTAAACAAACGGTATTTTGACTTAATGGTTATATAAAAATAAATATGGCGAAACATTTAGAATATTATTAATAAAATACTTAATGAGAGCAAATTTACCTTTGATTTAAACATTTTGGAATTAGAAAAGGTTTTTTCACCTGGTTATCTGCGTTTCTGACTGACAGACAATCCTGCAAGACCACATTTGAAAAAGTTGAGTTGAGAAACCGAATTTACAAGAAGAACTAGCAGGCAGGTTAATGGTAAGCAGTCGTTGCGTTGGAGCTCTTAATAGTAAGAAATAAGAGCATATCAATACATTTAAGAGGAACTAACAACGATCTAGCATCTCTATTTAACGAACTTGATAACATGGTGTAGTAAAAGCAAAGATTTAGATGGATGGGTTATATACTGTTGATGTCATGGCACAGAATTCCATTTAGGATGACAGAAAGTAGAATTGGAGGAGATGAGAAACGTGGAAGGCTAAT
This sequence comes from Anoplophora glabripennis, assembly GCF_000390285.2. Classification (NCBI taxonomy): domain Eukaryota; kingdom Metazoa; phylum Arthropoda; class Insecta; order Coleoptera; family Cerambycidae; genus Anoplophora; species Anoplophora glabripennis. The sequence goes on from NW_019416568.1 coordinate 669,478, forward strand.
AATTACGTAAAGGTGGTGAGCAATATTGAAAGGAAAACTACCAACAGAAAATAATGGAAAAGCATTGTGAACCAAGACATGAGCCTGCTCGACCTCCAGACCTGATGTATATCATTCATTTAGTTTTGATTAAGAGTTGGCAAGAGCAATTTTTATTTCTTAAATATGTTAGGATGAAATATGAAATAATTGTCGAAATTCTGATCTTTGTACAAAATTAAAAAACATACAGGAACGCTTTTCTCAGTGTATTCGATGATGCAATTAACTTCTAAGGCCCACTAAGACGATCGCGGCCGGACGGAAGCTGGTCGCGTCCAGGTAAAAGGAGCCGCTGAAGGGTATTAATTACGGGGGAGATACGTGACCATTGCGCTGGTCTCTCTATTAAAAGCCACCATTTATTACTCGGGGGTATCAGTATTAGAGGCAATGTCGGTCCGAGGAAGATACGCGTATAAGGGTGAAATGGTTGTTAGCATTTCACTTTGAAGATAATCGGCGGCAACAAAAAATAAATAGATGCTTAGGTAGCTTGTGAGGATACAGTAGGAGTTAAATATTCAAAAATAAAAATAAAATAATAGAAGTAAAAAAGCTCGAGTTGTTATCATTGGAAAATACGTACTGAAAATCATGTACATAAGAGAAATCGACGGGTACAGCTGACGTACTGGGTATTTTTATATAACTTAATTTTCATGTTCGATAATGAACAATTTCGATAATTTTGACATAAATATACAGGATCCGCCATTTAAAACTACCCTTGTCTGCATCTCCTATAATTTTTAAGGCATCGTATCAACCGGGGTATCAATTTCAAGTCAATTTAATAAAACAACATGCATATAACCAAACGGCAACGCTTGTTTGTGGCCGTTTTTGCTTCTCTACTAAAATGTGGAACCAGATGTTTTTGCGGCGTTTCATGTTTCAATAACCATCATCAGTTTCATTCGTGCATTTTTTACGCAGTTGTACCTATTCCCTTTTTATTCCTAGCGCGGTGATGTGTTGTGTATTACTGTTTAGCGACGTTTCGGATTGGACAACACATCGTCAGTGTTATCTTTCTATAAAGGTGATGACTTTTTACAACCATACTTTCAAAAACTGTTATAAATTTTTAAGACATGAAATATCAAATTTCAAATGGATTTTTTTTCTATTCTGCATTCACATTCAATAATTTATTTCTATGAAAATTGTCTAGTATCTCTACTATCCTCTGCTTTTGATGCTACCAGATCGACTTCCTTCCCCTAGATCGACTTCTGCGTGGAACCTTTCCGTGTCAATTAATTAGCGATAACCGCGCAAACCTTCTAAGAATTTCGTCCGACAGACAGATAGCGTTCGGCGAGAATAAATGAATTTTAATTTCATTAAGGTGGCATTCATTTGCGCCCGGACAGATCCAGATTGCGGGTTCGCGTGCGTCTGGCTCGGATCCCCCTCGACGTGCCTTTTTGGAATCGCCCCGAACAGCAGACGTTATTACCCATTTGCGCCGGAAACGGCCCATTTCACGGGAAGATGGATCGACACGAAGCGCGGTTTTTTTTCAAGGGGATAACCATCGATGAAATATTTCTGGAAGCTTAATTATTCATGTCTAGAGAAACAGATACGGCGAAAGCTACGAAAAATTCCACCCGTGTTTCTTTATTTGTTAGAATATCAAAATATTGCATTTTGTTACAATTAGGTTCGCACTTGGGCGCGCGGTAACTTAGATATCAAAGGTACAGCTGGCTGCCGCACTTATTTCAGCACTTACAACTCTTCTTTTAATATATCTGCATATTAAATTCCTTTGGCCGGTAACCATTGACTCATTACATCCTATAATAACTAAAAATATTCTCAGGAATAACTGTTAACGTAATCAGATTGTTTAATTAAAATAAAATTGCTTATTTTTCTTAACCACCAGATAATATCTTTTATGCGCAACAAACCACCTCAGAAAACAATTTTTTATGATCCAAAGTAATTTGATTTTTATCTTCCAAAATTACATATAAATAACAAATCAAAATGTAAAGCCTTGACCAAAGAATCGTTAATAAAAGAAGTATAAAAAATCGTGAAACAGTAGCAGACAGTATTTGAGTGTGCAACAGTAGCAATTACCTTGGTTCCATTTTTTCTTGTAATGAGCACAATTAGTTGTTTTTGTATACTAATAAGTGATATTTACTTTTCTAATTAACATAATAATGTGCTACAATTTGCTTTTAAGACAATGTGATACTGACTATATGCAAGAAGTAAAGCAAAGATGATTCAATGTGAACCGGAAAATTAAAACGAAGTATTCTCTAAAAAAATTTCACTCAAATTTCACTCAATTTTACTCCATAATGTATCAATTTTTGCCCACTTCGGATTGAGTGAAATGTTCACTCTATTAGTATGACTACAACTGAGTGAAACTATTGCATCAGAAATGAGTGAGTTTTACTCAGATCCGAGTCACTGCTAACTATCAATTGAGCGACTTTTGACTTTTTAAATTTTACTATTATTGAGTAATTTTTTACTCAAACTTGGTTTTTAATTAACTAAATATTGAGTGCAATAATAGATCATTCATGAATGATTAATTAGAATATACAGTGTTGAAATTCACTTCGCCTCCTGTCCTGGCTGAGACCCGCAGGCTGAGACCCGCTGCCGCCGGCTAAGGCCTGTTCTTCTGGCGATCACGCTTTTCTGGAAAACGATATAGCAATAAGGTAATGAAGAAGAAAGAAGTTTTGAGAGAAAGCAATAAGTGTGATCTGGTAACTGTAGAAGAAACAGCATGTATATGCGCTAGGAAATTGCAAAGATAGTGGTATAGCAATAATAACATAAAGATGGACAAAATGACAAGCACCAGATGCTGAGGGAAGATGCATACAAAGAAAACTTGCATTTTTAATAGGTAGAATAATATAATTGGAAGACCAGACGATGGGAACTAAAACTATTTAGATAGAAATCATGAGAAAGACAAAATATTCCAAAGAGTTTAAAGTATATTTGAAAGAAGATATTGCTAGGTTAATCTGATACCAATAAGAACACTGAAAGAAATAACAACTGCTTCTTGAGGAAACTGTGTCCATAACAGGAAGAAATACATTTGTCTAACAGTTTGAATAAGAAATCTTTTTTTAGTTCAAATATGCAACATTCTCTGACAACATTCTACATGCGCGTCAAAATGAAAATTTGTTTTTACCAACTGCCCATTGCACCAACGTTATTAACCAAGACTTGACTATGCCTTATAAAAATATTCTTCCAAGTTTATTTTTCAATAAAAAACTACGACCGTTGGACAAGCCACACGACGTGGGTAATATAATATACTATTTAACATTTATATACTCCTCTTGTACTGGTACCTACTTCCCAAGCTGTTCTCAAATACTTTATGGGCAAACAGATAAACATTTAATATCTTCAGTAGTTTTGGGCATCCATATACCATTTTATATTTCCAAGCGATATCTCCTCTTTAATCATTTTACAGTTATTCTAGTAATATACATAAACAAGCATTGACTATTTCCGTAAAATATGATGCTCGCTGACATTGTTTTTATTAGTTATCCGTTTGTCGAATGGAATGCCCGTCCGAGATCAGGTGTACGTATGGATAATAATATGGTGTCGTTAAAAATACCGATGGAAAGTAATCGATGATACCGCTTAAATGGCAATAGTAAATAAGACATATATCATTGTAAACGTTCATTTTTATATCGCTCATGTTCTGGATGCTTAAGGAGTTACAAATAATTTTATGTGGCAATAAATAAAAGTTTAATGTTACAGTTCCCTATGGAGCACCTAGCCTTGATGGAACTGCTATATATTATTAACATTTATGCATTTAAATGTAGATTCTCGTATTATAATTACAGTTTTTCCATATCGCATTCCAGCTTGCGTACCTACATGAGAATGAGATCATTTTATTAAATATAGACATGGTTTTTAATGCGGTAGTTGTCACTCCCTCTTATGATTTATGGCCAGTAGGCAATTGTTTCTCAAGTCCTCTGAACGATTGGATAAAACAATTAAAACCAGGTGCACTCGCATTTCTCCATAGTATCCTACTCTTTATAATTCGCGGTTGAAGCTCGACCACACTGTAATTTTGAAACGAAGGTTACCAAACAGATACTGGCAACAGAAATTGTAGAATAATTGTAGATGATATATTAACTGTTTTTCCACCAGTGAAAAAAATAAATAAAGATTAGACCTTTGACCTTCTATATCTCTTAAACTGGCTATTTTCTGGCATTGGGCCCATGAGGACTTTTTCAGTTGATTTGACTGTACCGCTTTTCCATTTGTTTTGCGTGGTGTCCTTTGGAAAAAGAATGTACTGCATAACTTAAAAAATAAGAACGTAGTATTTCAATATCCGAGTTATCTAATTGTAAATATTTACTAGATTTTTTGCATTGCTCAAGTGAAATAATATTTTATTGTATTTGTAACCGACATATTTATTTATTAATAAAAGATTATTAACGCTTATCAATTAGTTACATATAAGATTAAAGATACGGTTCGTATAGATAAGGATAAGATCTAATAAAATGTATTTCATTAATTATGTAGCATTTTTGACACTTTTGACATTGACATAAATACATATAACTACGGCTATGTAGTTAATTAACTAATTTTTGTACATTCAAGTGATTTCTTCTGTTCACTTTGGAAATCTTTTACAGTAAGGAATGTTCAAGGTTATTAATTGTTAAAAGTTAGTATTTTCAATAATTTTATAATAATTTTTTTGTCAATTCCTGGTGTAATCGTTCGCTGTAATCATACATTTGCAACAGGCATAGAAAAATATAGAAAAAATGTCCTTAATTGTGACAGATATTGACTTCATGAAAGAGTAGGCAACAATTTACATAAATAGTAGATAGATTTTTATAATTAGTCCGTAGGGGGCCCGGAAATGAATGGGCCTTACTTCAAGGATACTTTCCTTGGACAAAAAAAACCGAAAGAGATAGTTTTTTAGTACAATTTTGTTCCTTAAAATGTCTACGGCAAGAATACCCTTTCTATGATTCCTAATACACAGTTTTTGAAACTAGAACATCTTGAAACATATATAGGCCATTCATTCCGAAGAACATCGGCAACGTTACTGGCTAAAATAGGAGTTAATGTATTGGCAATCAAGAGACATGGTGGGTGGAAATCAGCCACATCATTACGAATTTTGTTTATTTGGAAATATATTTTCTGCAGTATTTCAATACCTAGGTACCAAAAAACGAAAATAGTAGCTAATTAACGAAATTATGATTAAATAACTTAACTATGACACGGCTGTAAGAATATAATCTGAAACTACATTGGTATTCGCTGAGTCTTTAAAACATTTGTATCAATACCTATATCTTACATTTAAGTAAACATAGTAACGCAAAAAACAGGCATAGATAAAAAAAATGTACAAAATAAATCCGTAAGTACGCGTGACATTTCCAAACTGTTGTTTATATGTTACCAGGATACGCGTAGGAATGCGGGCCGCTGCATTTGATTCTTCCTAAAATGCTGCTGGTGGTGTACTCTATCGATAATTCCTGTCCTATCCCAGTAGCGGTCTGGAGCGAAGCTATATTGTCTGTGAGCAAACGTTGAGAGAAAGCAGTATATTTTCTTGCATCAAATATGCATTACGTTATTGATGATTGCAAAGACTTTTGAACTATACATTTTGACAGATTTGTGTTGAAAGTTTCCCCATGTAACGTCGATGATCGTAAATATGAATAATTGCATAAATAATATGTACTCCACCATACAAAATGACCATATATCACCGGCTAATTACTTAATGGAGATAATTATCCTCATACCCTCAGACATTACGCAGTAACAATGAGAAGTAAACATCCTAGTTCGACACACGGCAGTTATTATCCTCCGTTTACCGGTATTCCACGGCGGACCGTAGTTCCCCGGAAAAATTATTTTAGTAAATTGCAGAACGGTAATTTTGAAATGTTTGCGGTAATGTCGAAGCTAAGAAAATATCAGAAGCCGCCAGTTAAAACTGTTTGCTTTGGTAATTGCCGGTAACAATGTGCAAAGTTTGCCCAATCAATACTTAATTAAGCAATTAATTAACACGTTCTACGTGCTATCCGTTACGTATGTTAAAATATAAATATAGACAATACGGAGGGACTATGTATAGTGTTTTCGCGACTCCATAATGAGTTGCCTTTACCGAACAAATAAATAAATGAATATAAATTGGCATCGAGACTAGTCATATGTGTGTACAGCCAATTCACACGTCGTCGACACGTAGGGCGATTTAGAAATTATCCGAAAAAAATTAAGTGGTTTTGTAAAACTGGTCGAGTGGATTGGGGCAAGAACTAGTCTCTATCTAGCAATGGCGTGGCAACAAAATTGGAACGCACTCTTTATATATAGGTACTACAAACTGAATAATTAATCGAACATTATACTAAAAACTCATATTCAATTATAAAACGTGATGGAAACTGTTTATTCGTTGTCGTTCATTGCGGATTAAAAACGCAATAAAAGCTAGGTTTATGACCGAAGATTACGGTAGGTCAAGATTCACTCTCGATAAACCTTTGTGGGTTTAAATAATTGCCTATTCGTATTTTATCATCTTCTACTCTGTCTTCCCTTAAAATTAATGGCATTATGACTGAAAGACAGCTTAGTGGGGTCTCCAGATTAGTTCACTTTTTATATCAGTATAGTTGAAAACTAAAGTAAGTTTTTATCTCTATTTAATGGCAGAATTACTATCACATTATCACACTGTCAAAGATGACTTAATACCGACCTTTGGACCCATTAGGTGCGTAAATTGTAACACGTGTTTGGGTCACGCTAGCAACACCTCCTACCGTCTAAATGTATTATACTCCTGACTAGTATAACAACCGCTAAAGGTGGCCATAAAAGTGCGTGAGCGTGGATCGTGCGTGCCAGGAATTGACTAGTTTCTATTAGTTGGTACCTTTTTTATTTTCATGTAAAACAAAAGTGAATTTAAGGTGTTAAATACTTAATAAAATGGTTCAGCTAGTTTTTCTCTATGTTGATGTTTTAGATAAGGCTTTTTAGCAAAAGTATGGATTTCCTCATAGCTTAGTCGGTAGGAAAATGACATTTTTTCTGATATTTTTGTTTCTTACTAAAAAAATGAGAATATCATATTAAAACAATACGCTAACTAAATTTACGTGAATTTTCTTATGAATGAACCCAATATTCTGTACAGAATTAGAAATATTTAGAAAAAGATAAAATTATATTTTACTTGTCAAATATCATCTTCTATGTGACAGCAGTAATTTTGAATTCATGTGTCGATATGTGGAAACTAAAAAAAAATAACTAATAATTTGATGTATTTATAGTACGTCTTGAATTAAATTGAACATAAAATTATATGATTATACCAAAAAATATCATTTTATTCAATGAATTCTGTACTATATACTATTAAAAATAATCGAACGTCGACACTAATAAATTACAACATAAACTTAGTGCTTTTGAGAAAGTGTGCACTTGAAAAATGCAAGCTGAAATCGACCTAATTCAGAAACTGACGTTGTATTAAAAAATTTTGACGTAAAGGCTCTTAATTGATTGTTATTCCATTTGTCATCGCATTAATCATTGGATTAGCTCGAAAAAAAGATAAAATGTTAATGTAATTTAATAGCAACTAATTAAAATCTGTTCAATGCGTTCGTTGGATGTCATAAATTAAATTTAATGAGCATTAGACATTCCATTAGGATGTTTGTCGTTACTTTTTTTTTGTACGCGTATTATCTCTCTTAATTGACTGTCAGAAAGCCAATACATGCGATTATCTATTGTCACATTGGTTAATTTAAGTGTCAGCAGTATAACAAACAAGGAAGTGTTTACGTTTTTCTAAAGAAACCGAAACCAAAATATCCTTGCTCGTTTTATTCTGAACTGAAAAATTTTTCAGCAGGAATATGGCTTTAATTTTTTAACAAAACACTACCTACAAACATTTGTCACAATAAGATGTGGTTGGGTTTATTTAACGGATATTCCAATATTTTTTGTAGTATGCGAATTAACTTTTAACAGCTTAGTTACGAATATAAAAAATATCCTAATTGTTGGTTATAAATTTGTTACGGATAGTTATCCTCAAATAGATGATTTGGGAAAGTAAAAATATTTTAAATGTCACGGACAAAAAGAACAGTACCGAATAATATTTTTCGATTTTATAACTCTCTATAAATAATGCAACAGCAAAATATTAATGCATCATCTCCATTTTAAATTGCCTTGTCTGAGTATTTGAGAATTATCTCTTGGGAAATCAGAAATAGAAAGATGTCCCACCAGGTTATATTTTAAGACCTCTTTAGTCATCCGATATGATTGCAATCAACGATATCGAAGAAGTACGGTTAAAGATAAAAGTATGGTGTTTAAAGCCTGTTGTAAAAGGTTTAGGTAGAGGTTAGGTTGTTTACAGTACTTATAAAGAAAAGAAAATTAAAAGAGATGTCCAACAAACATAAACATTCCGAAAAATAGAGGCATGCAATGCGTGTTTTCTCGTTGCGCAACCCCACTCGAAGAGGTGAACGGTTAATAATTTTACAAGCAATAATAAAATAATTACAAAACGGCTTACAACACCGAAATGCAAAAGTCCTCGCTCGTACACCATTACTAAATTGGACCACACGCTGCGACTCGAAAACATTCATTCAACGCGAACAAAAGGACTCACCATTTAAATAGTGACCGGTTTCTGGTTGCGATATGCGTCACGATTTTCATTTTTGTATCACAGAGATATTCGGTTCTGGCAGTTGCAATAATTTGTTACTAATTACAATTATTTCGAAATGCTTTTGGAATTTTTACCATAATTATACAACTGTTTTCTCTTTCCTCTTTGTTCTTCTATACGTTGGAAGATTCGTGCATGATTCGTGATAGAAATAAAAGACGTTTTTATACAAAATCGTGCTTTTATGAATACCTCGGCAACGGTATTCAGGGATGAATTATTTATCTATTTATTCCAATTCGTGCACAGGATAAGGAGAGAATAAACTGTAATATCGACCATAACGAAGATAACTGGATTGTACATCAGTTTCTTCCTGTTTTGTTTTTCAAGAAGCGGATGGGGGATGATTTTTCTTGTTAAAAGAATTCTGGCATGTTAAAAGTTCATACAGAAGAAATTGTCTGTAAATCCAATTAAAATATTTATATTAACAACCATATTCAATATTTTTAAGAAAACTTTTTCGAAGGTCAGGAAAAAATCCTCAAAACACAAAATTTTGGAAGTGTAGAGGTCGATGAAGACAAATTTATAATTTCTATGTTGTTTTACTAGACTTTTAATAAAAAAAAACGACCTGCAAATTCTAATGGAAAAATGTACCTAAAGAATTTTTTACCAGAACATACATCTTTTATTAATTAGTGTATTCCTAAGACTAAAAATATTCGTTAAAGTTCATAGTAACTTAATCTATTTACCTAAATTGCCGTAACATCGTTATTCATGCCATTCAAATTCAGTGTTGGTATACAATTTGCATCAAAATTTAGCCCTCGCCCACTTATTTCAATTTTAAGCGCTTTCTTAAAAAATATTTTGACCTGATACCTCAAACATAACTTTCCTACGCATTTGTAAGTTTGCCAAGCAAAAAATAAACACATTAAATACAGTGTCGATCCAAATACGTTTGCATTTGTTTTAAATTTGCATAAATTGACAAAACCGGCATGTTGATACTAATTGAACAGTTACGTTCTATAAACGTAAAATTTATAGATTCCATCATAAATTGTTATAATAGTCGAAAGTCCAACAAAAAAAGTGGAAACAAGTATAATTACTATTACGTATGGTAATTATACAGGGTGTTAGAAATTTGTCTGCCTTAATTTTAACAGGCTTTTTTCGAAAAACATAAGAGAGTAGTAATTTGTAGAAAATTGAAAAACGAATCCGAAAATATCATGGTTTTTACCATAAAGCAATGGCGTATTTTTTTATTTAGAAAAGTACGCCACCGATACCCTGTATCTCCGCCACCGATACCCTGTATCTCCGCCACTGGAGCATGTAAATTTTAGGAGAAGCTCTCAGATTTTGGACAATGTTTACATAAACACGTGTGCCCAATTTCAAATAATTTCACTTACTAGTTTTTAATTTAAAAAAATTTAAAATATTTTTTGAAGTTTACCACCCTGTATCTTTTTAACGAAGCGCCCTAGATAAAAACTTTATAGGAAAGACTCTCCTTAAAATTCACCAAAGAATACGAGGTTTCATTTTTGGTCACCATTTGTGAATCACCCTGTATAAGAATTCTGCATTTCCCGTTATCCTACTTAGTCCAGGCTGTATCGTCGCTCCCGCTAGGAACATGTTTCTCATTCGATTTTTTTTCATAATCTTACTAAAAAAATTACCCTTGAAACATATCCACATGTTTCCAGACGTTCCTAATGGTCAAAAATTGTTTAAACAATTTTTTTAAACAAATTCGTATTTTTCGATTTTTTCGCTCGAAATAAAATTCGCTTCAATAAAACGCGATTTTAACCATTTTCAACGTCAATAAACTATATTAAAAATTGCAATTGTTAGTGTTGCCAAAATTCTTAAATAATCTTTGAATATCCCTTAACAAAAAACCGAAGAGTTATGCCGGCATATTTTATTCTGAAGACTTGTTTTTTTTACTGTTAAATGGGACTGCGTCTGTCTCGCACTCACTCGAAGTATATACCATACGCCTACGAAACTAAGGATCTGCTTGTATCGCTCAATATTGACCGGTAGGTTTGTTGTTTTTTGATAATAATAAACTTAATATTAATAAACTATTTAATAAATAATGTTACTAAGAAAGCGAATTATTCAAAACCAAACTATTGCTACTTTAAATTAAATGTTATATATTTTATTGGAATATAGCATATACTCGATTAAATCAATTAACTTAAATTTTGTTGACAATTCATTGTCATGAAAAACAATTTGATAATTTAGTTAGGATGTTAGTTACAAAAACTTATTGGTAAAGAAAAACTAAACAATAGTAATGTCAGGTACATGTTTGGAAAATCAATGAAAAACTACGTAATTCAATTATTTATAAGTTATATAATGTTTTATTAGTTATTTACAATCCGAGAAACGCGGCGCGCGCGCCTTATTAACAATAAAAAAACAAGTCTTCAGAATAAAATATGCCGACGTAACTCTTCGGATTTTTGTTAAGGGATGTTCAAAGATTATTTAAGAATTATGGCAACACTAAAAATTGCAATTTTTAATATAGTTTATTGACGTTGAAAATGGTTAAAATCGCGTTTTTTCGAACAAAAAATCGTTAATATCTCGAAAACGGTAGATTTTAGAGAAAAGTTGCATAGGAACTTGTTCAGGATACCCCAAGAAGCCTAAAAAATTTATTTCGAGCGAAAAAATCGAAAAATACGAATTTGTTTAAAAAAATTGTTTAAACAATTTTTGACCATTAGTAACGTCTGGCAACATGCGGATATATTTCAAAGGTAATTTTTTTAATAAGTTTATGAAAAAAAATCGAATGACAATCATGTTCCTAGCGACGATACAGCCTGGACTAACTGCAATTCTTTGTTTTCCACTTTGGAGCAAAAATTGTCGCATTCCAAGTTGCAAGCACCCAAGTACCCCCTTCCCGCCGCACCCCCGGGTACGCAGTCGCGCACAGTGTAGATCGAGAGCCTCAGAATCAAATTAGCGCCTCCACGGCATTGGCCGCGGTAGAAAAATTATCACCTTCCCCGTGGGAATGGGACTTATTGTTTGAACGTCGACTCGAGAGTATTTGGATTTCGGTCAGTTTTAACACTTACATGTGATTTATTCCTTCCCTATAAGGAAACGTGTACGGAACGGCATTCGAGAGAGGCCATTACGTAAATGCGAAAGATACTGCTCTAATGTGAACGTCATCTCCGTAGAGAGAAGCTGAATTAATGGCACCCTTTGGGCAGGAAGGCGATCGCGGCCCCAGATAAGCGTATTCGAGATTATTTAGTCACATCGGATGCGCGCTATTAATTAAATCGCACTTAATATTCACTAGAAATGTATGGGGTTTCTACGTTTTGAGTATTTTTTCAAAGATAATATTAAGGTGGCCATATCCCTGGCCGAGAAATAGTCAAATTTAAGGCGTTTTTAGATGTAGAATAAAAGTAAGCCCAAAAATAAAATCATTGATGTTGTTTATTCATTGTTACTATTTAAATTTACTCAAATAAAATAATAACTTGAAAAAAAGCATTTGTAAAACATGCGTTTGCTGTTATCCTAACCCCACATTTTAAGAATTATTTTCACATTCTTATAAATAAAAGTAAACAATTTTATACACTGAAAGAAATGCGTTTTATTCTTTATTAGAATTCTATATACCATTATAAGACCATTGTATACTATATGTGACAGTTAAACAGGTGAATATTGGATATAAAACGCGTATTGCTAGCACAGTTGTTATTCTTTATTAAATTATTGTATAACTAGTATACAACGTTTTTTGTACCCTTTACGAAATAATAGCAATAACTGTTATTAAAGTGTTCCATATCGTTATTAGAACATCTAGTACTGGTTATAAGTTTTATAATAATAAATGTATTAAACTGTTGTTAAATGTGTATACTCTGTATGAGTTAAAAACATATGTCATTAAGTTTTCAGACATTTTATTGGATAACTGTAATTACAAGCTAAGGTTCTAATGTAAACATACATAAAACATACTTTTTAGCATTAAAAATTATGACAAATCGCACCCAAAACTGTCCAGTTTATTTTCTTAGCAACGATGCACCCGTATTTTCTTGTATTACATGAGAATTTGCACTATAACTCTTCCACCTTAAGAATGAAGCATCCCCAGAAAGGTTGAGCTTCTTTCCATATAATTTTATTTCCTCTGGTTGATTGACTTTATACCCATGCTCTTTGTCACCGTTAACCTTCTGTTCCTCCATCTTATGTAAAACTTAACATCAGCGATTTCTAATTGGACCTACAAAATAATAATTTTTAAGATTTAGACAAGATTTACATTTGAAAAAACAAAACAATTACAAGCCATAAAACAGTTATATACTTACATAATAATTTTCCATTTCACACAACGCGATATGATCATGTATCCCACAAAACATGTGCATATACTGTCCATTTTCATCAAACTAGACGTGTGTAAGTCGATGCACAGCGGACTGTCGGAAATTTTACGATTGTTGTATTTTCTCTTCTTGAGTAAAGATAATAAAGACGTTGTGATTTTGTGTGTTTATTTTGACAATGATTGAACATGTATGGACAATAAAAGTGGACTGTATAAGATAGTTGAGTACCGTTCTGCTTCATGCATAGCATGCTACTGAAATCTTAGAAGGGATGAGCTCGTGCGGCGAACCCTAAATCAGCGGCTGGAATAGCCAGGTTTCTTATTGAGTCGGCGCACTTCGCTCTCGGGTCTGACATATGATTATTATTACAAGACTATGAATATAATTTAACAACGATCATAACCGATCATGCACCGAGAGGTGACGATCACTTAACCATTATAAGATGCGTTTTACACAACGAATAATTATGTTAATACAATTGTTATATACAAATTAGGATACTGGTCTTTATACAACAAATCTTCCCTACTATACAACTGGAATATAAAGTCTATAACACCTAATAATGTATAAGTAATTCATTATAACCTTTATTTCATAGATGCATAAGATGTATTAAGCACCTTCCATTTAAACTGATTAGTATATGTTATAAGAATATTATAATGAGTATGGATATGATTGCTTTTTTTTAATAAAAGTTGTATATTGGTTATAAAAGTTTTAATATGCGCTATACACATTATTCTAGATAGTTTAATAAGCCCATTTCTTTCAGTGTATGTTGGACTAAGCAAGTATATGTTATAAGAATATTTACATGTGGAGTTATATATAAAAAAGTTGGTATTTTCGTAAATTTCAGTACCTAAAACCTTGATGGTTTGTTCGTTTTTTGCACCTGTTTATTCGTTTTACTGTGGCGTCTTTGAAAATACATAGATGTCATGACATAACATTCCCGTTATTTGATAAGCTTCAAATTATTCAGTTATTAAATTACTTAAATTATTTGTCTTTGTGGAAAACACTATTTTAAAAAAATGGCGCCCTTAAGTTAACTTTAGTTTTTAATACAAAAGTTTTATTAAACTTTTGTTTAACTATTTATTAAACTAACTTAAGTAACTAACTTAAACTAAACTATTAAGTTGTTTAAAATTTGTATATTAGTGCATACTCAGCTTCGTTAAATTTTTCTCTTCTCATAATATATAATATGTTACTATTTGATTTTGGACTTTTCGACATAGGTATTTCAGTTTAAAACTATTTTTGAAAAAACCGGAGGGAAATTTATTTCTGACGGATCGCAGTGGCTAATGGACGAGGCACGCGGACAACAAATGACTTTGACAGAAGTTTATTTATCATCATTAATTTATTGCCTATAACAAACTATTTTAACAAAGAAATAATGTTTAGTGAGGACGAAAAATTTGAAGTTATCCCTTTATTTTATGATCATAATAAAAATCATTCTTAACTTTAACATAATTTTAATACCTAATTAATAAAAACCATCTAAAACACAAATGGTCACAGACGTTCAATGTGATCGTTATTATTATTGATGCACTTCGTATAATCCTCATTAATTTTTAGAATTACATTTAGTATGAAAAGGGAATTAAATTCACTTAAATTAAAACAATCAGTTATCAGATTATAGTAACTAACCCTGTACTTTTACTTTAGATTAAAGGAATTCAGTTAATTCAAACTAATTCCAAAAATTCTCATCAAAGGGTGCCATTAAAAGTGTAGGTTTCCTGATAGAACAGGTCCTTAAAGGTGAGCTCCAAAAAGTTCTATCATTGGAAATGTTTCAGGAATCGGTAGTGTAATGGTAGATGTTAGGAAAATATGTAGAATCTGACAGTGTAGTATAAACTTTCAAAGTATAACAAATGTTGGGTCGCTACCGCTGAGCGCAGGAGTAGTCCGATCGGAGTGATTTTGATGTCCTTGTGTAAATTGGACCTTTTTGCGTCGAACAGAACCGCTACATTTCGGTTATTTTTATAAGACTCTATCGATGATGAAAGTGTTGTGGATAAGTCTTGCTCCAGCTTTTTAGTATGATAATATAATCTTTCAACAATTTAAAATCGTACAAGAGTATCTTTTTACTGTAAAATTATATAAGATATCGTTTATTTCAAGCACATATTGGTACAGTTTGTGTGCGGAGCAACCGCTGAAAGACGTACACTAAAAGAATATATTAAGGGTGATCTAATTTCAACCTTTAAGCCAGTATAAAATTAAATTAATAGTATCCTATCGACAAGCCATTGATTTCCAGCGACGATAAGAGCGAACAATATGAGCAGACAGCCATTAATTAAAAATATAACGATTGTCCCTGAGGCCGCCAGATCAACTGCCTTGAGTACGTACGTATCCTTGGGGAGATCGGTAATAGATATAACTTTCGGTCTGGTTTGTCTCCCCTAGATTGACAATTCTAGGACGTAGCGTTGACAGAAGACACATTAAAATCGCCCCCTTAATTAATTAGTGAAAGTCAGATTTTCGCGGGGCAGTCATTAATAGTTATCCAATTAGAAGCCGTGTGCGGTGACTACAAGAATAACTTTTAATAAAACTTGGATGTACTAATTAGGAAACTGCACGCTCGAGGTATACCCGCCTAATTAAATAATTTAATTGAATAGAACTTTACAAATGTCCGTATGTTCAAATCTTGTCTGACGTTGTGGATGAGAAACTAATTTTCATTGCAAAGGAATTTAAAGCCTAATTTGTTGTTTTACAGGTTACCTTTTGCTGTGTCAACTATATACAGGGTGTTAAAAGTTTGACTACCTTAATTTTAACAGACGATATATTTTTAAAAATTGGAAATTGAAATTTTCCTAATGTTTCATAACAATAGTTGTTTACATTTTTTCCGTAGGACAAGCCTGCCGCGTGCGCACGTGGTATGTACCATTAAGCGTTGTTGTAACGTTGTGATGAAACTCCTCAGTATTAATACTCGCTGTATTTTGAAAACTGTTAATCTTACACCTCTGTAACAACTTTTTTGTTCATTTACGATTACTCTATCTCATGTTGAAGTAATGGCAGTCAGGCTTCTTACATCCTGTACATATACGCTTAAGTTTTAACATCCACAACAAAAGCTAATGTGCTAAGTATATCAAATTTTACACGATCTGAAGTCTATGATGCGATAAGCTAAATATGACATCTGAACCTGATTTAATACCAGCATTTTTGTGATTATGCCTTTGCGTTTGCTGCCCCGTGAACAACTATCTTCAAATTATTAATAAAAACTTAATATTATCCTGAATTTTGGAAATTATTTAGTTTTTCCGCTAAAGAGTTTCCTCTATAAAAATGCAGAATACTACAAAAAAGTAGGTACGTAACTACATATTCTTCGTGCGAAAATAACAGGACTTTTCTTATATCTTTTTCCCAAAAACAAATTTTAAAAATACTTTTATTTTACACCATTGCAATTTTCATGTAATTTTGGTTAACAAAACCTAAAAAATAGAGGAAGGTCAATGAGTACAGCAACTCCATTTCTTTCATTCCTATTTCAATTTTTTTTTTACCAAAATCGTAGAAAAAATTTGCCAGTATTGAATGAAAGTCCATGCAAGATTTCGACTAAAATTCTTAAACAAAAAACAGGAGGATTATCTATTTCTTGTGTCTTTGGCATTAGAAAACTACCATTATTTTCGTTCAAAGAACTTGTGGTTAATGGCTTGAACAATTTTTTTTAACGCCGTTCTTGGTAGTGAAAATTCGAAATATTTGGTTGAAAACAGTATTGCATTCTCGAAACCAAGAGAGTTGCATGAACAAAATTTGGACAGGACATAGCTAATGCAATGCGAAACATCGCCTTAATGTTAAAAATGCTGTCACCGCCGTTTTTGGTGGTGAAAATTCGAAATATTTGAAATTATTCAATTTTCGTGGTTGAAAACTGTATGTTTAGTTATTTTTTTATGAAAACTTACCATAAATTAATTTATTCTATATTTTGTTCATAAGATGTTCTTTTTCGCTTTACTAACTTTTAACGATTTAATTTTCATATTCATTTACAGAACCTACTGAGATCTCAATTATAAATAACAGTTCTGCTAAAAAAAATATTCCCTTTTAAATTTAAATTTTCGCATGTGCTCCCACCACACACAGTCATATTGTTTTTATGCTTTTCGTACGGCGTTATTTTAAATTAGCCAGTTCGCATGGCACGAAACATATAAATATTAATAACTTCGGAACGGGTACACTTTTTAGAACTACTGCTAATTGAACCAATGGTGAAAAAACGTACTGAAAAAGAGCTTCATGACCTTCTAATTAAAAATTGGAATATAACCTTGAAACTTACTACTAGGTACATATATGGAATTCCTTAGAATTACCACATCCGAGTAGAATTATCATACGTAAACTGTTCCTTATCGCCGTTCGAGATCTTATTGAAAATGCTAAATATAAATTGGAATCGAAAGTGCTGCACTCTTTGGAATCTAATTTTGTCTCTAATTATAAAATAAAAGTTGTTCCACGAGTGCAGTGTAGTTAAGAGAATCGAGACAGCTTTTTTAAACGTGTGTTGAATTTAAAATTAGGTTCGAAGCCCAGTTTAAAAATGCAAGTTATGTTACGTCTTATTTGTTGTAGAAATAGGACTTTTGTTACTTCAAAATATCTCCATTTGTTCAGGCTAATTATACAGCAGTTAAATAATGTAACAAAATGGAATAACAGTTAATTTTACAGATTGGTAGAGTTTTATAAATCTATTAATAATTGCAATTTTTAGAAAAATAAATTAGATGAAAGATTAATCTTTGTTTAATTCGAAAATGTCAAAAGATAATGTTAATTCCAATAATTTTGTGCAATGGGTATACTAATAGTGGAAATTAAGATTATAAGAGGCAATTATGAAGCAGATACTGAAGGAAAGAAACACGTATCGAACGCATGCCTTATTCCACACAAACGTTAAGTAAAAAATAATAAAAAGCTTTTTCTAATGCCACATACTAATTGCTTTATAATTAGAATAAGGATACGAATAGTAAACAGCATATGAATACATGTTCTTGTCTTGCGGAGATAAAAGATAAAGGAATAATAACAATAATAACCCGTATGGAACTGATACGTGTACTTCATTAGATTTTCATTTTTAATTGACTGCTAATATGTGAGTAATTACTATTCGGTAAGTTCCGTGTTGGTATCGCTACTCAATGAGCTGAAGTTGCGTGCTCAAGTTTGTTGCTTGTGGACGCAAATAAAGTTATTTGATTTCGCAAAAGTATACGAAGTTTGTAACGCGTACGTCTCCGTGAGCTTGTTTCAAAAGTTCAAACGTTTTCGTGCACTGTAAAAAAAATTCACTCAAATTTCACTCAATTTTACTCACTAATGTATCAGTTTTTGTCCACGCTCGATTCAGTGAAATTTTCACTCTACTTGTATGAGTACAACTGAGTGAAACTATTGCATCAGAAATGAGTGTTTTACTTAAATCTGAGTTACTGCTAACTATCAATTCAACGACTTTTGACTCTATTCTGAGCATATAAAACAATTTAGAGTTAACTTTTTCTCTAATATGAAATTAAACAATAATTGAGTCAATTTTTACTCAGACTTGGTTTTTAATTGACTAAATATTGAGTGCAAAAATAGATCACTCATAAATGATTAATTAGGATATACATTGTTGAAATTTATTCACTTCGCGGGGCCTCCTCCTGTCCTGGCTGAGACCCGCCGCCACCGGCTAAGGCCCAACAGTACGCCAGTGCCTCCAAGCACGTTCCTATGCGTCCTGACACCTCGCCGTATCCGCATATGTAATGTTATGGTATTTAACGGTGAAAGATCTTAAAAATAATAATATCGTTGTACAACAGCGAGCGTACACATATTATTACTCAGACCATTTTATTGGATTATATGTTTACATAATGTCGGAGACCGTAAGTATTACCCGAGTGGCGATGGCAAGAGATCTCATTAAGGAAACATGAGTAATAAACTGAAAGCAAAGCGATTCGTGTTATTTTGATGCTAATATTCCTTCTGATATCTCGTCCCGATAGTACTGTTACCTTAGATACAAATTGGTGCGATTCTAACGTATGTTTACCGTACACGATGTTAGTGCTTCTCGTATCTCACTGTATGGTTTGAATGGTAAACCATAAAATGTTCAATTTGACATTTACGCGAACACTTTTTACAAAGTATCCTCCAAATCTAATGATTCGAATCTCTTACCATTACAAACGGATTTACCATTACATTTTATGTACGCTATCGCTATAAGGATAATAGTTGCTGTTAATAGTTTTATATGCCATAATATTGAAACAAATCTCCAATAATAATAATATTAAATTATAATTTTACAGACTTTTAGACTGCACAAGGATTATAGTTAAGAAGCAACTAACTTGAACGCAAAACAAGATAACAGCCAACAAAATTTTACAACTTCTATCAGTCAAAAATTACTCAATAATGGTTAAATATAAATCATATAAGAGAAAAAAATCAACCCTAAATTGGTTTTATTATTCAAAATAGAGTCAAAAGTCACTCAATTGATAGTTAGCTGTAACTCGGGTTTGAGTAAAATTCACTCATTTCTGATGCAATAGTTTCACTCAGTTGTATTCATACTAATAGAGTGAAAATTTCACTCAATGGGGTGCGGACAGAATTTTATACATTATTGAGTAAAATTGAGTGAATATTTTTTACTGTGCATTATTAATTACAGTAAAATTAGATCACGATTGGATATACTCTGTTCAAATGTAACAAAGAAGTTCTATAATCCTCTTGACTTTATTTATTACTTTTATTATTTTTAACGTATTTACATTTACTATTACCTTTTTGTTTCTTAATATCCGCTGAAAAATTATTCCGTATTTATTATTTAATCCTCGATGAGAGTTTTGTAATAAGAGTCAAAAGGTGAACAATCTTGTCTACTATCTAAATACCTGTTTAAATTTATATTCAAATCATCACATTTGTATAAAGATATTTTAAATGTTTCTGTGACACAGCTACAATAATTCCTATGGAAAACGAAATATTCACTATATATTTAAAACGTATTCTGAGAATATTAGGAAATAATCGACACAAAATTTTTTGTTAACCTTTGAAACTATAGAAATAAACTGTAATATAACTTTGCAAACAATTTTATCAAATCTAACAATTTCTGAAATAATTAGGTCGATATATTGTCTTCGTTATTCTGCAGGCGGGAATAAAAAATCTAAATACCTGCAACCTATAATTGCCTAAGTAGTAATAAACTTATAAATTTAATTACACTGAAACTTGTCTCCTTCAGCTGTACAAATAAATAATAATATATGTTTTCACAACTTATCACGCCAATCAAACCACTACCGATTCAATAAATTACCAATTTACATAAATTATGCAAAACACGAAATAAAATTCCTATAAAATTGCCTGATTGATATTTAATTCTCCCCAGAGATCAGAATTAGCATGCCCACGAAGGCAGAGTGCCTTTTCTGCATGATATACTCCAAAATGAAAACTCTTTACTTAATAATATTTTGTGGTATTTCGTACAGGAAGGGTATTTTACTATAAGAAGATTAAAATCACGTAAAAAAACAAAATAGGACCAAGACACTGAAATTCTGCACACTTTTCATTCTAAAAACTTTTTTCCAATGCCGTGTTTTACTCAACAAACACCCCTACATCTGACATCTAGGATTTGAGTTTATAATTAAAAACGAATACCTTCTAGCTTTACCAAACTTTCTAAAGAAAGAAAACAAGTCCATTAATTATACAAAAGAAATAAGAGTGTTTGCTGTTAGAGACGTTAACGAGAAATATAAATAAAAACTTCTAATGAAGAAAGGGAAGCAATGCATGTTGAATTTAGTAGGAGTATATAGTGGAAGGAACAATTTGAATAACTTCCCATTTTTTTTTTGTTCCGAAGAGGCAAGTGAGTCGTGAAACTTTGTCATAACGTTTCTGTTAAATCCTGTAGTAATTTTTTTAAAAGTAACAGTACCTCCATAGATGTCCAAGGCATCTTAACGATATTCCTTCAGCATATTGCAACGAGCGAACAGCTCCAGTAAACGTTATACGCAGCAATACGGTTCAATACTTAAAATGCGTTTTCTTTCGCTGATCGGTGTATTTCATGTAATAAAGATTAGCTATAACAGTACAGATTCCGTACTTCTATAGCCTGAGGGACAGTTTTTCATCTGCATTGCCTGTTACTTGTTAAAATTATGAATACCTCGCGAGTTTGATTTAATAAAGATTAAGTGCTTATCCTCTTTTTCAGAGCATTATATATAGATTTACGCGGACGTTAATTATTGGGCATTAAATATGGGAGATTATTGTCATAACTTGCAGTGGATTATATCCAGAGGAGGATACTTTCAGGTTTAACGTATGGTTTAAGCGTGGCTTTGTTACCCTTTTCCTGCTTTATCTGAAATAGTCACAAAAATTAAAGGATAAAAAAAATTCTAAATACTTAGGTGATTTTTAAAAGGCCAATAATTGTTATAAAACAATAAAAACAAAGAAGTTGCTAGTTTCAGGATCTTAGTCAAAAATTTTTCTTGTTAACCACGTCTAAGAAATCGTGAGAAACCCTGCGGAATTTTTTTTTTAAATTTTTGTTTCCCTTTCAGAAAGTCTACGGAGTTTAATACATTCTTTGACAATCCCATCTGTCAGTTCTTTTAGTTTGTTTCAACGTTTTTAATTGCTGCTCAAGAGCTTTGTTTCATGATTTGTCGCTGAATAATTGTCGTTCTTATCGTCTTTTGATAAACAGTTTTTTTCCGATTCAAGAAACTAGATTTACAAAAATGTAAAAAATTGCGTATTTAACGGTTTTCGTTAAACTTGAGATAACTTGAGAAATACTGAATGAACTAAGGATATTTTTGTTCTCGTTTTAATCTCAAAGTATCCGAAAGAAACCCACAAGCGTTCAAACTTTCAACTTTCAAGTTCTTTCATTATGATCCGACTTATTGAAATTGTCACCTTTGCTTAAACTCAAATTAAAATATAAATTTTGCATTTTTTATTCATATTTTTAAACTGAAAATATTTTTTGTTCACAAAAATCCGTATTTTTTTCATCAAAAATTCTTAAATATCAACAGAAAATGAAAACAATAATTTTATCTGCTCCAACTATAGTGAATAGGCTATTATTAATACATTGTTTTTAAGGAGGTAAGTGGATTTTACCGTAGAAGTGGAAGTTACTATGGACAATGGGAGGTAAGTGAGGTAACTTACCTTCTTAGGGAAAAAAGCGATTTCGATTTGTAAATGCATATTTTATGAACAAATAAATAGAAATATTTGATGAACATTAAATTTTATTAATTATTCTGAATGAATATTTATGGTAACTGTACAGGCTGGTCCATTTTCGATGGGAATTCAGGGTATTTCAGAAAGTTCTAAAGATATGATATATCTGATACGACGTTCTCGAGCTCGATTTACATGACAAACTCGACTGTCGAATCGGAAATTTGCTATCTTCATTTGTTTCTGAGTTACAGGGCGTTTCTCGTTACTGTCACATTTTTTAACATGTCTGTATCTCAGCTCTTAAATAAGTTAGAGTTAAAGTGAAAACTGCTCAAGACTAATTCTTTGGCGTAGAATTGAATGCCGGTATTAGATTTTTAGTAGATTTTAAGATTTCGGAGTTATGACCCAAAGTTATATTTTTGTAAATGGAAATCGTAGCTGACCATGGCCTAAAAAAATAGAGATTTTTTTTCGCTTTTTAGCAATATATCACATGCTATAGTTATTTTTACACACACGGGAGATACGGGATGTTTTGATATATAAATTATATATTTTTTCCTTTTTAATATGACTGGCTATGAAAATACAGATAAAACTATAATTCTTACTTTTACAAAATCTGTTGAAAAATAACAGGTTTTTCAGAATTAACACAAAAATATCTCTCTGTATATTCGAAAAATGATTTTTTTACGATTAGTAGTATTGTGGATATTGTCAATCAAAAAATAATAAAAAGAAAGTTAAAAACATTTTTTTTTCGATATTTAACAGTTTTTAATGGAAAAATTATGGATTATTGCATACAAACTAATTTAAATTTAAAAAATTAAGCTGTCAGGTGTAATAGCCAAAAAAGAATTATTGAAGTCCGTGGACTTTTCGAAAGGGAAGCAAACATTTTGGAAAAGGTGGTTAACAATAAAAACTTAAAGGTAAAAAAAGTTCTAAATATTTTAACCATGGTTCTATTTCGAGTCCTAATTAATAAATTTGGAATACATTTAACTACAGGGTGTTATTATTTCATGTACACACTGTTACACGCCTTCACATTTTTACGGTAGCGCGAATGGAAGGCCTTCTGACGTCAGAACGCTGCTCACCTAAAAATCCAATTGTACCTATATTAGTTTGCATAAAGCAAATTATGAGAAACATTTATATCCGATAATAATCTCGCTTCCACGAACATTTCGCAACCGACTTACAGGATCTTGACACAAAAGTGGAATATAATCGCGAAGATAAAAATACACTTTAATTAGCATCGATTATCTTATCGATAATCGATCGGCATAAAACAAGAAAATTCATTAAATACCTCGCGCAATTACGGCCGCATTGCACGCATTGTGCTGCCTCCGAAGTCGTAATTAATTATTTCCATAACTGCATAATTGCGGTTTCGTGAAGCGTTCGGTTCACATATAACCCAGTTCCCACGTGTCCGTGGTAGCCGGAGTCACACTGTTTCAATATTTGACTTATGCTGTTTGTATATTCGTCGTTTGCTGAGATCGTGGCTACTCGAATGTTGTACGGGATCAGAAAAATGTGGATAGTTGAAGACGCGAGCGACGGAGGATGCTTAACGGAAACAAACAAGTCTCGTGAACAGAAAAAATTATATAAATTAATACAAGTAGAGACAAATCAAAGAGTTTTTCCGCGAAACGATACACTATACCGATTTTCACTTGGCTGTCCTAATCAACCGATTTCAATATTTCAAAAACCATTTGAAAGGTTGGGCGGTCTTTTCTATGTGAAAAAATGTTCAAGTGTCTAGATGCTTTATTTGAGGCTGTGCAACATTTTGAAAATTCGACAAAAAATTATTTTGCGAAAATTATAGAACCGATTTTAATGAAATTTGGTATGTTATTTTATTATATTCTAAAATTTTTTTTACAAAAATTAGAATGCCCTCGGAGTAATTAAAATATTTTAAAAAAAAATTATCCAAAAAACTTTATTATTTTGCCTTTTTTCATCAATTATTGCTATTTTTCAACATCAGTAATATATTTAAACATTTTTATCTTATAGTATATTGTGCAAAATTCAATTCTAAATCTTTTTTTCCTCTTCAATATTCTTCCAAAATGCATAGGTTCCGAGATATAAGTAAAAATAGGTATTTTTTTAAATTTTTTAAACATTTTTGCAATTTTGAAAATGTTCCGGACCTCGCCCAGATCTAGCGATCTATATTTCTATTATGTGAGTTCTACTGAAAAAATTTGCTTGCCCCCTTATTGCTTTATAAGACAATTCTGAATTATTTATTGAGCTCTATTTGTGGTTAAAATTTGATTCGCCCGAACTGAAACACCCCGTATATGCAAGTACCTTTTTATACAAGCTTGCAATGCATGAGCAATGCCACAAATGTGATGGTTATTTGCTGTATTACAAACCTGAGCATACCGTTAATGTTTCCAGAGAGAAAAACTCTCAAAAGATTTGAATGCTGCGTGAAGCAGGAAGCGTGTCAAAAGTTCTGCATTTCACTTTTGAATACAAATAGGCACTTCGATTAATCAACCCGATCAGATAATAATGAAGTGTTACTTACAGGCACGGAGCTGAATGACAGATTGGCAAGTGCTACTGACGTCGGTTATGTAGGCAATGATAAATGTGCAAAAATCAGTCATATGGGTTTTGTGCCCGTGATTGATTGGCACCAACACAGCGCAATTTTGCAAATTTTTATTCGGTGAAACCAAATCTACTCTTTATTGTTGCTAATGTTACACCGAAAATTACAGAGAGTGTAACTAAACGCTATGTTAAATTTTAATGGTAGATCCTGCCTCACAAATAAACAAAAAAGTTCTTTAAAACGTGTCTGAAATCGCTTCGTTTCCGAGGCATGTTTTATTAAAGTTTGAAATATAAAAAAAATAAATTAAAAAATATTACAAAGGAAACATAATAAATTTAGCTACAATGTCAAAAGAAAAATTTTAAAACAATACGGTGTCGCAAATGCTGGGCGCAGGGATCGTTCGATCGGAGTGATTTTGGTGGCGTTGTGTAGATTAAGCCTTTATGCCTCGAATAAAAGTGATTCGAGCATTACATGGTTACAGGAGTGGCAATGGGAAGGAAAACGACGAAAATCTACATTTTTGCTGTTTTTTATAAGACTGTCATAACAATTTAATTTGCCAATATTACTGCTAAAGTTTTAATATTTTGCGCAAAACAGTAGATACAATGAATTTTTATTACATTATCCACGAATCACTATCAACTAAACACTCTATATATAAAAAGGACGGTTAAGACTCGAAATATACCCATATTCTGTGACCTCAAACAATTCATCATCGACACGTACAGGAAGTGTCTGATTTACTGAATGAATATTGAGCAAAAATAGTAAACTTGTAAAGATTATTGAACCCGAAGTTGTAGTGGAAAGATTCGTTGTTAGTTAATATATGACACAGGCGGAATACATGATTTATGAAAACTAAAACAAGTGAACGACACTCGTTTCCTTCATAATAAATAAATCAAGCTAGCTAAACGCTAAAAATAGAGGCGCTAAACAATAGAATACGTAATTATTGTTGTACGAAAAACACTTGAGTGAAGTGAGGTACTTGAACCCAAAAATAGGAATTAGTAGACGTTATATCTCCTACAAAATGCTTTTGAAAAAGACTTAAAATCATTCAGAATATGTAAAGTACTTACAATTTTTGTGTATGTAAGTTTTGCAAAGAAAAAAAAAGCAGTTTTCCATGAATGGGACATTAATTTGTTAAAAAGTCAAATTTCACTTCACCTTGCCACACTTTTATGTGATTCAAACTTAATTATAAATAATTCTTCAGATTACAGTCAAGCACACTGATTGTGAGTTCATAAAATGGAAACTAAATTCATGAAACCCTAACACCAAAATTAAGCTAACAATAATTAACCTAGAAAAAAAAGAAAAGAAAAAGAAAATTAACGAAGAAAAAATAAGGTAAAATAATGTAAACAGAAAAAACATATTTAAACCGGACATATTCTTAAATGAAATGGAACATAAAATTATTATAAAAAATATTGAATGTCATTTACAAAACTTTCTCTAAGAGGCAATGGTGGCTCTTGATTTCCCTACCAGGGTGGGTGGAAAAATTTAGATACAAAGTATTGAAAAAATAAATAAATAAATAAATAAATAGAATTGGGCAGTTTTATTTTAAGTAGGTACTTTTGAAATATAGAGAAATGTGTTCAACATTATTTTTTCTTCTGCTTTTGTCGGAAATAAACTTTTCAATTACTTTTCCTTTAAAATTTTCTCGTACCATTGATTTCTCAATAGCTATAGTAGTTTTAGTCTGATTTTACAATGAATTTAAACTTTTACAACCTTTTAAAAAACACACAAGAAGCAATATGTAAGTAGCTAAATTTTATACCACACCTGAACAAATTACGTTTAAAAGAAAATAAGCCGTGAATAACTACTATTTTTATGGTCGGACTAAACAGAGCCCAAGCTGAGCTACTCCCACTCCGTCTTTCACTGCTGCGCCACGGTAACCATGACCACCACTGTAAACACTTTACAGATTTAGGCGATGTACGAGGAACCCAGAGTTTTGCAAACGTCGAATTAAATTGACTACAAAACCATTTCCATTGTAATATGTTTCATAAAGCTAATCTATTTAATTATCCAGATAATAATGTAAAATAAATTTTAAATTAAATTTTTTTACTATGCAAATTTCCAGCGGGAGGGGAGCCGGTCCAGAGTCCCCGCACCACCCGCCACTGCTAGTAGGATACCTTGTCGACACATTTCTTCTTTTAGTCGCCCGTCATCTACGATTTAAGAGTACTTAAACGAAAATACATGTGAGAAGTGGGCCTTGAAGATAAACAACTGAGATGGAACTGTCAAAACCGAATTTCTGTCTATCGCCGATCGCAGCAATCATGCCCATCCTCGATGAAGTCCAGAATTTGACGTGTTATTATTATAATTAATTGTTCGGAAGATTGCCCGCAACGCATGCTAACACTTAACCTCCATTTAAGGCTCAACAATGTTATATATTTATTTTTCATCTCGATCATCGCTTGTACGTTCCCGAGGAGAAATACAAACATTCTTTGTTTTGTAATAAGTTTACGCCTTTTATGAAATACGCTTAATTGCATTATTCGAGGGTTATTAATGATACCTATAACAGTTTCCATTTTGAAACGACTTTGAACTTTGAAATGTCGAACTGGGGAGCGATTTATTTGAGGATTAATTTGAATAAGTGGGTATGGAATCGTATGAATCGTAAACGAAACCGATAAATAGTGTTAATTAAAATTTTAATATTTGAAAGTGATTGGTATCAATGAATGTTATCCATCAACAGACAATAATGCTTGATGTGAGGTGTTAAGACTCATATCTCATAGGAATATCCGCGTAATATCGCACAAAATGTTTGAAACGATAAATCCCGTTTGAAATATTAAAATCTAATTTGTCAGGATATAAATAATTCGATTTGATTAAAAAAAAGAGTTTAATTGTCGTATTCAGAGGAACACGAACCCTAACCCCTAACCTGACCCCACTTAAAAAGTCACATCCTGTATAACTTTGAAAACATTTCTGTCCATTTCATCCCAACAATTTCTCCGAAAGGTGTCCTCCCACGATATTATCTTTCAAATAAACAAAGTTCTTTATCTCCTACACCTAACCTTCCGCATTGATCGGGAATCGCCCATAAATTTACACCCCAACATTTAACTGCGCGCCCCTGACAACAAAAATTTTCTCAAAAGTCCCCAACGACGTTTATGACTAACACCAAACAAACATGTATAGTTAGTCAACTTAAGCTCGTGTCATGCAATAATCACGTATTCTTTATAGCTTCCGAGCCAAACATGTATCTAACAAGATTTCGCTCTCCTTGTCTAAAAGCGTACCCTCCCGCTTGGGCCAGAGAGAGACGACGCTGCCAATTCCAGGTTAATCTTAGAAATCTGTTAAGTAAAAATTACAAAGCGGACTGCGTGGTCGTATAGGTTGTTTATTGTTATTTTGTTTGTATGTCGCATATTAAATAATAGCAGCCACGGAATGGAATTGTTCCCTCGAAAAGACACTCAACGGAACGGGCGAGTTATCAGATTTAAATTATGGGAAACAAATAACTAATACATGTTAAACGGTTATATATTATAATAATTTAAATGATAATGGGCAATAATTGCCTCGCTGTTAGCTGTATGTTCCATTAGCGGAACAGATTGTGAGTGGACTTTATTGGCAAATATTGGAATCTGTTCGCTTCTCTTCTTCCAATAAAACACGTAAAACGACTTTATTCTGTCGATACTGTCATTATAACGAATGATAATTTGACTTGGTCGAAATCAGTTGGTATTTACAAGATCATACAGGGTCAAAAATTTAAAGGGGTGAAAATGGATCAAAAACTGAGTTGATCGATGTCACAAACTTGTATCGGAACTTTAAAGGTCATAGAAGAAAAAGCTAATTAAAAATATGTTTAAAACTGTTTTGGAACTGCTGACATACATGTATTTTATCGCGACCAGTACTTACAAAAAACTCTGTAATACTTTTTACGAGTTTGTAGGTTTCTTATGACTGTACTCGAAAGTCATTGTTGTAGTGATTGCTGTGCTGTTTTTTCGTGACTACATTTATGGGAAATATCATTTTGGAACCCGAAAAAAAGGCTTTCTTCAAGAATTTTTTTGAGCATTCTTTTATAATAATCATGAATAACCAATACACCAATCGATTAAGCAACTCTTCAGGAGTAAGAAACAATTTTTTTATTGAAAATTTGTTGGAAAATGGCGGCTGTACGAGCGCATGAAAGCATACATTTTTTTTAACTACATGAGTTTAGCTAGTAAAGTACACACGATCACAATTTTAGGATTTTTTTTCGCAAACTAGCGAGACCTTCAACAAAAAAATTCGAATTTTCGACAAAAAAATCGACTTTGTTTATAAAAAAATCCTGTTGACCAATTGTAAAAATCTTCACTAGATAATCACACGATGAAGTTACAGTTCAATTTTCAAGTCGATCGGATGAAAATTCTGCTGCTCGTCGTATTCAAAAACATGATTTTGGAAATATGGACCATGTAGATTTTCCAGCCGTGTATAATAACGTTTTTTTTTGCTTGTGATGACATCTATGGTTCACCTTTGAAGTAACTTTCTCGATCTAGGAATGTTTTAGCGTATTTTAAGCTAATAAAAAAAATTGAAAAAAAATGAAGAATAGCAAAGAATGTAATAAAATTTGTATGGTCGTATTTAAAAAAATGAAGTTGATGATGGTTCTGGAGAGACGAAACGTTACATACAAAAATTGATTATGCCATTCGATAGAGGGCAAAAACTGGCCATGAGAAAGTGTTGTTATTTTTTCAATATCATTTCAAACAAGGCTGAAATGAAACAAAAAAGAATTTCCAAAATTTCAGTTTTTTTTCAAATATTTCGAAAACTAATCATGTTAGCCTTGATTTCAATGTCTGAGTGTTCCACTTTCTTGTAATTCTTCGACAGTCTTAAGCACCATATTGTGTTCTATTCTCAGTTTGTCTAGGTCAACTCTGTAAACGAATTAAGATGTTGGTTGCACACAGAACCTTACAATGTATTTTCGCACAATTATGAGAGTTAGGAATTTTTAAAAATTTTTAAACATCAAGTTTCAGGATGAAATTGTTTAAAAAATGTTCTTTTATATCCATGTTTAGGCTGTTACATTCACGAATATGCCGCTATTTGTGGCTAGTTTTGTGTTATCAGTTGTGTACAGGATGTAGTTAAAATGGTTGACCAAACCTTAATGTCCGTATGTCAGGAACATATTTGTTGCAGTACTGTAATATCTATGTTAATTTTTTGGTTTGATTCAGTTTTCACTTAATGTTTATAATACATATTTCAGACATATTAGGAACACTTTAGTGTATCATTTTGATATGAAAAAGTAAACCTTTATTGCATTATTGCAACAAAAAGTGAATTAAAAGTTTTATTGCAGCATATCTTGATAGTATCTACAGCAAATTATTCACATCTTTCCTTCAAAATTTGTGCCTGGCAATTTTTTTACATTCATTATTTAACTGATAGTGACTTCAGATATAGTTTTCCTTTATAATCATTTGTCCGCAATGCTTCTTCGCACTTGCGCTTTCTTTATCCATTCTCGAACGAGTTATTTTTACAGTTTTTATAAAACCTACTTCTTCTTTGTAATAAGTACATCTCCCTTGTAGGTTTCAACAGTGCAAAAAATTGCAGACAGAATAAGAAAATTAATAAATGAAAAAGAAATTTCGAGTTTAGATGTTTAGAATGTTGCATTTCTGGTGCCTCTTTAAGAAATTTGTAAATCTGCTCGCTATATTTATTTTTTTTCTTTATAATCGCCGTTAATCTTGCTTATTTCTTAATATCCTAACTTTTTGTCGTTCTCCGTTCTCTAAATCGTTTGTTGTTTGTACGATTTCACAGGTAAAAAATTTAATGCTTCATTTGTAATGTCCGTGGTTTCAGGAGTATAAGAATCTATTGTCATTTTAATTCTTAACACTTAAACACATAAACGACCAGTCGTAAAACTTAATGGAGCCCGATATTTTGTAAAAATATGTACATTTTTTGCTAGGAATACGCTATTTTGTCGTGTTATGGTCAAATACTACTTAAAAAATTTTTATCTCACATTTTTGAAATGTAACTTTTTTTTTGTTCTAAATCGGTTTTCATCTTGAGGTTATGGCCCATTCGTTTCCGGACCATTAAGGAAAATCGTCAGTCAGTTGCATTTTCCTCAAAAATGGTGCGTTTCAGCGATTTTAACAGTGGTATCTTTTTGAGTAAAATAAATGAATTATAATACATATTATCTTTGGTCCTCTTCTCTGGTGCTTGAAGTTGATTCAATAAGCAGCACGTACGATTGTTAATAACCAAACAAACGGATAACGTAAGAAATCCGAATTGCAACACCTGTGGCATTATAATAATATCAGTGTACTATTCATTATAGTCAGAAGTAAATAAGTACATGAATCTAATTTAAGCAGATCAGATAAGTGGCAGAGGACTGAATGGCTGCCTCTGGAAAGGCAAGTTAAGTGGTATTAAGCCTAATCTGATCGTAGACGGACGAGTGGCCATCCTATTCTCGCCGGGGAAGCGATATTGGACCATCTATCTGCGCGAAATTATTCATAAGTCGACGAGACGTATCAGTTGAGCTGTCCCTTTTTCCGATTATCTCTAAATTGAGGCAAATGGAAAGCTCAGATTAAGTTGCGTCTTAATACGGCCAATAACGGATGATAATTTGTCACTGCGTAGGGTCCCAATCGCTCTTTTATTGGCTTTTACTTGCTCTCGGAGATATTAACTATATTAATAGTCAAAAATAGATATAGGTGTCCCGCAAGGATCTATATTAGGTCCGGTATCATTTTTTGCTGTTTATGAATGACGTCGATAACTCCTTTATAGGCTCAATTTTCTTACTACCTACGCTGATGATATATCTTTAACTCTATATGTAACAGTGACAAATTTTTAAAACCAATATGTCCCATGATGGTTCATACATAATAAACAGAAATTATTTTGCATATCTAGATTTCTGGTATCGGAAATATTGTTGGACCAAGATAAAATACATATTTTAGATTTTTTTTAATTTCAATTCGCATTATACCAAGACTAATGAAGACGTGAGGCTAAAAAGCCAGGCGAGTAAAAGAATATCAGTTAATAGGTGAGGAAGAGCAGGCGTATACATAAATGGCCAGTAATAAACTTCCCACTCCGCGATATAAGGACTAATTGGCGGCATATACGTGTAATTAATGCCTCGAACGTATGTGGGACATGAAACTTGAGGCAAGCAGGCACTATTAAAATCAAATGAGTTACCGATGAATCACGGCCATTGTGCTATCATTCCATTGACGCCCGTCGAGATCGACCTCCAAAATCGAAAAATCACTTGACTAGCTATTTTTGAAGTTAACTTCAGCATCATTAAAATGGGTATATGATGAATAAACCAAGAGAGAATACGAAACTGGAATACTGGAATATCGACGGTACTTGATCTCCAAAATGAAATATGTACATTTTCGTTGAAAAAAAGAACAGATTTGATTATCACTTGATACAAAATTATTATATTTATAGTGGTTATAATAATTGTTGAACCAGTTGACCAGTTGTTAAGTTGATCTTGATGGTAGTCCGAATGTTAAATCTGAAAGACTAGCCATAACAGGTTGATAAAGGGGGATCTTTGCCAAATTGTAGAGATGATTTTTAGTAATGAAACCACAATACCATTGAGCATTCCCTTCCTGGAAGTTTTGGTGTTTCTTTCTTGTTCTTCCAACTTAAGTGTTACCTTGTACATCAGCGACATACGGTGTCTGGAATTCATTCTCTGAACGTACCACATTTCTACTGGTCATAAGTATATATTGATAAATAAAGAAATAATCCCTCAGGTTACATCTTTATAGATCATCAACATTGTTTGCGCTCTAAAAAATCTACTTCAACTGCTATTCACAGTTTTATAGATCAGCTAATTGAGTTCATAGATGATGGTGAGTGCCCTGTTGTGATCTTCTGTGATCTCAGCAGGGCATTCGACTGTGTTGATCATGATATTTCAATCCGCATATTTCATAATTACGGTATCAGGGCCAGGCCTCTGGACTGGGTGACAACTTTTCTGAAGAAGCGAACACAATATGTGAGCGTTAACCATTTGAGTAATCATGTTATGCAAACATATAGCTAGCAGCTAGCTGAAATAAGCATGGGCATTCCACAGGGCTCAGTTTTAGGCCCAGTCCTTTTTCTGTTATATATTAACAACATTGTTAAATTGTCCGGTGATGATCAATTCGATTATCTAGAACCAAATCGAATATAGTTTGGTGGTTCCAGAAGACGTCAATATAAAGATATTAAAAAAATTCAAAATGAAAATAAAAACTTAACTGAAGGTAGATATATTTTTCCTTCGAATTACCCATCCTGCGCCTATGGCCCAGTACCCCGTCGAGGTGTAAATTACCAGGGGAAAAAGTTATTTTAATTAATATTTCTCCGCGCGCTCGATGCGAGCGTGGGCTTCAGTTTTATTGTTGTTCAATCAGCCTGGTTAATTATTCGATTTTTGTTGTGTCCGTCATTAACATAAATCATTTCCCGTGCTGTGCTCCGGCCCATTCCGTTGATTTAACTGGCTTTCCAGTTCCCTGGCACGGGAGTGCCCTCATTTTCATTTACTTGGGGTCATTCCCAGGAACGGTGCATTTCCAAAGGAATACGTATTACACGATTGGACTTGTGATTTGCTAAAGCAAAAGTTTGGTCCGATAGTTTCAGGGGAGTCAGTATATCAAATAATAATTTTATTCGTTTCTCTTTTCAAAAATGAAAGATAAATAAGTCTTCCCTGTTTTCCCAGCTGCGTTCATGGAAACACTACACAATTAAAATTATACTACATGAAAAAGTACATTTTTAATGCTTCCTAGTACCCGGTGGTGTTGTTATTAACATAATAAATTTACATTGTAGTTATCATGTATTTCTATTGTATTCTTTGTCTGCCTACGCCCATTATTTCTCGATAAAAATGCGCGTTTTTAGAATATAATCTCTTACCTTCAGATACATTAAAGAAACAAGATAGCTATCAGTAAAATCACAATCGAGAGCCAGTTTCCTTAATTCCCTGATTAACAAGAGAAAACAATTATTTCAGCAATGGCGATGTAACTGGATATGGATTTAAAGTAAAATACGTATATGGTCAATAATGAAGAGAAATACTTTCTAAAACAAAGTATAACACCCACGATTGATTACGCCGTTCGAAGAGAAAACGGTAGTGCATATTTGTGTTGTGTTCGCTTTTTCTGACATCTGGAAAGTGAGGTGGCGCGTGGCGATGGCGGATGGCCGACGCGTTCCTTAAATTCGCGCTTATCTAATTACGCAACATCCACAGAATGCCATAAAATAAATGGTAAAATATCCCATTACAAATATTTACATGATTGGATATTACAAATGCATGCAATGTAAAATTATAATAGTTATTTACGCTAAAAAGAAGCTAGATAGGAATAAATTGTATTTCGTCATTTCTTTTTGCTTAAAATTGCAAGCCTAAATATTCAGTATGCGCTTTCGTTGATCAAAATTATTGAAAACGGTGCTTAAAGTTAACAATAATCAAATTTTCTAAACTTATTGGGAACCTCTGGAGCCGCTCTCGGCTTGCGCGATACATAAAAACAGGTAAATGGTTCTGGGCACAAATGGCATGTCGTCTACTTTTTCGTCCCGTTTTTCACACACGGATTTGTGTCGAGTAAAATGTAATTAAAATAAATGCGCCATTTTCAAAAGAAAAACTTTTAAATGTACTCTCGAAAAACAACACAGCAATCACTACAACAATTTATTATGAAACGATTTCATCTAGAGGTGGGTGGATTTCCATCTTTCCAGGAAACCTTGCATTTATAGTGTTTTGGCATCTTGAAAAAAATAAAACAATGGCTTATTTCTACTACTTCAAACTGAATATCTCAGTTTCTGGTAACGACAGACACAACCACACAAAATATGGGGCATTTGACACATGTGTCATGTCCAGTGACCGAAAGTATCTGCTCAACCAGCGAGTGAAATCGACTCACGACTAAATAATCAGTGAATTATATGTCTCCTATCAATCAAAGACAATTTCTCTTTGTCAAAAGTCAAGTAAAACGAGCGTTACGTATACCGGTGAATAATGTGGGATAATTGGCGGGTTCGTATTGTTTTTGATGGGTGTATTGAACTTGGCGTGAGTAACGATTATTAGATTATAATAATTAGTGTGTGAGTGTCCGTGTTGAAATATGTTAAATAAAAGTGTGATTCTACGTTCGTATTAGGTATTCAGCGGACACAGCAGCGCATGATGCCAGAAAGAGATGGGAAAGAGAGATGGACTGAAATTAACAACTGTTTGTTTGTTACGAGTGGTTTATTGTTCATAAGCGTAAAGGTATTTAAATATCTTGATAATAAACAGTGAATACTAATGGTACATATTGTAGAGTGGCAGCTAAAAGTTTGCTAGTATTTCGCCGAGATTTTTTTTAACAAAAAACGTAATTAAAGAACATTCCCTTTCAGGAAATCCTTTAGTGCAATCTGACTAATCTGCAACACAATATGAAAATTTTCTACAAGATGATGGACAACAATGTAATTTCAGGAGGCGTTATACTTGCCAGTTCTGTTTTAGGAAATGCTAAAAAATTTCAGAACTCTCTAGATGTTAAGAAAATACGTAGAATTTAGTATGAGGGGTAAAATAAATTTTCAATGTGAAATAAATGTCCCGTCGCGTTCGCTGGGCGCAGGGGTGGTCAGATCGGAGTGATTTTGGTGTCGTCGTGTAGATCGGATTTGGAAGAATCGAACTTGTAAACGCCAGAAAAAAAAAACAAAACCGTGCACGCTGGTTAGTGAAACTTTATGATGTGCAGGCGTCGTAAAGTGCATTAGTATAGAAAGCGCGTTGAATATGCAATTCCATTATTGGAGTTGTTTTGGATTAACATACATAATTGTAACTAACCGGCGACCAGCTCTCCTCTCCGGATAATTAACATATAGAAGTCATAATGTTCATTTGCGATGTGTCTCTTATCGCTCCATCGCCACGAAGGACTACGACTGTCTCTTTCACCAGTGGCGTGCTGGGACTCAACCACCGCAGATCAAACTCTTCTGCGATCAAGCTCAAAATAACATATTTTGAACATCGAATAATAATATTCCGTCACTCTTCCACACAAGTCTGAGTAACCGCTTCAGTGATGAAGGGAGATGTTATTAGTACTTAATTAAGTCGTAATTAAGCAAAAGGAATAAATTAATTTAAACTTAATATATTCTTGTGAAATTAAATTTTATTTCATATGCTCCCACTACAGTAAATAAACTGTTAATACATTGTTTTTAAGGAGGTAAGTGAGGTAACTTACCTCGCTAGGGAAAAAACGATTTCGATTTATAAATGCATATTTTATGAACATATAAATAGAAATATTTGATGAACATTACATTTTATTAATTATTATGAATGAATATTTATGGTAATTATTGTAATTACATTTAGTAACATTTATAAAAGTTGAAGTCATTGTAAAGAATCCTCTTGGCTATTTCATGTTTGTTACTTAAACTGTCAGTAACATAACTTTCTGCAATTGTGGCTGATTTCCACCCACCAAGTCTCTTGATTGATAATACATCAACTCCTGTATTAGCCAATAACGTTGCCGATGTTCTTCGGAATGAATAGCCTGTATATGTTTCAGGATGTTCTAGTTTCAAAAACTGTGCAATCTTAACTCATCAGAACGGCATGCTCCTGTAATATCTAAGACCGTCACTACCTTTAGCAAATATGTTAGAAAATCGTTGACTTGTTCTCTTGTAAAAAGGTTTGACTTTTTAGGTGTCTAGCCGCCATTCTTACGTTTCAAAAATGCTCTCAGCTTGGGGTATTTTGATATACCTATCCTCTATGGAAATAGTTGACTTAAATAATAACTATTTGATACGCAATGAAGAAATTCTAATTTTATAGTAAGTACCTTCATAAACAATTAAGATTGAAATCTATATGCTGTCTTTATCCATGCATAACGTTAAACTCGTATGAATGATGAAGGTACGAATTAACAACGATATAAAAAAGGCTGGGCAGCTTAAATGTGCTCTACCTAGTTTTAAAAGTACACTACGCAACTGTATATATCTACAAAGTAATATTGTATCGACTAAGCAATATGTCTTTGCAAAATTACATTAATGATTTTGCTTCGTTGTAATCATGATAACTTTGTAACGTTATAATAATATAGTTTCAGGAAGGTAAGTTAGATGAGAAAATTTGATTAAAATCGACGGACCTTGATTAGAGGTAGACAAAGTTTTAGTAATGTTTCGGATCAGTAGTGAAAGTGTGATAATTGATTTAATACCAGCAAGGTAATGCCATCAATAATATTATCTTTGAAATTAAAAAGCAACTACATATATTTTCCATATGTGCTTTTTTAATAAGAAAGAGATAATTAGGTAAGCTTTTGTTTATTTTAAATAATTTAAAAGACTTAGTGCTATTTTGATATTTACGGTAGTATTTAACTTCTTGAAATTAATTTTTGTAATCGTCTTGAGTTGTGTTTATATAAAAAATTTGGGTTAATATTCCTGCATATTTAATTTTAATTCAATCTTGTAACCAATTACTATTTTTCGAACTAGAATCCGCGACAGCGGGTTAGAGTTAGATTTAACATGCAATGTGACCCTTAAAGACTGAGTTCTTATTGCTATTTTTTTTGACACATAACCTGACAAACTCGCTGAGCAGTTTTAATTCGAAAATACATATTAACGATGCTTCCCCCCGCTGTTACGCCACTTTCGTCGATTGCGTGCGTTACAAGTCGAGCTTACTAGATGCATCGATGGCGTGTTTCGCAGAAAAACCCGGGATAAGGTCCTTTAGCGACTCGGAGAATTAGTTCTAATGTAAACTGCACGGTAACATAAGAATTTACTCTCGAGGCGCATTATCATATTCAAACGATTCCACATCAGAGTTATGTTTATGCACTTTACACGTTTTTGTCGTTGAGCTGATTTTTAAACTTCCCCATATGGAGAGAAGTTCCTCGTTTGAATAAAATAGCGCAATGTAATAATCGGGATTGAAAGGTATGGTTGATCTCGATGTACAGAACGGGTTTCAGAAGAAAAATTATGCAATCTTCGCAAATTCTGTTAACAGTGATTTAATACGGCTCTTAAAATTTTGCTTACTTTAAAGTTTCAAATTAATTCTAAGGTTTTTTAAATAGCAAATACTACTACTATATTGATTTAGATGTGCTAAAGAAATAGCTTCATAGAAAAACTAGTAACGAAAAACTGTCTAACATAAAAAATAGTCCAACCACAGTTGCTCCAGAAAAGGGT
Organism: Anoplophora glabripennis; assembly: GCF_000390285.2. Lineage (NCBI taxonomy): Eukaryota > Metazoa > Arthropoda > Insecta > Coleoptera > Cerambycidae > Anoplophora > Anoplophora glabripennis. The sequence goes on from NW_019416568.1 coordinate 708,305, forward strand.
GATCGCCAGAAGAACAGGCCTCAGCCGGTGGCGGCGGGTCTCAGCCAGGACAAGAAGAGGCCCCGCGAAGTGAATTAATTTCAACACTGTATATCCTAATTAATCATTTATTAGTGATTTATTTTTGCACTCAATATTTAGTTAAAAACCAAGTCTCAGTAAAAAATGACTCAATAATAGTAAATTTAAATCGTATTAGAGAAAAAGTCAACTCTAAATTGGTTTTATATACTCAAAATAGAGACAAAAGTCACTCAATTGATAGTTAGTAGTAACTTCGATTTAAGTAAAACTCACTCATTTCTGACTCTCACTCAGTTCTACTCATACTAATAGAGTGAAAATTTCACTCAATAGGATGTGGACAGTGGACAGAAATAGCTATATTATTGAGTAAAATTGAGTGAAATTTGAGTGAAACTTTTTTACTCACAAATTTGGATTTAAAAAAAAGCAGAATATAATTTCGTTTACAGGAAATTTGGAAAGAAAGAGTATAATTAATTTGAATTAAGTTGCCCCCATTAATATAAGACATTCTTTTTGTTACTAAAAGAACAGTAAAATCAAAATGTTGTGTGATTATTTTTAATGGATTTTTCTTTCCCATTTTGTAATGTAAATTTGTTTTAAGATTTCAAACAATTTAGTTCATGTATTACAAAAGAAAAAGAAATCGTTTGTTTAGAATTTTTTCAACAAAATACTCGAAGACGAATAATTTATTTTAAAATTTGGAATGCCCGGAAAAGAAAGTGAAGCTATATCAGGGCAGATCATTTATAAGTTGTCACTAAACGTATTCTTCTAACATTCCTTTACGGAAAGATGTTTGACATATTAATTAATTACAGCCGAGTGTAAATAACATTAATTTAATTTGTGAAATTTTTCGGGTAATTTTTTATATTTAGGTTGTGTATTCTCAAGTTTTTTTTGTAGTTTCTCAAAAACTAATTTAAGAATATAGGTGACCTTCTTGTAGGAAAAAGCAACAAAGTAATTGGATTACAACTAATGCTTTTAGATACAAACAAAATATTTAGATAGTCAGTCTCAATATATAGAATATACCGATTTTGTCGTAGACTAATATGCTGAATAAATGTATGTTTAGAATCAAATATGATATCTTACGTTAGTAAGATTTGATGAGATTAAGATCACTATAAAACATTATTTTACATTTAGATAACTTTTAAGATGGGATTTTATGAAAAAGTTCTATGAAAAGGTTTTAGATCCTCAGCAGATAAAACCTTTCACAGATCATTAAGAAAACGCAATAAAAAACAGTGGCCCCAACTTTGAACCTTGTGGAACCATCGATGTGGACACCAATAAGACCTATGACCTTTATGAAACCAGTGAACATTACATCCACATCACCTCCATTGTCTTGTTAGTATATCAGGATTAAACTGAGTAAAATAAACCAATCTTACTACACGTGCGTCTTCCAACATGTCTACCGCTATTTTCCTGTAAGTATCCTGTTTCCTGTTCCTGTTTCGAGCTCTCTGAATAATATAAACAAACCTACAACCCTCAGCGTGATGAAATTACAGATGAAAATAGTCCGTTTACAGTCGGGATGCTATGGCTGCATTTTGATGACATTCCCCGTACGCTAATACATCAGTTAATTTATTACTACTGTAAATATGGGTCACTCTAAACACCGAAAGGAGGGACAAAAGACCTTGTTACTCTTAATTTTAGCGTTTCTCTTGTATAAATGACAGTTTATTTATGTTTGTTGAATGCCTGCAAAAGAAAGAGGCTCATTCAAGCGAATGCTCTCAATTAATTTGTTTCACAGATTTGGCACCACGGGCAAATGTAGAATTTTATCCAGCTTTAGTGTTTCAGCAACACCTAATCTGTTTATAATTGTTCTGGCCACATAATTAACTCATTAACATTCCGGCGGTTTTTTTTATTCTGCGTCTATTGAAGTAAGGCGGCCTTTATTCGGATTCTCGTTAATGATCCCGCTCATAAACTGGAATAAATTACCAAAACCAAATAATTACTGGTTCTTTGAACTAACCAAATAGCTCCTAGGCGTTCTCCAAAATGACCCACTTAATTAGCATAAACATCGAGCGGGCAAATCGCCGATTTGCCCCGTCATTTTTTGCCAATACAAAAAGTCAGCCGTAATCATCTGGTAATAAGGAGGCTTTATTCTCCCTTTATTTGTATTCCTTCCCAAACGGTTAAGAAAGAATGCTGCTGAAAGTATTTTAATCGAGGGGTATTATGTCGAAGAATGTTCGTTGGAGATTGTTTGGGAATCTGGCAGAGCTGTGCCACCATGATGTTCATTACAGGTTGAAAGGAAGTGAAGAATTCATTCTTTTTTCTAGTTAAAAACTGTATTTTTTTTGTGTAAAGTATTACTATGGAGGTATTTTGGCAAAAAACTAAAGCTAGGTTAATATTTTGAGATAATTATTCAGTTCAATTTCTGAGATTTTTCTACATAGTTACCATCACTTCAAATAGCATTTAATATGCATTTATTTTGCTGCATAAACAATTAAATATTGATGACAAGATGTGAAAAAAATTAAATGAGACAGTAGCTCGACTCTCATCGGTCCAAAGACTGTGTTGTAGGAGTTTATTATCTGTTTCCAAATTAACCATTATTTGGGCTACATAATGAAGTCTTTTTTCAGCATGTATGTTAGATAACTGCTCCAAGTTATTTAGCTTATAGACATGGCAACAACCATAGGAGCTCAAAATTCTTTGCACAGAGCTTCTTTTTAAATTTAATGCGAAAGTGGCCTGTCGTATAGAATTTCTAGGATTTTGCTCAAAATATTGTAATACCCTAACTCCGGTAATATCGTTATACACTGATTTTGGAATTCCTTTCCCTTTTCTTGATGAAAATGCATTTTCGTTGGCACGCAAAATTCGTTCTAATCTGGCAAATATTTGGGTTAGCAGCTTGACGCTCTGGATATCTCTCATGACAGCTCTTCTGTAATTTTTTTGACATTCACCATAAATTAAAATCACGTCAACTTTTCCATTGTTTGTGAACGTTTTTTAATTTTCAGCAACCACTTACTAGTTTGTTTATCGTGCAAGAAATAGCGTTTGAGAGAAACTAATATGTAAACATACTTGTTCAGCCATTGTTTTCACAGCAATGTTGATTAAATCGAAACTTCCTGGCTATTTATAAAACCTTCTGTATTAAACTATCTATATCCTAAAAAAGAATGAACTTTCGTTGAAAGATTTGCACTTAATCTTCTTCTTGATTTCTAACACAGTTAAAGTGTAACAGAATATATTTCCTCTGTATACATTCCAATGGAATTTGCTGCTACTTTATGAAATACTCTAATGAATATCTCAACATCATTCAAATGAAAGCAAACAAAAGTTGGTGACATTTTATGTGGCAAATACATTATTTTGTGGAAATTTTATATATCGTGCTCTCACGAATGGCATCTGTGACTGCACTTGCAACCGATCGTTGGAAAAAACCATCCCGTTTACCTTCATTTTTATTATTATTCACATTAGGATTTAAATAGCCTGGCATTTATTATTTATCGCATATTGAATTCCTCCGTGCTTATGAATGATGTATGCATTTTTTTCAGTATTTGTTACTATGTTGGAAATATGACATTAATGTCTGATGGTGACGTGACTGGCAAAATCGATTGCAGAGTACGTTTTTTTCCAATTTATTTACGACGAGGTGGAATTTGTGTAGTTTACGAAGAACATAATGCGACGAAAGAATTTACAGGAAACGGTTTAAAAAATGACATTCATAGTTGGCAGCTGTAATAAGTAACGATTGTCAGATGTTTGATACTTAATAATATGTTTTACATCAATTTTTTCTTTGCAGAAACGATGTTATTTTATTATTTAATAGGAATTTGCTAGGAACCTTTGACCTGGCTTTGTTGTTCTCGCGCTAAGCTCTGTAAGGGCGGACCGGCTATCAGAAGACCTATGCTGTGCTATGACATATAGTTTTTAGTAAATATTAGTCATATACGATTTGAGAATTTAGACTATAAGTATGTGTATGTTACTGTTTAAAAACATTTGTGAGAATCTAAGTATTTTTCTTTAAATTATTGAATATAAACATACCTGTAAATACGATAAGAGGTAATACAATTTCTACAAATATATACTGATGATGATGATGGTTTAGCTTTCAAAGTTTCAGTATTTCCTAAAGGACAGAATGAAACATATCTTCTATAAAATTAAAATAAAGTTTTGGAGAAACGTGAAAATATTGTAAGTTTCCCACCAATTCAATAACAATATAAATATTGCATGACGTCATAATTAATAATATTTCTAAGATTACGATTGTATAAATCTTACTTTACTTCCAACGGAATGCATAAGGTGGTAATTTATTTTTCTCTATTATAGTCGACGTATTACATTATCATATATTTGCATTTTATAACTGTTTTATTCTCAATTTAAAATTCACAAATTTCATTGAATAATCTAAGGCTTAAAAACATCACACCGTAGTAAAATGTAGACATATTTTAATACGTGAAAACTTGTTTCTCAACAATCACCCGTGGATTTTCTGAACCCCAAAGGCGATAATTTTGTCTATTAACGAAGCCATCGCTGAAGATGATTTTGTTGGAAAAATCAGCATCCACTTCTTGTTACATAATCCATTCAACGAACTCTTTTCGCTTTGCGTCGTTATTCGGCTTCAGTTCTTGGGTCAATTGAACTTTGTAAGCATGAAGATGCAAATATTTCGTGAGAACATGTTATAGAGAGCTTCTTTGAAATGTCCAATTCTTAACTACGGTGCCGAATGGACGTTCGTGGACTCTCAGCAACACTCTCACGAATTGCGATGTTTTGTGTTGAACGACTTATTGAAGAGTGTTTAAGATCACTAACCCAGTTTCCCTGAAAATTTCAAGTAATCTCTTCACAATTGATTCACATGTTATTGTAGTGTTTTTATATTTTTGTTTTATGCGATAAAAAGCAAAAACCGTAAATTTCAGAAAGATAAATTTGAAGGTATTGAAGAATCTCCAAAAAAAAAAAATTGAGAGCAAAAAAATATAAAAAATAACAAGCAATCAAAATGCAATCGGAAAATTTTTAAAAATTTTTCTTTTTGGCGATGCATTTTCCGAGTACATAATAGACGGAACTATGCATCTGAGAGGAAAAAAAATAGGGGTCCTCTTATATATGACCTAGAACGATTAAAATATATTTAGGAGTAGCTTGGTGTCAGGTCCACTGCATGATGAGCTCTGCATGATTTTTTTTAAATCNTATATATATATTTATGTTAAATTTTAATCATATTCTTGATGCACAGACAATGCACAACATTTATTACAAATTACTTTTTGTCACTGTTGACAAACAACATTTTTAAGCCTAATTTTTGGCCAGTTGAGTAATTTCCAAGTAACGTCTACCTATCGGCTCAGCGTAATTGACGTTTTTTTGCGTGTCGGCTTTTTGCCGCGTCTCGTTTTCTAGGCTAACAAGTCAATTTAATAACAATTTCTTTTCGGTGTTAACTGTTCCCAGCAAGGCTGTTCCGCGAGTAGCATGTGTGGCACGCGGGACAAAGAAGTATCATTTTTCAATAATAGTTTTCTAATTAGATTCCTTTTATACCGCGCTCTAAATGCCGTATATGTAGCAGAAGATGGATTCCTTGACAGGTCAGATAAATTGGTTCTACTTTATTAATCTGTTGGAAGCGGCTTAACACGTTGACGCAACCAGAGAACAGGCGCTGACAAAAAATTCCTAACGATTCGTCCCACCTAATCACAGGTGTTCCATATTTCGCTTAAAAGCAATAAGCGAGTGATATGATTTAAAGTGAATAATGATGAAAAGTTCTAGGATAAAAAAACTTCCAATAAAACTGTTGCTAAAAAAATAATTACTGTATATTTTCTTTAACAATCGAACAAAGACGAACTGTTTCGATGGTGTACATCGTAAGCATAATGTGAAACCGGCACCATAAATTGGTATTACGAGTATGGAGAGTGTGTAGCTGAGAATGTGCGCAAATTACGTGGAATTTCCGGTGCAAGCAACACCTCGAATTAAACAACTGTGAAAAGAGTAGTAGCCAAATTTGAACATACAAGTGCGAATGCAGGCAATAAAAAACAGGCCGGACTTGTACTGGCCATTCTGCATAAAATATTGCTTCGGTGAGCGATAGTGTGGAGGAAATTCCCGTAACAAAAGCATCTGCATCCATTCAAGATTCAGCTAACCCATGAATTGAAACCGGGCGCCATACTTTCATTCATTGAGATGTAAATAAATCTGTACGCCACTGAATTCACTAATAAATAAAATGCAGAATCTACATATGAACCCAATTACCTGTGATTTATCAACAACTCCGGTCAAAAAGAACTCGACATTTTATCACGTTGCCGTTGTTTAAATATTATTACTTACATTGTTATTTACACGCACAATAAAACGTGTTGACAGTTTATTACGCTATCAATGCATTCCTCTTCATAAAGACAACAGGAATATTTACCCAGCGCTGTACGAATAAAAAATTTCCTTTTGGTCATATTATAAGATTTAGCGATGTCGCAACTAGAAAAAGTTTTGTCACGATCGTATTTTTTTTTAAAATATTGTTCCATGGCACAAAAACTATTTACTCCAGAAGCATTCTAAGGTAAAAATTGAATTTCTCCCACCAGATTTACTAAAACTGGTGCTTGCAAGAAATAATTCATGGCCTTGTTACAAAAAGAGGGTCAGTACAGTAATAGTATGTAATTTTTCAAAAGAAGCAAAAAACTTATTTGCTTTGAAGTTAGCAGTCTAGTCAAGTCTAGAGTCTAGGATCAGAGAGTATTATTTTTTAGTAAAACATCCAACAAAAATTCCTCTCTTTCCAGACCAATTCAAAATAAATGTCAATACTGCAGCAAGTAGCATTTTATCAATTTTTAATAAACCTAAGAAAAAATAAGTGGGTCAGTTTTGTGTCTACAAATTTGTACGCAAAACCTAATACTGAAGCAAATTTATGTACCTAGTAAACACCAGGCTGTCGTGTAACTTAAAACCACAGAGTAGCGTACACCTGCAATCGATAAACCAACTTTCTCACTTAAATGTGCGACAAATTATACGTACGAAAGATTTAGCGTAATGTGGACGATAATCATTCATAAATTCCGTCTGAAAAGTCGGCCTCCGTTTCTCTTTTAACCGTTTTCTCTCTTCACTTATCTTCAACGAAATGTTAATGAGACTAAGTGTCAGCCGAAGGAATGGAAAAATGGTAATTAATCTCATTGGACTCAAAAAAGCTGCAATATAAAGCAGTTAGTATAGTTTTTTTCGAAGTCAGTTGAACATGTATGAAAACGCCTAGCAATAAAATTTAATGAATATTATATTCGTCCCTAAAAAAGTTTTCTGCTAAAGGTAAAAAATTGTAATAATTTGTATATAATGTGTAGACAATTTCTATTATATGTTAATTTGTCCTCAAACAATTTTATTATATTGACGGTAAATTTCGTTTTGTTCCGTTTCAAAAAGTATCCGAAAATGCCATGTCGTAATAATATTAGTAAACAAAATATCCCTTTAATTTCTCCCTTTCGCAACTGTAATATGATTGATTAATGGTGCCTATTAAAATTACCTGAATTACACCAAATTCCGCAATGCCGCACTACACTGCTAGGCCATTTGTTGACAACTGAATTTATGGCCAGGTTGCCCAGTGCGGCTGTGTTTGTGCCGCGTTTGCCCGCGCGCTCATTCAACTGGGCGACCAGACTTGTATTTGGGTACGCCACGATAAAAAAATAAGGCCTTACTTGCAGCAAACGGAGATTCATTATTCATTTTAAAACAAGCAGTTTAAAATATCTTAAAAAAATGTAATGTGTATACTTAAATTTAGTTTGGAAGGGGGAACTGTGCGATTTTATAAGGTTATATATGCCCACAAACTGCATCTGACGAATTCAGCTCCAAACATTTACGAATTCAAACAGTACAAGGGCCCATCCGATAGCATATTACGAAACTACCTGCCACAGCCAACGAGATCCTTCGGAAGCGATAATTAAAAGAGTCTATTTCACCCCCTGAGCCAACCAGTTGAATTTGCCTTCCACTTAAGGGTGACCGGTTTCGTGTGGTACTGGTTTAATATGTTTGAGTGTTTACTTTTCTAGGAATACCATAAATGAGACTTTGTCCATGATATGGGTGACACGACTGGAATATATTAGTAACCAATATCTAACCGACGTTGCTTTAGATTTGATTCTGAAATCAGCGGAAAACTTCCCAGATGTACATAGCTTTCAAAAATGATTACAAACCACGTAATAAGCAATTTTATTTGTTCGCTTTGGCAATTAAATTTTGGTAAAATTAAAAATTGCTAAAGCAATAAGATCAACACGTGAAAACACGACATTTTTAGTTGGTAGTACCAATCCTGTAATGTTGTTTGCCTATGCCCGGGAAGAGCGAATGAGCTACTGAGCTTGAATAGAATTCGGCTCAGGAGAGTGACAGGACTCATAACGGGACACTGTCACTTTAGGAAACATCTACATAAACTAAAGCTTGCAGACAGTCCAATCTGCCGAGGATGTGAATCAGCGGATGAAACTTCTCTGCATATCCTGGGCGAGTGCCCGGGATTTGCACGTAGCAGAATGACGCTCCTTGGGAGACCCTATTTGGAACCCAAGGAATTGAGAGAAGTGTCAGCAAGGAAGCTTTTGGACTTTGTAAAAAGGACAAATCTACTTGCTGAATAGGACTAGTAGTGGGACGCACAATAGGCCTAATTAGGCCGCAGTGCTATGAGACTTTTTAAAGGACCAACCACTAGATGAAGATGAAGATGCCCGACGGTCACAAGGTTTGTAATCATACATGAAAGCTCTGTATACCGTAGTGCCATGCTCCTCTTAATTGTTTATTTAAGCTGCTAAAAGAATTGTAAAACCTCGAGGTAGAATTGTAATCTGTGTCACTATTGTTTCGATTCATTTTGTAACTACATTTATTTAGGTAAGCCACATGGACCAATCAATCGGACTTAATGCTCTTGTAGCCCGGGGCTGTAGGTCAGGTAGTAGCGAGACACACGTACAAGATATTATTAACGTCGCGCTCATGCGGCCCAAACTGACACATTTCGTAAGGACAGAATTTCGTGGTCACGATCGGCGAACGTTGGAGAGAAACCTACGAAAATACTTACAAAAAATAGATAGCAGCGTTAGTCTCCTATAAGTATATTATCAGTTACGTCTAAAATATTAGAAAAAGTTGTTAATGAGCAGTTTAATGAGTATTTAATGAAAAATAAAATCAATTCCTCGACCTAATTTTAGGTGGGGTCCGGATATTTTTAAAAATTTTTAACGAGGTCCAGAAAAAAATTCAAATTTTTTACAAATTTTCATTTAAACTCAAATTTAATCTGCTTACTAACCATTAAGAACTCAAAACACTAACACAATTGTAAAATACTAGAAAAAATGATAAGGTTGGCACTCAAACGTAAAAAAAACATTTTTTAAATAATTTATTTGAGTAATTTATACTTTCAAAACATTTTTGGCGGTCCAGTATTTTACCTTCCGCGGTCCGGACCTGGACCGCGGTCCGCCAGTTGCCGACCCTTGCCCTAGACCATGCTACTCTTAGTACTAAACTTAATTACTTTGGTGTTAGTTATTTGTCTTTAAAATTTTTTAAAAAATATTTAAGTATTAGACACCTTGAGATTTGTCTAGTCACCTTGAATTTTGTCGATCACACCAGTATGCTGATGTCACTCAAATCTATAATTCTTTTGATTCTCGTGACCTGGAAAACGCTGTCGAAAATATTAATTCAGATTTGGCTGCTATCAGTAGATATTCTAAAGCTCACGGATAAATTATTAAAGAAAGTAAGACAAAAATATTAGTGGTTGGTAGTCACCGTAATTTTATTCTTTCAAGTCAATCTTTGATTGTTGTATTCAATGACATAACGTTACAACCAGTAAGTACTTGTAACAATCTCGGTTTAGAATTGGATGTAAAGCTCAGATTTAATTCTCGTGTGTCTAATTTGACGTGTGACTCTCCGAGTTACTGCTAACTATCAATTGAGCGACTTTTGACTCTGTTCTGAGTATATAAATCCAATTTAGAGCTAACTTTTTCTCTAATATGATTTAAATTTAACTATTATTGAGTCATTTTTTACTCAGACTTGGTTTTTAATTAATTAAATATTGAGTGCAAAAATAAATCACTCATAAATGATTAATTAGGATATACAGTGTTGAAATTAATTCACTTCGCGCGGCTTCCTCCTGTCCTGGCTGAGATCCACCAGCTGAGACACACAGCGATTTTTACAGTGTATATCTGCAGCTTTGTATGACTCTAAATGATTTAATCTACTTGAACGTTTTATAATTGACCTAGCATGTCTTGTAGCCGCAATACTTACATATACATCAGCGATATACATGGTGATCATTTAAATGCGAATAGGTGCGTATTTTTCTTATTTTCCATTATTTGAAAAGAATGAATGCCAGTGTTATAGCTGTCGTCAAACACCTACGTTCACTGAAAGACTCAGTAAAGTTTTAATATCCCTGATACGCACTCTACAGTGTTATTTTTTGCTTATTATTTCATGTTTTATAAAAACTCGTGGCGCAATAGACAACAAAAACGTTCCTTTTCCTTTCTTTTCATTTTATACAGGCAATAATAATTCAATAATTTTAATTATTATAAATATTTTTTCCAACCTATAGAAATTATTGTTGTAAGATAACAGAAATATTAACAGGAATTTATATACCTGGGTACACATTGTCTTCCTAAATGAAAAACAGCCTTGACGCAAAAAATATACACTGTTACAAATCTTTACAGTTAGCAACATAAAGAGACCAGGAGCTCTCCGAGACCTGGGTAGTAAAAATTGTTTGAAAAACCAGGATTATTGTAGATTGAATTCGTTGCATAATTCCATTATGTGTAAAAATAAAACCGCAATAAAGAACTTGTTCTTGAGAAAACCGCAAGTTCTATTAAATTAATTGGACTATAATTTTTGCAACAGTTTTTGTTTTCTCATTATTTCCGTATAACCATGTAGTTGTTTTATTTGAGTTTAATTAATCGTTCATTAAAAAACTGTGTATATTTGAATTTGTACGCGAAACTTTTTTCGTTGATTTTTTAAAATCGTTTGTTTTTGTTATTTGCTGTTCGCCTAGTTAAAATTGTTATCTGATTAACAGTTATTGTTTTCTTCTTGGTTCTGCGACAGTTTCTTCCATTAACCACTTAATTGTACATACGGTGATGGTGTCTTAGGCTATATTTTGCTCTTACGTGAAACACCGTTCTTCGTTTCACGAAAGTTCTATAAAAACATCCAGGAATTGTCATAAATCAAGTGTGTAGGCGGAGGCCAATATTCAATGGCTGCTTAGTTATAAAAAAAGTAACCAGCGCGAGATTGTTTAAATTTTGTGGTTATGAAAATATTATGATTGATTTCCAAATCAATCATAAATATAACAGATTATAATCTGAATATCTCGAATCAAGGTTATTAAAAAAACCTTTCTGTTCGTACAATTTTTAATAATCGCGAAAGGTAAAACGAATCTGTAAACTCTCTAAGCCTTTCATATTTTTTTTTTTTAATGAAAAATATTGCGTGTACTACTGTATTGTATAAAATTACAAATCTTTTCGATTTCCTTGTACAGTTATGAAATAAAAAATTTAATGTACTAGGAAATAAATGCAATAATTCTGTAAAACTATTATATCAATATAGAAAAGTAAGTTCTGAACCTTTTCTTTAAGTGCAGGTGCGCGCATCTAGACAACTGTGCTAGTAGGCATGCTTAGATTCATTTTTGGGTTAATAATACAACGCGTGGTTTAACTACCAAAGTATAATGTTATAAATAAATACGAGGTAAGTCAATAATATGACTTTTTGTACATTATATAAATATCCGTATATCTTCATTTAAAATTATTGAAGAATATGAAGAACATGAAGAATCTTTTTCCTTATACTTAATTATTATTTTAAATTTGTCAATTCAATTTTATGGAACAAAATGTATCTCGTTTATCATAGATAAGTACATATCGTTTATTTAATTGGTCCTGACAGTTAACGAAAATTAATGCAAGTTTTATATGGTTTTCAAGAGTATATGATTCTGGTTCCTCATAATTGATCTCCTGCCTAATCATGTTGTGGTGTTTTTTCCAAAACCAGACGAAATCATTAACTAATGTTTCTATTAATAATCGTGCCCTAGAATTCACGGGAATATTCCATTTTATGTATGAAAGAATCCATAACGTTTGCACGCGAAAAGTTGTGACGTTATTTTCATTGAACCTACCACCACTGCGGGACCTCGAATCAGAACACTGCGCTTTAACCAACCGAACGCCATATTTTTTCAGGAATTTCAGCGCATGCGTTATACACAACGTGTTATTGATCAGGGAAGACAACACTTCCAAATGCTTATTTATACACTTACAAATATTTCCAAGTCATCGTTCAGGCATAACAAACTGAGTTAAATGTTTGCAGACGTATTTATACGAAATTCATTTAATGCCAGATGCTTATAGACTGAATGTCACCCACGTATATTATGATTAGCGTAAAATTTAATATCTTTCACGGTATTACTGGAAAATGTTGACATTTAACCTGATGATCTTTCATGTTAGTCACCTCTTACTAATTCATTTGAATAAATGAGTTATATAATTGTTCGCGAAGTGAATTAATTTTTTTTAGCGTGACTCATTTTTCACCTGAGGCGCTGCAAGCGAAAGAATGGCGACGAAAGATTTGTAAATTTTTGAGCTGATGGCTTCTGACAATAGTTATTTATAGTGTGATTATACAAATTGTGAGAAGTTGTCATAAGTAACAAATATGTTTAAGTTATTGTCACGAAAAAACCGCAAAGCTTTACATATTCATATCTGTGCGTATAGAGTGTACCAAAAAATTAAATTGAGAAGTAGAGACAAAGTAAATATTTAATTTTATGTTACAATTCAAACAAGTATGCTATTTAAAGTTTAAAATTGTTGTCAAAAACTGCTAAAAGTAACACAGGGTTTGAATTGTGTCCATTTTTATTCCGACGAGATTACAATATTGTAGTAAAGACATTGAGGTTAGAATGAGCGAGTGAATATTGTGAAAATTCATTACAAGTACGGAGAGTGTAGCTGAAACTGTGCACAACTTACATGGAACGTGAAAATGGCGCGTTATTTTTGGAATACCCTTTATTAGTATGATTATTTATCAAAAACTGATGCAAAATTAACAAAAATTACAAATAAACGATACTAAATTAACATAATACACGAGTCACAATAAGTGTTCAGAATTGCTGCCATTCTCATGAATACATAATTTATATCTTTTTCTAAGTTCGGTATCAATTGCCCGCATTCTTCACTGTTTTATTCAAAGCAATCTAATACGACGAAAATTTGCAGTAGTTATGCCTGAAAACTTAACTTTAAAAAATCTTTCTCCTGGAAAAAAAACCTCAAATCCAAGTATCTCGGAAATTAGTGGCTTTCGAAAATTGTTTATATCACAAAAGTTGCTTATAATTTAGAGATCTTTCATGTGCGTCACTTTTCAAAACTGCTATCAACAAAATATGTTTTCGGATTGCAGCGACATCTATACCTGCATTGAGAGGAACGGGATTTGTACTCACAAGTAAAGCCATTTATTGAAACTATACTGTGCATTTTTCAGAAATCATTTATCTTTTTCCGTTTTCGAGATATCCAGCTGGGGAATTTTAAACGGGACACCCTGTATACTTAATTCAAAAATGGACATTTGTATTTCAATTTGGAATTCAAATTAAAACAAGGTAAATTTTAGAGCTTCCCCGAAAAGTAAAGCTATACAATGAACTTCCTTATGCAAATTTTATTTATCTGATATGCTAAATACTCGTTTTTTTAATAATAATTTTGGTCATCCCAGAAAAAAATTCCATAAAATACGGTGTTGATATAATTTAATTATGCATAATGGTCGATTATATTGACCTTTCTATTAGTTAAATTTAGGAAACAATGCAAAGAATAGGGAAAAAAGCTGTTGAATGCTGAGAAATCTTCCATTGGCGCCATATAAAGTAACATTATGATATAAAGAAATAAATATTAATGGAACAGACGTCTCTGATTTAACTTGAAAGAAAAAATCCAACTGACAGAAACATCTGCAGTTAAAACGTTAAATGACGTGCACATTGCGACATGTTTTAGTAATTTGTAATTAAAAAAAGTCGTTAATAAACTTTTGTCGCCATTTTTAAGAATTTTCATACTATAATAAAATAAACCAATTTCGAGATAAAAACGTTTAGCGATGAGTATACCATCCTATTGGTCTATTTTATTTCTGATTACTTTATGTAGAAACAAAGTTTCCGTCTGTTAGAAAGTCCAAGAAATGTCTATGCACCAGTCGAAGTAATGACCTTGAATTCCAGATAAGCTGCCCATATCCAAGCTTACAACATTATTAATGAAAAAATTAAAGAGAAAATGTCCTAAAAGAGAACCTTGAGGAACACCAAATCTGGGATCAACTTTAACAGTATCCGTCATATAAATACCTACCATTAGGGAATGATGGTAATAACCCTGTCAAAATAGACATTTCAAATAACGAAAAAAATTCCGACAAAGTTAAATTTTGGTGGAGACCTCGGGTACACCATTAGAAATAAAGTGTCAAAAGTCCCCATCGATCCCATGTGTGCTAAAAAAGTTATTCAGGGTCAATGGTGAAAATTTGAGGTTTTTTGGATTTTTTTCGAAAACGGTAAGTTTTATCAAAAAAGTAGTTCAGACAAAAATTATAGATCTGAAAATTATCTATTAAAAATGGACCTTATACTTTTTCCCTAAGAGCTACCATTCCTGAGATATCGCGATTCTAAAAGTTGAAGGAGTCACGTTCTATATGATATGCACATACGAGTATATGCCACGTATATACATAGTCAGGCACTTAATGCAAGTAAAAATGCCTATTTGTGTCTCTTGTATGTATATACTATACTATTCTGAGAATATACACTCAAAAGAAACTCAGTCCCTTAGTCAAAATAATGCAGATGTCCTTATAATTGAAACATCAATAGAACAATTTAATGCAACAAATACAACTATTGCAGTTGGTGAAGATGTTGACTTATTAATACTACTCACTGCAAGGACTCCAGTTGATAAAATTATATAGGTACTTTTTAAAACCTGGAAAGGCTCAACAGCGCCAAAAAACCTCAAATTTTGAGTTTTGACCTCGAATAACTTTTTTATCACACATGGGATCGGTAGAGACTTTTGACACTTTATTTCTAATGGTGTACTCAAGGTCTCCACCAAAATTTAGCTCTGTCGGAATTTTCGTTATTTGACCACTATTTTTATGACTAATTTGACCGGACTATAATATATCACCTCTTAATAGCAATAACTGCCTAAAAACAATAATTAGTTGCTTATTTGGCGAAATAACTATATTGCGTCAAATATTTGTTACTATTAGATGTCACGTAAATAGTTTTTTGTGAATAATTCTAGTAAAATACACTACTGGACAAAATTAACGCACCAACATTCAAAATTGTTTTAAAATATAAATAGTAGGCTTTGGACTTTTTTTGACAATTCTATAAACAAACTGCATTTGTTTGGCAATTGTAAATTGACGTTTTTGAGTTAAGCGGTTAATCATTAATTGCGATAAAATTTCGTGGAAACTGAGATTAATTATTGTTTTTTTTTTCTGGTTAACGTGTTTATCGTTTTTTGCGTGTTTTGAATATTAAGTTACGAGTTTGAAGTTTGAAAATGAATCGTCTAAGGAATTTAACGGAACAAGCTTTTCATTCAATTTCCATTAATTTATTTTTAAAAATGCAACTTTTTTGGGGATTTATTATGTTGGTGCGTTAACTTTGTCCAGGAGTGTATGAATTCCATGCCAGTATTCCCATATAACCTAGTTTAAAAGAAAAAATATACGCGTGTAAAGTATGACGTTGTCATAGAACACTTTTCAGCGTGATAAATCAATCCAGGCACATTATTTATCTAATCCCATTGTTTAAACAAAGTCGGTTCTTTGAGGAGCACTCGTACGATATAAATCAGAACAATAATAACGCGGTAAACGTGAGAACATTAATATCCCATACCCACACCGCCTTCAGATGTAACCGTCGATTTGCGACACTAAGACAATTTTCGAGAGTTATTTATTATTTCAGAGACTTTTCTTTAATGAAGCGTTGCGATTGTCCCTTTCGGTTGGGCATAATGAAAGGTTCGGGCGCGCAGGGGGGGCGGTGGGGGTGTTACACAATCCTCGCGATTACAACAATAGGTTAAATATCTCGGGGCGCCGGGACTGCGTAGGCGTCGGAATATATGATTGTTAAATTCTGAGAACACGCTTAATAATATAGCGTTTTCTCGCGGAAAGCATTCCTCGTTTTATTGTCTTCGTGCCCTTTGAGTCGAATGGAACCGCACACACGCTGTCATGCCGTCCTATTCATACAGTCGGCCTGTATATCGGAAATCGGATTGTTTTTGATCATCCTCACTTCTCCCTAGTGTGGAATCATTATATTAACAATATTTCAAATCCAACGAAATTCACTTCTTTTTTCCTAATACCATTGTGGGTACACATGTTCGCAAGTGACCCATTTTTAAGCATTACGTCAAGAGCGTCGCCGGACGCACCGACCTTCCCGGAAGACGACCCCGGCAGAGTGGCGCCAAGGACCAGGGACTTCTGCCAGCGACTACCAAGCTACCTACGACCGACTCCACACACAGGCACTCTTCAACGAACACTCACCCCGTCAACACGTCTTTTTCTATACAACTTAGTTTTCAATAAAATACTTTATTATTACCGTTGAGAGAGCGTTTTATTCTTGCTGTACAACGAAAGCAACACCAATCACACCATATCACAAAAATAATAAACCCAAACGAATACAAAGCTGATGAGCACAATAACGGCAAATCAGTTCATTAATTATTATTTTTTGAAATGCTGCTAAGAACACAACTGATGTGCTAAAGCCTTTATACACTGTCTATGTGAGTTATATCGAAAATATTAGCAAAAAAACACAAATTATAAACTACCTTGACAGTGGAAATCTATTTAATTTTAGTCAGTATAACTTTAGAAACAATATCTCAACAACATAGAGGTTAATACAGGTTTTGAGCAAAAAATATAAAATAATAATAATAATAATAATAATAATAATAATAATAATAATAATAAAATTTTATTTGCCCATAATATAAAAAATTACAAAGTGAGGGTATCACAAAAATCTTAATTTAGACAAAAAGGAAGTACGCTCAGTACACCACAAGTGGTTTCCTGATCTTCCGCGCATCCTAGAAGCATGTGGATATTCTAACATAGTAAAAATTATATACACACATATACATACACATGTAATATATATATAAAGTATACACGGTAATATAAGACAAAACGAGAAAAGACTTAGAAATCATTGAAAAAACATTTCTTTAAGGACATTCTGAAACAATACAGTGACATTGATTTTAACTCGGGACTTAACTTGTTGTACAATTTTACAATATTAAAAGAAAAGGATCGCTCAAAGAATGCAGACTTGTGTCTATAGGCATGGTTAATAAACCTTTGCTACGAATATGTGTTGCCAGTTTCTTTATTTTACCAAAGCATTTGACTGGTGTCTCATTCAATTCTCTAGATCATCTCAATAATATGCAACAATATATGTCATTCATGATAACATGTCTCGGTGTTAATGCAGGAGTATTACAAGGATCAGCTCTTGGCCTGTTGTGGCCTTAATTTATGTCAGTTACCTTTTGTTATATGAAGATTCTGTTTTAACTATTCAAATTGCTGATGATACACTAATGCAAACATTTAAAGGGTCAAAAGAATTTCCGAAATTTTTCTGTGATTTTTGACAGACTGTATTTAGCTGAAAAATGGTCGTATCGGGAATTAAAAAAAAGCATTTTGAAGCTCTAAGATTCTAGTTTTTAGATCTTTCGAAAACTGGAATAAATGTCCTATAAGATGCTGACGCAACTTTTGGGAATTTTTTTTTCATCTTTTACACGAATTTAAAAAAACAGGAAAAAAAGGATAATTTATGTTTTTGTAGAAAATTGACTTCTACGTCACGTTATTTGAGCTTAAACACTTCATAACCTAGATAAAAATTTTTTTTTGAGTTTACCGCAAATAACGTTTAAATTGATTAAAAACAAATTCGAAAAATTTTCTAAAATATTTTGGAAATTAAAATTTTTTTTTTTTGCTTTTTTGGAAAACCTTTCGGACATTGAAGGAAAGAAAATCCAATTTCTTCTAATTAATTTTTGTGCTGTCTGCAATCACTTAAAAAAACAGTTTTTTTTCAAAACTAACCTTTTTCTTCTCTGAAAAAAATTTTTTTAAAAAAATTGTTTTTTTTTTCATCAATTTAAATGTTATTTGCGGTAAAAATGTGTGAAAACCTCAAAGAAAAATTTTCCATTTTAATCAAGATTATGAAGTGTTTAAGCTTAAAAAACGTGACCCTTTATTTTTTTTCAAGAGTTCACAGGGTTGTTCTGAGTATATCGAACTGTAAAAGTCATGCGTAACATTACTCATTTCGCGAATATTTCTAATTTAGCCGTCAATTTTTTGAAAAAACATAAATTACCGTTTTTTCCCTGTTTTTTAAAATTCGAGTAAATGGTGAAAAAAAAAAAATTCCGAAAAGTTGCGGCAGCATATTAGGTATAGGAAATTTATTCCAATTTTCGAAACTGCCCTTCAATTCTCCGTACGACCATTTGTCGCCGAAATATCGATGATTGAAGACAAAAGGATCCTTTTCCATTAAAAGTCCGATATTTCGATGAAAAATAGTCGTATCGAAATTTAAAACGAAGGAAATTGAAGCTGAATAAACAAGCTATCTGGTCCATGCAATGGCTTAGCTGAAAAAAAAGCTGTGGAAAAAAAATTGTAAAATTTTGCCTAGCTAGTTCTCAGAATTGCATGATAACAGTAGTTCCTAATTTCCAACCGAAAGATCTAAAAACTAGAATCTTAGAGCTTCAAAATGCTTTTATTTAATTCCCGATACGACCACTTTTCACCTAAATACAGTCTATCAAAAATCACCGAAAAATTTCGGAAATTCTTTTGACCCTTTAATTGTTTGTTTGCATTAGTGTATAAACCTTACTAACTGTAGTCCTATAATTGATAATAAATAAATTATAAGTTCACAGTAAAGATAGTTTTTTACAGACTTAGAAATTCGTAAAAATAAAAGAGATAATTATCCTGTCTAGAACAATTACAGCACCATAAAGTTAGTAATAGAATAATTTGAAACTTTCCGAATTTAACAGATTAAATTATGAAACACTGTGGAACAGCCCATTCCGTATACGGATTATATTGGCATAATAAAATTTCCATAAAATCCGTGTCGGGTTCAATTAGAACATCACTGAATTTTATCCAGAATTGTCTCAACTCCAAATCAAATGCACTTAATTTCGGATTTTGTCGCCTTAACACCTAGCCTTCAAAACAGCCCCGCTAAGTCGTTTTTAGTGTAAAACGATTTAATCCACAGCTATGCGAGAAATTCTCCAATAAACATCGAAACCTCAGCTAACAAGGGTGTGTTTTATTGGGCGCTATAAGGACCCTCGAAGCCCAGCACAAAAACTAATAAAACCACTTTAGAGCCGAGCGCATAGTTTTTTAACACTTACGTACTAAATACTGTCAATCCATTAGTATTTATTAAATGCCCGATGATTTTCCCTGAGGCCACCCGCAACATCAGGAAGAAAATGTCTATGGAAAATTAAGTGACGTTCTCGGTGGCCGATACACAAAATGTCAAATATATTGTTGACTTAAGTTCGACTTTTTAATGTTTAAATAAAGTGTTTGTACCGCTTACAATGCTGGGCCCTTTGGCTCAAGTAGGAAGATACGAATTAATTACAAGAACCGAGGTGCCTATTTCTCACTTTTTAACAGTGAGTAAGAGTAAGAACACTCCAACAGATCATTTGTGTCAATAAATCTACAGATACTGTAGAATTTGAGAATAGGAATTCTAAGTGTAATTCAAAAACAAGTTTTTCTAAGATGTGCTTGAGAAAATATTAGTAAAAATACTATACTCTATTGACAAGTTCCTGGCGCATGGTAAATACTTAGACTAAATTCAGTTTAACCTGTTAACGACTGAAGGAACGTTTTTTTTTCATTTTTCAACGGATGGAATGACTCAAAAATGATGCATGCATCCAAAAAAAAAATTTTTTGAGGTCTTAGCAAAATGTCGGCTGAAAGGATAAAATCTTGAGGATTTTTTTAAAAAATGGTGGAGTTTCCGAAAAATGTTTATAGAGAACCCAGATCAGAGTTTACTGAAGGTATTCCAGCAAAAATTAGCTTGCCCTGGTCTAAAACGATTGTTTCCTGTGGAATAGACGATATTTTCTAGTGATTTTATGTTTTCTGCAATATAATATATGCAAACAAATAAAAAATTAAAAAGAAAAACATACGTCACACTGTTCACAGTTAATGTTACGAAAAACAATTTGGTTCCATTTTCAAAACTGGGAATGACGTTTCTTTTTTGAAATGCATATGTTTGATAATTCTTTCTATAATAAATGCTAAATTGTGCTTTATTCGACTCTGCTTAACATATCATGTACCATTTTAATCGCATCATCAAAATCAATCGTTAGTACAATTAACAAATTAAGTTTTGTGTCCATATTCAGCATGACCAAAGCAACAAAAGAATGTAACAAAAAAACTCTTACTACAACTTGACCTGCATCATTACGAAAGCCTTCGGAGTATGAATCAAATACCAGAATTAATTCGAAACGTCATGAATATAATGGTTGCTTTCATAGAAACCAAGTAGGGGGTAACTGTTGGCCACATTTTGATGTACCGTTTTAATATTAAAACTTTAATAAATTCAAACAGTAGATAAAAAATGTCAATCATTGTTTCATCAACGTTACACAGCAGATGGATTGGTATACAAATTACAATACAATAACTATTATAACTAAATCTTAAATTGCCGCTTGATTAAAACCACGAATAACAATACGAAAATTACCCGGCACAATGGATGATTAGCAAATCAAATACAGCGGCCTTGTTCCAATAAATTTATGTTTAGTGGCCTTACTAATACTGTTCCTGATGGAAATGTCACAGAATTATCCTTAGCAATAATCAATCAAATATTCGCCGTTTATTTTTCGCTTATCGTATGCCAGCGGTCAACTTTGGCCTTTAGGCAGCTTTACTGATGCAATGTTCAGTGTTGCAACTCCACTTTGTCACTTATCTATCTATTAATTGATCTAATTCTTTAAATTAAGGTTGTTGCCGTTGCTCAATATAGCGCGGGTGGCAGAGCGATTGGCCAATAATTTTAATAAATCGCACACGCGTTTGGTGTACCACAAATAACCTAGTTGCTACACGGATAAATGTGTCAAGTATCTCATTATGAATAATTTTGAGCAAAACTTACGGGAATGGGATTTCCTTGGAAAAAAACGGGAAGATATTCTATTCCATACAACGTAGCAGCCAAAGTTCTAATAAGTAAACATCTTTTGGAAACCATTGGTATAAATTACAATTAGCTATATTTTCTGTAAACATTTTTGTGTAGTTTTACAATAATTGTATACAAGCTAAATCCAAAAATTCACGATGACCGATAAATGTAAAAAATTTAATCCAAATTTTTTCTCTCCAAAGCAAAATAATTCCTTGCGATGTCAACTAAGAATACCTTTTATTTGTGGAAAAGTCTGAACCACTGTTTAATATCAGAAATCACAAACTGTAAGGACCAAAAATGTTGAGACCATATGGAAAAATAAGGGACGTTTTCTTTTTAATTTTTCAACGGCTGCAATGATTCAGAAAAAGATAGTAAAAAAAATTAAAAATTACCATTTCCGACGTAAAATCATCTGAGCTTCAGAATCTGTGATGAAAAAATGCAGCTAGAAGTGACTTCAGTAAACTTTTTTTTCATACTGGATTTCCGCATCAAAATCAGAAAAGGATTTATAAGTGGAGCGAAAATATAGTAGCAAACGACCCTACACTTCAAGATTCATGCATCCAAAAATTTTTTCTTGAGGTTAACTTTTTTTTTAAAGGAGCGGCTTTCCGAGTACTTTTAAATTATAATTTTTGAAAAAAACTAAATTGCATATTGATAAATGCAATATAATTGTTTAAAAATAAAAAAAAGTGTTGTGTTTCAATTTTTCAAAAACCATTTGAAAGGTTGAGCCGTCTTTTCTATGTGAAAAAATTTTCAAGGGGCTTTAGATGCTTTATTTGAGGCTGTGCAACATTTTGAAAAGTCGAAATTTTTTTTAAAAAAATTATTTTGCGAAAGCTATCAAATCGATTTTAATGAAATTTGGTGTGTTGTTTTATTATACTCTAAAGTTTTTTTTGCCAAAATTAGAATGCCCTCGTAGCAATTAAAATTATGACTTGATTATTTTGCCTTTTTCTCATCAATTAGTGCTATTTAGCAACATCGGTAATAAATTTAAACATTTTTAACCTGCAGTATATTGTGCAAAATTCAATTCTAAAACGTTGTCCTTTTCAATATTCTTCCAAAATGCAGAGGTTCTAAGATATAAGTAAAAAACTCAGATAAAGTAGGTATTTTTTAAAAATTTTCAAACTTTTTTGCAATTTTGTAAATGTTTCGGACCACGTCCACTTTTATTATGTGAGTTGTACTGAAGGTAATCCAGAAAAAAATTGCTTGCCCCCTCTCACATCCACCTCACAACAGATCCGCCTTGGTCTATTTATTAATGTTCTATTCTCCCTCTAAAACCGACCGATGTATTAATTTTTGGACAATGTAACCTGTCCCACCATATTAGATTCCCTTTCGTTTATTTAAGAAATTCTAACCCTCGAGTGTTACTAACTGATAGTGCAAACAAAACGGTGCCACACCCATCTAAACTCACTTATAGGTACCACGGCTACCTAACCCGCTTGGCAAAAACCTGTCACTGGCGGTAGACCCTTTGCCCTTTTAACATCAACATCGAAAGCCGACTAATTAGTTGATAGGAGGACTGTCCCGAGTGTGCTAAATTTTGCATGTTTTAAGGGGATGACACGAAAATTTTGGAAAGTAAGAACTTTGATGCGATAGCTGGTAATAAAAAACATATTTCTTAATCGTAGGTCGACAGAATTTTATTAATTTTGCATGGATCTAGTGAAGTTTTCTGATGATCCATTCCCTATGATCAAATTTTACTCAAACCTGACGGAAATTTGACGGAAGACGGATCTTCCTGGAAGCACTCGCTCCGATCATCCGATATCATTCCACAATCAGCGTAGTTGCACTTGTTGCCTTTGTTTTAGGAAAAAATCCTAGGTTAACCTGCCGCGGTGGGCGGTACCCGGGCATCTCGAAAAAAAATCGAGAGCGCGCGCGTTTGTCCATTGTTTACGACGTACGGAACCCGCGGTAATTTGCATCTACGGCACTCTCGGATATGTTGGAGTCCATTCCGACACCCACCGCCATTGTGTGGAGCCGTAATAATAACTCTCCGGCGAGCACAATTGATTTTGTTCAGCACGTGTAAGATGATGTATTAGAATATCCTTAAATAATGACGGTATTGTATAAACAAATGGACGTTGAGCGTTCTGGGACCACGTGAGCATTGCTCCGATAACGTCTGGGGCAGCGACTCCCAACCTTTTAAAATTTTACAGTGAAGTTCCATCTAAATGTTGAAACTTCAAACCCCAAAATATCTTCCGATAAATTCCACCAATAGTGTTATTATTTTTAAAATGCGAAGACCTTGCCTTAAGGAGAGGTCGAAATGTCGCGGTGGCTGGCTTGTTAACTTTATTAGGCGTTCTTGCGGTTTTTCTTGGATAGGTTTCAAGTTTCGTACTTGAATTATCTGTGCACGCACTTATCTGTGTTGTCAGTCTTCAAAGACCACCTGTAAACTTGCGAGCTCATTACTTCTGTATTTTCTGTATTGAGAAAGATCATAGAATCACTCTAGTATATGACCTTGACACTCCTATTTCTATTTTGTAGTTAGTTTAAGTCAATTATCCGGCTTGCAAATGCGTTAGATAAAATTGTGATGTAAATATGCAACAGTGACAACTTTTACTTCTGAAGAATATTATGACAATAGTTATACAGGGTGTTTCTGAAATAAGTGCGTTTCTTGAAGAGGGTGATAGAGAGCACCAAAATAAGCAACTTTTACTGAGCAACTGATGGTCTTAATGTTATGTACAACGCACGTGCACAAGATGCACAGGCTCGGCTTACATTTATGGTTAATTTTTTCGAAAACAAGCAACAATAGTTGCTTAATAAATTAAGTCGATTAAAATAGTTTAGGAAATAGTTAGAAAATCTAGTTCTAAACATTTAACCTGAGAGGTCACGCGAAAATCGACTGAGCGGTGCCGATGCAATTTTGAGGACCGCTGGTCGGTCTCTTCCTTTTCCTCGGCAGACAGAAGAGGCCGAGTATTGGCGAAGAGAGTAAAAGTAACGAGCGGTGGAATTGTGTAGGATAGCCCCAAAGGCATCGCACACGTGGCCTATTTAATAGTTTCCTGTGGTGGTGGTTGTTTTTTATCGGGCGGGCTTATAAAGTCGTCCTACGCGGCGCATGGTTTATGAGGTTTTGATATGAGCCGGTGGACGACAACGTCTATAAAGTGAAATAGGAAAAGTTATGAATCCCGTGCGGCGATTCGGATGGGATGTGTTTGTGCTTATCTGGGATATATTTCTGTTGGCCAGATTAGATTTCGCTCCGAAATATGGGCTGCCGATAACGCAGGAGATCCTGTTAAATGTATTATTCTGGAATTGTCTTACATTTTCAACATTCTCCGATTCATTGTTGTCGATGTATGAATATCTTTAAAAATGCTGATCAACATTTTTCAGTTTTGTTTCTAAAGAAGTAATATCGTCTACAAAATTCAATTTTTATATGTTGATTTGAAAATGACTTCCTCAAAGTATTTCACATAAAGTAAATAAATTCTGCAGATAAACTTCCACCCCATTCCCCATGGTTGCCGTGCGTTGTCTTTGTCTATTCCCATCGTCCCCATTAGGTCATCTCGTGTCGCGGCGCATGGCGTGTAGTGTATTTTGTACAGAAAAGGAACAAAATAGCAGTGTTAAAACGTTTTGAATGAAAATTGAAACTGTAAACGGTTTCTTTCTAAACACAACAAAATAATTTCAAAGTCATTGCGAATTTTTTTCCACCCACTTTTTATCTTTAACCTAATAATTTGAAATATTTTTGTCAGCCAACCACTTTTTTCCGACTGATTCTCTTTTGATTCTGTTAATTACATTTTTTTATCTCTCGTTAAAGCTAATCGATTGAGTGTGGTTTGACGCGGTTTAAACAAAAATTCATGGCAATTTGTACAGAATCGGTAATTGGTTTTGGTTAGCATTATTGACTTAATTAACTAATGACAGTTCTTTTTTTTTTGGTATTTTTATGCAATTGCAGCTCATGAAGTCAACCTTCACCTTGCTAAGGTGACCGGTTTTGGTATTTCTTTCGAGAACCATCATCGATTTAGCATTTCCTGATCTTTCATGTTCGCCTATTCGTTTCCACTAGCAGGATATTTTGTACAAACAATAATATAATAATATTATTCAATATACCTACTACTGCGGTACTACCATCTTTTAACTCAACTATATAAAAAAATAAATTTAGATTTAAATTACAAAGCCTAAACTCTCGTTCCTAATGTAATTTTACCTCACTCGATTTTAAACCATTATTTATTTTATATCATTGTTGTAATTTTACATACAATTTTTATTAGTGTGAGATCACATACAAATTTTATAGTTGCGAGATGACTTTCAGTTTACTGGACTGCGAACAGTGTAAAATTACATGGTAATGTAATTTTACTACGAAATAGCAATCATATGACAGAATGAATTTTACTTCAGTAAACTAATTTTACTCGAATTTATTCGGTTAAATTGTATTTTGTAATGCACAACTTTTATAAACGTGTAATTATTATCAATTTATTGAACTGAAAAAAGTGTAAAATCACGTGCTGAATGTAATTTTATTCCAGGAAACTAAATTTACTACAATTTATATAGGAATAAAGTGTAATTTTACATATAAATTTTATATGAAATTACTTTCAGCATAGTGAACTGTAAAAAATGTAAAATCACAGGCTTAAAGTAATTTTACCTAAGCTGACTACTCAAATTTGTGAAGATAAATTGTAATTTTACATACAAATTTTATAAGTGTGAGATCACATTTACAAATTTTATAATTGTGAGATAACTTTCAATTTACTGAATTGCGAAAATGTAATGCAAATTTAATAATAATAATTTTACAACTAAATAGAAAAAAAAGCAAAATCACGTACTGAATGTAATTTTACACGAGGAAAATAAACTTACTAAAATTTATATAGGGTTAAATTGTAATTTTACATATAATTTTTATATGAGATTACTTTCAGCTTACTGAACTGTAAAAAATGTAATATCATATGTTTAATGTAATTACACCAGTAAGCCGACTCAAAAGTGTCCCGCTAAATTGTAATTTTACATATAACTTTTATAAGTGTGAACCCATTTGCAACTTACTGAATTGCAAAAATTACATTATTTAAGTAATTTTATTTCAGTAAGCCAACACTACACGAATTTATAGTGTGAGATCTCTATCAATTTACTTAACTACAAAAAAATGTAAAATCACATGTTTAATGTAAATTAACTCTAGAAAACTAACTTAACTCGAATTTATATGGTATTAAATTATAGTTTTACATTTTTACAAGTTTTAGAAATGTTATACTACTTTCAATTCATTGAACTCTAAAAGCTAACTTTACTCGATTAAACTCGATTAGTATGACGTTAAATTGTAATTTTACATACAATTTTTATGTTTGCGTAGTCATTTTCAATTTACTGAAATACAAAAAGTGTAAAATACATACTTTATGTAATTTAACACCAGTAATATGACTTTGCTCAAATTTGTATCGTTAAATTGTAATTTTACATGCAATTTTTATAAATTTTATGTTACTTTCAATTTACTGAACTCTAAAAAGTGTAAAATTACATGCTTAATGTAATTTTACTCCATAAAGCTAACTTTACTCGATTTATGTGACGTTAAATTGTAATTTTACATGCAACTTTTATAAATTTTGTTACTTTCAATTTACTGAACTCTAAAAAGTGTAAAATTACATGCTTAATTTAATTTTACTCGATTAGTGTGACGTTAAATTGTCATTTTACATACAGTTTTTATGTTTGCGTGGTCATTTTCAATCTATCAAAATGCAAAAAGTGTAAAATACATGGTTTATGTAATTTTACACCAGTAATATAACTGTTCGAATTTGTATCGTTAAATTGTAATTTTACATGCAATTTTTATAAATTTTATGTTACTTTCAATTTACTTAACTCTAAAAAGTGTGAAATTACATGCTTAATGTAATTTTAATCCATAAAGCTAACTTTACTCGATTTATGTGATGTTAAATTGTAATTTTACAAGCAATTTTTATAAATTTTGTTACTTTCAATTTACTGAACTCTTAAAAGTGTAAAATTACATGCTTAATGTAATTTTCCTCCATAAAGCTAACTTTACTCGATTAGTGTGACGTTAAATTGTCATTTTACATACAGTTTTTATGTTTGCGTGGTCATTTTCAATATACCAAAATGCAAAAAGGGTAAAATACATGGTTTATGTAATTTTACACCAGTAATATGACCTTGCTCAAATTTGTATCGTTAAATTGTAATTTTACTGGAAAAGTGTAAAATTACGTGCTTAATGTAATTTTACTCCAAAAAGCTAACTTTAGTAGATTTATGTGATGTTAAATTGTAATTTTACATACAATTTTATTACTTTACTGAACTGCAAAAAATGTAAAATCACATGCTTAATGTAATTTGTAATTTGTTATCGAAAGTGTATCGATTGTACCTAACTGAAACATACTTATAATTTCTAAAGACTATTATCGTCAAATTGCTATTAGCTACCGATTTTTTGTCATCCCCTGCTTGACTAAGGCTTGTTCTAATAAAGAAACTAATGCTGCCGCAGTTACATCCGACTATGGATGTAAACGTGCAATAAAAGACCCATCAGACGCGCAAGGTACAATTATACGAATAGTTATTCGTAGATCTGCCATTATAGGGGCAATGTCATTACATCCATGATTTACGGCTGCAAGTAACGTAGGTGAGCGCGGACTTTTTGCGGATCGCAAGCCATTGTCGATTACAATGTGCGCACTATGTACGGGGCTTTACGGTTTCACGTGAAAGGATTAACTCCTCATTTACTTAATACGGGATGTTGTGGGGTATATTTATTGCTATTACCTTTTCTATTATAGATATAATGCAATTATTTTGTGAAATAATTGATTGTTAGCCGTTTCGAATGCGTGTAGGTATGCTAATGCCGAAGTAGGTGAGAATTTTTGTTCGCGGATCCGATTGCTGTAGGTTTAACGCTCATTGCTGGAATACAATCACACGCGGAGACGTGATGTCACCTACTTAGGCGGGTAGTCCTCATACGAATCATGTTTTTCGAAGAAACAAATTCGCGTTGGATTTACAGTGGATGTTAATGGAAACATTGTAGTGGTTCAAACTTGACACCTCGGTTAAAAATAGTGTACAAGTGGTCTTAGTTTCATGCCATTACCATTTTCTTCCCATTGCCATCCTCGTAATCGTGGCAGTTCATTGGGCGCGGAAAGGTCCAACCTACACAACGACACCGAAATCAGACCGATCGAACCACTCCTGCGCCCAGCGGTGGTCAGCGAAAATTTGTTGCGCTGTCTTAACCGATACTCAAAATACTCTGACTTTTGAACAACCCCCTGAAGTTACGACGTGAAATTAACACCTTGTAAATATTTAAAAAAGAAATTACATACAAAAAGTAACAAAATAATGTGTCGGCGTTATTTTCAAGTTTACGTAATTTATTTTAATCAATTGGGCACATTATTTATTTAAGCATACAATAATCAAAGCTATACAGGTCTATTATGCAGCTTTTTATGGTTATTATTTACTAAGCGACATCAAATGATCTCCGGAATAAATAAATAGATACCGGCCCTCCGTATTCGGTCGCCATAATTTACCCAATTAAAAAGCTTCCCGCTAAATAACTGAATAAAATCCGAGAAATATTAAGGGTAATAAAATAAAACGTACTCCCAGTCCTAAGCCCCTACCTCGGACAATTTAATTCCTCCTAACTGGTTGTATAATAAAGTCAAACAGGACTGGAGAGCCATTAGTTGAAGTGTCGGAAAGATATGGGCTCTCACCGTAAATATCTGGTGGTTTACCTGACCGAGACCTATCGCGCCGTCTCTTTTACACATTTTTCCTTGTCCTAAAGCGCTGTAAACGTCAACTGTCTACACTTTTAGCATGTTTAAGTAAATTTATTTGCCAACCTCTTTGATGGCTATATAAAATAACAACCCTATTAATTTGACCCTGGTGTTGCGAAAACATTAAGGCGACGTTAAATCGACATCTTTATTTGCCCGGTCGGGCCGGGTCGTTTCTTCTTTTTTGTTTTCTGGACGCCGGGCGAGAAACGCACTCGAAAATAATAAACTGTGAGTGGCGAGGGCTGTATAAAAAATGAATTAACGCCGGAATGTTAAGTTCAATAAAACTGTGGCGCCTACAGCGGCCGGGTTGAAACATGGCGGTCGGAGGTGCCTTGAAGTGACTCCTTTCACTTTTTTTGTGCAACTGACTTGCACGTAAATACACTAAAAAAAGTATTTGGATGAAACGAGCAGATATTTTTAAATTTGACGTAAATGTTATTTTATTCTATTCAAATGTATATACTTTCGTCAAACTATGTGAAATATTTGCCGTAATTCATAATTTTTCTTAGAATTTATTATTATTTGTAAATATATATAGTTTAATTCGAATCTTTTATAGTTTTGAAATTTATTATCTCGGACTTTAGCTACAATATATCTTACAGTTCAACTGCAAACATATTTGTTTCAAAACTAGCATATTATAATCAAACTTAGGTATGTTTTCTTGAAAGAAAATTGTAGCAGGTCACAGAATGGCGTATAGGCGGGAAGTAGCACGATAGATGGAACCACTTACGCTGTGTGTATATACACTGCTTTCGAAAAGTAACGAATAAATTCATTATTTTTTAAATTGAGAAGTTTTCGAAAATACGACCCATACGACCCATATTTGTGACGTCATCGTTGTTCGAGATATGACGTCATCGACAATTTTTTAAATATCAACCCCCAATTTTGACCGTGCCTTTTGAAAGAGCGTGTCATTCTACATACACTGATCATGAAAACTTATGGTGTTACATAACAAAAATTTCAAGAAAATAATGTTTGAAGATTTTAAAATTTAATTTTCACAGTACTGAAAATGATAATGATTATGTAAAAATCGACTAAATGGTGCACCTCCCCATTATGCAACACCTGTCCGTGCTTATTTAGATGAGCTGTTCCCGAATCGTTGGATAGGGAGAAGGGGGCCGATTGAGTGGCCAGCCAGATCGCCTGATTTGACACCCCTAGATTATTTCTTGTGGGGATACTTAAAAAGCAAAGTATACGTTACTAGACCGGTTAATTTAGAAGATTTAAAGGCAAGAATTCGTCACGAGATACATCGTATACCTCCTGAAATTATTGATAATGTCCAAAAAGAATTTATTAATCGGCTTAGCTACTGCCAGGCAGACAACGGTGCACAATTTGAACATTTAATTTAGTCGATTTTTACATAATCATTATCATTTCCAATATTGTGAAAATTAAATTTTAAAATCTTCAAACATTATTTTCCTGAAATTTTTGTTATGTAACACCATAATTTTTCATGATCTGTGTATGTAGAATGACACGTTCTTTCAATTGCCATGGTCAAAATTGGGGGTTGCTATTTAAAAAAATTGTCGATGACGTCATATCTCGAACAACGATGACGTCACAAATATGGGTCGTATGTCAAAAAGTGCCTTTTTTAAAAACAAAATCGACGTACCAGGGGATTTTTTCGAAAACTTCTCAATTTAAATAAATTTATTCGTTACTTTTCGAAAGCACTGTATATCTCCTTGTGAGTAAGGACACTAAAGCAGCTGGATCGTTGTAACGACAATTATTAGGATCATCAATAAGTCCCAAACCGACCTATGTGTGGTTGGTTAAACTTAATAATTTAATATTTATATCCAAATATATTCTTAAAACAAGTATATACAATCATTTGACCAAAACTAATCAATTTTGTATTAAACAAACGATACATTAATATACAATAAAAAACATGTTTCTATAAAATCTAAGTAGATCATAAAATTAAGAATAGAATTCGTTTAACCGTAAGTATCAAATATTTATTTTAAATGCTTCCTATTTTTAAAGTAAGAAGTTATATTTCTGGGTAGAAATTTAAAGTATTTAAATAAATAAATAATTTTCTTGAAAGAAGAAAATATTTTCTTAATATGGGTACATGTATTATTATGAATTTTGATGTCATCATATCATTATACATTGCAATAAACATCGTGAAAAGTGCTTAGAAAAGTTTGTTATGGGCGTCCCAAGCAAGGGGGGGGGGGTCGGGTAAAACAATTTCGCCATAGGGAACTCGAATCAATCAAAATTTACTGTTTAAATGTTTAATTTTGAATATAGCCACATGTAAAAAATTTGGAGCAAATTTTACCCGAGCTCCCCCCCCCCCCTTGATTGGGACGCCCATAACAAACTTTTCTAAGCACTTTTCACGTCGTTTATTGCAATAATATAATGATATATCAAAATTTCTAATGGTACATGTACCCATTTTAGCTATTCAAGAAAAATTTCACATCTTGGAATCTGCATTTGAAAATTTCAACATAAAAAAAAATAAGGGTAAACTTTAGCCGATAATCTCCCAACTGAGACGCCCCTGACTAAATTTTTTTAAAAATTTTATGATGATCTATTTCGACTTTTAATGAGCGTTCATGATGTCAAAATTCATAATTTTCTTTCAACTTGTTTCGAAAATTAAAAAAAAATGAATTTTGAGGCCCTATGTAGATGGTGTAGCTCCCTTAGGAAGCATTTCCCGATTTTTGGCAATAGAATCAGGTGGTAAATTATTAGACACTAATTATGAGACACCCTTTATATATTTTAAGGAACTGGTAGTTTTGAAGCAAATATGTTTGCAATTTATCATGAACTGTAAGAGATATTGTAGCTAAAGTCCGAGATAATAAATTTCAAAACCATAAAAGATTTGAATTAAATTATATATATTTACAAGTTTTAATCAAATTGTACCTCATAAATAGTTCCGAAAATTCAATAATTAAGAAATCTAAGAAATCGTTTTTAGAAACCTGCTTTGGAGAAACTCTATTTGAGGTCTTAACTAACGTAATAGAAAAGTTATATTAAAAGCCTTTTACCTGAACATAACATCAAGATTCTGAGGATTTTCACGTTAATCAGCGACTCGTTTTAGGTGCGAGATAATAAAATGTCCAATAATTTCATTCCAAACAAATTCTAGAGCAAATAAACATAGCAGCAGTAACTTAACAAACCTGTAAATAATTCAAGTTGTTAAGAAAATTGATTTCAGTGTGACAGTTAACATATAATGATATAATTCAGCCAATGAGCATAACTTAAATCCATTAAACCCGCTCTTGTTACTTCTGAAACACAACTAAATAAATATCCCCGCGACATGTGATTAAAATAATGACTTATAAAGTGTCAATACTATGGAATTATCACGAAACAGGCGGTCTACAACTATTAATACAGAACGATAATTTACCGTGACGAGGGATACAAGACTAGTAATAATCCTGCTTATAAACATACAGCAGATATGATCTAGTAGCTCAATATGAGTTAATTAACATTACGATGCTTCGGTTAAAACTCGCTGTTAACATATTATAATGACTGGATAGTTGTTAACCTATTTATGAAAGGAGAAGGTTATTACGGATTTTTTTAACGTCGTTCCGGAAAAAAAACGCCGTTAATGTAGTATGAAGTCACGCTTAAAATCGCTGAGTTGCAAATCATTTTTGTTTTCGTTTTTTCGTGAAACCGCCGTAAAATTGTAGGTACACCGAGCTCTCTACTCTGTTGCAGGTAAATGCTATACCTAACCGGTAGCGTTTTATCGTCCAGCATAAATTAGATGATAGCGGATGCATAATTTTCAAGCATCTAATGATCCCATCAGTTAATATAAATATACATGGAAAATGAGGGGTTTCAACTTTTTCCTATACGCTTAAGCACAGTGTTAACGTGGATATAAAATTAGACTAAATAATTATTATTGGCGTTAATTAATGTTATAATCAGCGGTAAAAATAAGCTTAAAATATATTTATTTTTCACTTAGGCGTTATAGCTTGTTTATTATCAAGAAACGGAGTAGGAAAACAACGTCATATCACTCTAGGGCGAAATATGGGGACCTAAATATTATCGCCCGCATTTTGGGTCCTATTTTGTACCATTCTTTTCTGCAAGGGTAGAATCGCAGACAAATGAAAGTACAAAGTTTATTAACATTAATATTTGATATACAACAATAATTTAACGAGACATTTTGCAATCCTGACCGGTATGCTACCGAAGGTATTTTTGCCTACTGGTTGCACAGTACATCGACCATTCCGATATGTCAGAAAGTACCGCCGTTCTTTAATTTCTTTTGGTCGCAAAGATATATACTGTGGATACAATTGGAGAGCGTGCATTTCATTTTCTTCCACATAAAGATTTTGGTACTCCAGATTTTATATCGTTAATTTTTACTGCAACAACGATTCCTTTGTCATCTATATCATCTATCGAGAGCTTTACCGACTCATCTCTCCTTAATTCTCTAAAAACACACATTGCTAGAACAACCTATAATAAAAAATACTATTAAGCACATGCAACAGTATAGCCAATTATTTCCTATATTTTCTTTTCCAAAAGATATGTATGACTTGATGATTCTCTATTAAATTTTAAAATATCCTTTCTTGTCAATATCTTATATTTTTTGTAATATATTCTTTCGATTTTTTCTTCAAATAAGCCTCTATGATATTCTGCTATATTTACATTTCTGCGCACTAATAATGTGGTCTTCAATATTGAATGTACACAATGTGTTAGGACTGAATGATTTTGACTAAAAGATACATGAAAAATATAAATTATTAAAAATTATAAATATGTCTTTCAATTGATAAAAGGTAATACACACCAATTCTGATTCACGCTATGTACTTCGGTCCAAATTAATAAAATTTCCATCCACGTCTCAAAAAAAAAATCACTGAGAGTAATATAAAGGAGAAACTGTGAAGGTACAATTGCCCCGCTCCCCCCGCCCCTCCCGAGACCCCACACCTGGATTAATCTAGGGTTTCACTAACAAACCCGCTAATTAAAACCACAATGATCCCCATATATCACGGCTGAAACGTCGAATCGTACAAATGTTTTTCCTGTGACGAACAGTAATTATTATTAGTACCTGTCCGGCAAAAATGAATGTCTTAACATTCATCATCTCATGAAGGCTGGTGTGTCATTATGCTCTGTGCCGAGGTATTTTATTAATGCCATATAATCAGATAATCAACGGTTTGTATTTACATACGTAATTTTTTCTTTGTTCTCTTCTGAAGTAATTGATTGTACCTACGATCTTTTTTCCTAGAAAGCGTGTTGCATTGCTGACTTACTTATTGTCAAATAAATAGCAATTACCGCTCACAATGAGGCAGTTGTTGCAGACAGACGAGAATCTTATTCTACGCGTCCAGGTTTTTTTATAAATCAAATATTTAGGCCTTAAGTTACTTTTAATTAACTTATTTATTTATTTATTTAGGTAAAACCAACCTTACAGGTAGCAACTCCGTTACAAGGCAGAATGGAAAGAAGTACAAATATAATATATGGTGACAATACAAGGAATACATCATAGAAAAAGGCATAAATTATTATTAATATTACGTACAATAACATATTACTTTACACAGTCATAAAAATGGGGGGAAAATTGTTTACAGGGTAGTTAATTATTGTATAATTTTTACGTAAATTCACGTTTTTCGCAGGAACATCCTCGGAATCGTCCAGACTAATAATTAGTTAATTTGTTTATAAGGCCATACCTTGTAAACTATTCAACTTACCGATTCCAGATTTCGTGTGAGTTATTAGACAGTGATAAGGAATGAGAGGATGCGACGCCAAAACGTTCTGGTAATAACAACGCAGTTTATAAATATTTAATTCAAAACTCATAAATAAACTTCTGTTTGTAACTTTTGATCTAGTCGATATTTTTGACGCTCGAGGGCTAGTTTTGTAGGATTTTGAAGACGAAAAAAGTGTTTTCTCGTGGAAATGAATGGAAAAAAGCGAATTTACGTAAAAATTATTCAATTAAGCAGCCTGTAAACAATTTTCCCCCCATTTTTATGATTGTGGAAACGAATATGTCATTGTACATAATATTTAGCATCTATAGTGATAAATTCAGCTTGCCGAAAGAAAAAGTCGCGAAATGGTCATTACCCAGCTTATTTTCCTGGCCTATTTAGTGTTACTTGGATTGTGATTGGTGATTGGTTCAGTCATCAAACATTTAAAGCCTTGCTTCAAAATTTGCTTATGGTCTACTGACTTTTTAACTCATGTTCTTAAAAGGAAATGGATTTTTTAATTTAATTATCAGTCTGGGGGCAAACAAATCACGTCTGCCGCGTTATGGACTGGAGGAGAGCACCGGACCCGAGAGCTAAACGTCTGGACTGGATTTATTCCGTACTAGAGCAATTATATACTTTCAGAATCCTGTAAGGACTTGTTATGCGTAATAACGAGATCCATAAATGCAGTGCGAACATAAGTTCCGTCGTAGAAATGCGTTCTTTAATTAAAATTGTGGGGCATTATTCAATTATAACATAATCATAAATTTGACGGGATCACCATTAACTCGCAGCAGTAATCGGACTTGTTTTAGTTCCTATAAATAATGGGAAATTCTACGAGAACTGCCTTGTTCCTCGTTAGTTGGCAATGCGTTGGTCGAGCCGTACACTATGACTTTATAAGACTACCTCCTTTTAATTTTTGCCCATTTCGAGAAAAATGTAACTGTCTCGTTTTTACGTATCAAATGGCAATTTAGTTAATATTTATCTGTACAAATGAGAATATGTCATTAGCGTAATAAACTAGGCACATAAATTAAGGGCTATTAAAAAAATCCCAAAATTTTGGGTGGGTCAAAGAGCTATAACTTCGACGGAAATGGTCATATAGAGAAAAAAAAAAGGAAATTGAAGCTTTAAGTGTTTAGTTTTCGGATCTCGAGTTTAAAATTTTTTAGCATCAGCAATCATAAGAAAATTAACGAAAAAAAAAATTGCATATTTTTGCTATTCTTTAAGAAAAACCTAAGTACTTAAAAAAAAATTTTTTTTGGTAACTTCACCATAAAGTTCTTTTAGATAATTTAATTCTCTTCAATTTGAGTGATTCTGGAGCCTTGTACGATTATTTGTTGCTAAGTTATCGTTGACCAAAGCAAAAAAAAAACATTTTTGACTTTGGCAATCAATTACTCGGGAAATACTGGTCGTACAGAAAATCCAAGCAGGGTTTTGAAAACTGCAAAGTATTCTCTACAAGTCGTAATTATTGGTTTTTGATAAAAAAAGTGAAAATGTTGTTAGAAAAAAGGTAAAAAATTGCATAATTAGGGATATTTGAATAACTTGGTATAACTTTGCAAATAATGAATAAATTAAGGATATTGACTGTAATTCTTTAACCTCAAAGTGTCCTAAAGAAACCTTGATAATTTCAAAACGCCGCGTTTTTTTTTCTTAGTGCCCGAAATGTTTAAATTTGTCGTATTTCTGAAAATCAATGTAATAAGTAATTTTTCACTTTTTATTCATTTTTTTAGTTAAAAATAATCCATATTTTCTTCATCAAAAAACATTCATGATTCTAAAAAAAAGTCCATAGGCCTTTTTAAAGAAAAGCAAAAATTTGCATTTTTTTTGTTGATTTTCTTATAATTACTCAAAAACTGCTGATGCTAAAAAATTTTAAACTCCAGATCCGAAAACTAGACACTTGAAACTTCAATTTCCTTTTTTTTATTCTCTCTACGTCCATTTCCCTTCAATTTACAGCTGTTTGAAAATCGCCCAAAATTTTGAAATTTTTTTAATATCCCTTATTCTGTGCCTAGTGTATATACATATTGGTATTTTAAAAATTTCCATCGTTTCTTTGCTACTTTTTGACATTTTCACTTGTACAACATGTTCTGATTATCATATCTCCGCTACCATTAGAGATATATCCATCAAACGTTATAACCTTGTAATTTTATTCAAATATAACACAGGGTGTCAAATTAAAAAATAGCATTACAAAATGTCTAGCAAAAGTAACTTCAATTGATTTTTAATTCGGTATATATCAATCAGTAGTGAAATTACTTTCCGTTGGTAATTTCACTAGTTTTGTATCTCCAACAATGAAACAGACGCTTAGTGCACGAAATCAAAGTTGTGTAAAGCCCGTTTAATTTTTAGAATAGCATATAGTTGTGTTTGTTTCGAAGTTGAAATTTTCAGTTTTTTGTATGAACAGAAAAAAATACTGGTTTCATCAAGTCTGCTACTGATTTTGTCAGCATTGCCATGAAGACCAAGGTACTTTTAATGTGTACATTCATTGTTCTCTTGCCTAAATCTTTATAAATCCCTATAAAGCGGTGCTGCAGATTTAAATTCTTTTCGAGTTTCTACAAAAGTCAAAATCTTACCTACTTTTTTATTATGACACTTTTTTTTAATAAATGACAAGTAATGCATACAAATATTGAAAGTTTATTGTTTTTCACTGAGACAGTGTATCATATAATTTCTCTCTGTATATCTTTTGATCGAGAAGAGTTGCCGAAAAACTTTTCTAATAAAAGTTGTTGACAAAAAAAAGACATGAAATAAAAAAAATTTATCAAATTAGGAAACGTTTCTATGACGTCTAACATGGGAATTAAGTCACACTACCCTAAGATCATATCATAAACATCCGCTCTTGTGGTTTCGTAGTGGCTCTTTCCGTTTCCTGCAATAGCGACCAAGCTTCAGTTCTGGGTCACTCTGTATACGCAAAAACTTTGAAAACTTATATGTACAGCTATGGACGATAAAAAGTTTCCTAACCAAACTGTTTACGATCCCTTGCAAGTATGATTTTACTAGTATTATATTGTTAGCATCTTTAAACGTTCGCTAGTGTTGAAATAAGTAAAGCTTATTAATCTTAACACAAGCGTGTCTTTTTCCCGTGTATTTGGTTTGCAAAGCAGATCAATCACGAGTTCGTCGAGTCATTTAGCGATGGGAATTTTTAATAAGTCTTAAATGTCAACATGTCCGATCGACTGGTTCTGCGTCGAGTGGTATTGAATACTGATTAAATTTGGATTTTTATCGTCGCAATTTTTGCATTCGCGCTAAGAGGCCTTCGCCGACAATGCATCCGGGGGGGACCTTGGTAGGTTTTTCTAACTGTATTAGAATTATCGTGACAGTAACAGCGACCAAGGCATACCTCCTACGAGCAATTTAATTAACTCAAATGTCGCATTTTTATTTCCTATGTAGGATACTGACCCTGGAGTAAAGTTTCAGAACTGTTCTTTTGTGGTCGTTGATCTCGACTTGCCAGTCATGTTGGCCGACACTAAGGTTTGCAAGAAAATTTTGGCGTAACATTCAAATACTTCCTACTGTACATATTTTAATGTATAACGAGCCTTTCGATTTCGAGCGGCTGCGGATTTGCGAAGGAAACTTTTCCTAATCTGCATAAAAAAATATTAAGTGGAATTTGAGAAAAATACGTTATTTTCTGTTCTATGTTGCGAAGATTCGCTTTTATGTTCAATAACGATCAATATGAAACAATATTGACAGTGGCGGATTCAATAAAAAATAAAATAATAAAAAATGCCACATTGAATTTGGTACTTTTGACTTTAAGTTCGTAATCAGCGACACCTGAAGAGCCAGTGGAAATTTAGGTGTTTGTAATTTGTTTCTTCTCTCTTTTTGAGTCTTCATCTGATGCTACTCAGTTTCCGAAATCAACAGACACACCGAATTAATTAACTTCAACGAATGATTTCTCGGAGAGGAGAGAAGGTATTCCAAGGATTCAAAATATTGAGAAGAAGAAGAGCAGTACACCCCATGGTGTAACATAACCTCAAATATAGCATAAAACAGTGTTTTTCGCACTTTTAGGTTAGGATATCTTACATTTAGTGTCATTTATAAAATCTGCTTAATTGTTCCCCTCGCGTTTAATAATTGTCACAATTTTTTCAAAATGATTTGACCGCTCCATTTCAGTCACCGGAGGCTCAATTTTATCTGACTGATCCATTAAAACAGCATGATGCGACGTGCT
The DNA here is from genome assembly GCF_000390285.2 of Anoplophora glabripennis. Classification (NCBI taxonomy): domain Eukaryota; kingdom Metazoa; phylum Arthropoda; class Insecta; order Coleoptera; family Cerambycidae; genus Anoplophora; species Anoplophora glabripennis. The sequence goes on from NW_019416568.1 coordinate 748,274, forward strand.
ACTAGATCCTGGAGTTGATGTGTCATTGTATAGAATCCTGTTGGTTATTTCATTTTTGTTACTTAAACTGTCAGCAACATAACTTTCTGCAACTGTGGCTGATTTCCACCCACCATGTCTCTTGATTGCTAATACATCAATTCCTGTATCAGCCGGTAATGTTGCCGATGTTCTTCGGTATCAATGGCCTGTATATGTTTCAGGATGTTCTAGTTTCAAAAACTCTGCAATCTTATTAGGAATCATATAAAGGGTATTCTTGTCGACTGTTTGGTTGTAACATCTACCTGTTTGATAGCGCATAAAAAAGCGTGAAATTTCAGTTTTAATTTCCAATCTAATCTTTTCTATATTCTCGGGCAATAAAAATCCGCGGGCAGTATTTGTTGCAATTTCTTTTTAAAAATCACTCATTTAAAAATAATAATTCAAAACCAGCAAAACTGCAATTTTTATGTAGCTTTGTTATAAACACCTTAGAAACGGCAAAATCCAAACAACCAAGGCAACTTTGCAAGATTTCGAATAATGTCAAAAAATAAAACATAATCGTTATTTCATGAGCCATAAAGAATTGTGGGAGCAGATAAAATGTTATACACTACGCGGCAGTTAAGTATAATTTACCAGTCTCGGACTCGATTGCCAGCCCTTACTCCGCTCGGGCGCAAAATCGTCCTCGACTGGTAAATAATACTTACCTCCTTTATGGTGTAAATAACTGTTTTTGTTCTAGAAGAAAGTATCTTTTGGTTTAAAATAAATATTTTCTTGAAGTTATTCTTCACAAATTGTTTATGCTCTACTGCTAAAAATGGAGCGTATTTGTGCGATGAGAAAAAATCGTAAAATAATTAAAAAACAGTTTTATCAAGCTCGTTTGAAATTGATTTAACTTTAATTAATTTCATTAACTTTTTATAATCTGTAAAAAATAGTAAATCTATCATTAACATGAGTGAGAAAATTGATTTCAAATTAATATTAAACTTACTATAATATAATTTACAGATTAAATTTAAATTTAACAATTATCAGACTAATCGTTACATGTTACAATATACCTAAAATTGTTAATTTAAAATTAATTTTCTTACCATTGTCGCAAAAATTTAATCAAATTATAAGCCGCAGTATGAATCAATTATAAAGTTGTTGAGTTATTTAAATTAGTTTCAATTATACAATTTTGTAAAATAAATTAATTACAGCACATTACAATATTTTTGTTCAGTATTTATATAGCCATTTAAAAATTGAATCAAATAAGTTAATTTTTCTTACGAGAGTAAGACAGAAATGCTTTAAGGAAACTATTAACGCATGCATTGTTCATAGTTATTGGGTATCTTTACAAATTTGCTGGACAAAACAGGAAAGGTACATTTTCTGACGTTTAGTGATCTTTCAATGTGAAAAATTAAAATAAGGAAGACTATGCAGGAACACTATACATATTTTTGCGCTGAAAGACATCTTAGTTGCGTTGTTAGAAGCCCAACGTATGCAATTGGAAAGAAAATCTTTTAAAAATCTAAATATTAAGTGATATTCTTTTAAATTTGACCCGCCCCCTGACTGGCGAATTGAAACAAAACGCCTTCGCAAAAAACCAAGCGGACGTAAAACTCAATTAGCAACTAATGTTCTAATTGGAGAGATATTACATATCATAAAACAAACGGTAAACACATATGGAAGGTTGAATCGTACATATTTTTTTTTTAAATTAATGCAAATTCGTCCGTATCAGCGAGATGATCTGGCTTCGGCTTGATTACGCCTAGGAATGCCGTAAGCTTTATCTGCATTACATCTTTATGGCGAAATTGGGCTGCATCGTATACGTAAATGCCTTGGTTATTCATGCCCACTTGCTCACTATAATTATAATATGCTTTTTAGTATGGTACCATTTAGTTAACGAGAATTTTTAGCACGCAACTTTATAATTTATGGGAGGTATTTGCATTTTTTACATGATTAATGGAATCTCTGGAGCATCGCGATACGTAATTTTGTATGTGCGTAATTATAATATTTAGTGTGGTATTTTTTCTCATTGGAAGTATTTTACGGACGCGGGGAACGCGATGAATTCAGGTCATCGAAATAATACTGGCCAGTTTTCTCTATGGACAATAGATGGCGGTAGCACGCGTTTTACCTTCTCATTTTTTCAGTACAATGAAAATACAATTTAGTAGTATATTTAGTATACAGTATACAGATCAGGGCGGATCTATTTTGAGGTGGATGTGAGAGGGGCAAGCAAATTTTTTCTGGATTACCTTCAGTACAACTCACATAATGAAAGTGTAGATCCTTAGATCTGGGCAAGGTTCGGAACGTTTTCAAAATTGTAAAAATATTTAAAAAATTTTTAATGCATTGTGGAAGAATATTGAAAAGGAAAAAAGTTTTAGAATTGAATTTTGCACAATATCCTGTAAGTTAAAAATGTTTCAATTTATTACCGACTGATGGAAAAAAGGCAAAATAATCAACCTTTTTGGATATTTTTTTTAAATATTTTAATTGATCTGAGAGCATTCTAGTTTTGGTAAAAGAAACTTTAGAGTATAATAAAACAACACACCCATTAAAATCGGTTCAATAGTTTTCGCAAAATAATTTTTTGAAAATTTTTTTTCGAATTTTCAAAATGTTGCCCAGCCTCAAATAAAGCATCTAGATACTTGCAAATTTTTTCACAAAGAAAAGACCGCTCAACCTTGCAAATGGTTTTTGAAAAACTGAAATCGGTTGATAAGGACGGCCACAGTAAATTTTTAAACTTAACACTCTTTTTTTTTTATTTTTAAATAATTATATTACATTTATCAATTTGCACGTAAATTTTAAAAAAGTATAAATATTTGATACTCACAGTGCGGTAGTAAATTTTGCCTCGAGAAATTTCTTAAGTGTCTCGTGAATTATTTATATTCTTTTGTTCATCAAATTCAATAAGAAAAATTATTAGTTCGTTGATATTTATTTTTAGAGGTCGCTCGAAAACATTTTAGGTAGACTACTTATAAAGTTAAAATAATAATGAGTGACCTTTAGAAATTAAAATATCGAATATCGAAATATCGAATATCGAAACTTGAAATTCGAGAAAATGATAAAATAACGAGAAAAGAAATAAAAAATAAAATCAATTTTTGACAATTCTGGAAATTTTTAAAAATCTTGAGCGACCTCTATAAAAATTTTTATTGATTTTTTGAGGGGAATCTTAAAACATGATAAACTAACATATTTTCACAAGAGATACGAAAAAAAAATATGTAGCCACGAAAATTGAATAATTTCACATATTTCGAGTTTTCACCACCAAGAACGGCGGTGACAGAATTTTAAACATTAAGGCGATGTTTCGCATTGTATTAGCTATGTCCTGTACAAATTTTGTTCGTGCAACTCTCTTAGTTTCGACAATGCCTTATGTATGTTTTCAGCCACGAAAATTGAATAATTTCAAATATTTCGAATTTTCACCACCAAGAACGGCGGTGACAGAATTTTTAACATTAAGGCGATGTTTCGCATTGTATTAGCTACGTCTTATCCAAATTTTGTTCGTGCAACTCTCTTGGTTTCGACAATGCCTATGTATTAGGGTGGCCCAAAAAAAACCGAATATTTTTTTTCGTGTCTCTTGTGAAAATATGTTAGTTTATCATGTTTTAAAACCCCCCTCAAAAAGTCAGCTCAAAAAAAAATTTTTAGAGGTTGCCCAAATTTTTAAAAATTTTCAAAACCGTCAAAAATTGAATTTTTTTCTAGTTATTTTATCATTTTCTAGGTTGAAAAAATTCTCGATTCTCGATATTTTAATTTCTAAAGGTCACTAATAATTATTTTAACTTTCAAAGTAGCATACCTACCTATGTTTTCGAGCGACCTCTAAAAAAACTAATAATTGTTTTTTATTGAATTTGTTTAAATTTTTCAAAATCCATTTGAAAGGTAGAGCAGTCTTTTCCATGTGAAAAATTTTTCAAGTATTTAAATGCTTTATTTGAGGCTGTGCAACATTTTGAATATTCGAAATTTTTTTTTACAATTTTTTTTCAAAAAATTATTTTGCGAAAACTATAGAACAGATTTTAATGAAATTTGGTGTATTGTTTTATTATACTCTAAAGTTATTTTTACCAAAATTAGAATACCCTTGGAGCAATTAAAATATTTTAAAAATATTATCCAAAAAACATGATAATTTTGACTTTTTTTCATCAATTATTGCTATTTTGTAACATCGGTAATAAATTTAAACATTTTTAGCTTACAGTATATTGTGCAAAATTAAATTCTAAAACTTTCTCAAATATTCTTCCAAAATGCATAGGTTCCATAAGTAAAAATCTCAGGTAAAGTAAATGTTTTTAAAATATTTTTAAACATTTTTACAATTTTGAAAATGTTCCGGACCTCGCCCAGAACTAGGGATCTACACTTTTATTATGTGAGTTGTGCTGAAGGTATTCCAGCAAAAATTATGCCCCCTCTTACATCCAAGAAGTGGAACATTTCGACAGATCCGCCCTGGTCTAATAGTACAGTAGACAATAAGCAAAAGAAAAGATGCACGCAATTGACTATGCATTCGTGTCCTCAGTAATAAATTGCAGGTTCCCGAGGCTGACGTTCGTACGGATCCTTTGTTCACTCCGACGAGTTCTTAACGTGAAGCATTGCTGGCTCAATTCGAAAAGTAATAACAAATTTTGATGTTCGCATCGTCCTCGTTCTGGCTATGGCTGATTGTCTGTGAACATGAGGCTGTGTTTAACAGTCTTGGAGCTGTTTCACTGGTAGATCTAGAAAATTCGGAAGTAAGGTGAAACTTCTCTCCCAAATCATCCCACTTTGCTTATTGGACAAGATGGGTGATTTCTAGATTACTTTTGGGTAAAAGACGAAGCAGAAAATCCACTCTTAAATTTACTAAATTTTATATAAAAATTAAATTATACTGAATCAGAATCATTAACGCATTTGACTGAACATTTTTAGGTTATTGATACACTTCAGGTAAATGAACGTTTTCTGACACGATTCTATTTCGCTGTGTGAAAGGCTTTTGGTTTCTCAATTCGCCAAGATTTATGGTAACCCTTTGGGGTATCCGTTTCTTCACGCCAACCGATCATAAAGATGGCACAATGACTTAATCGCACCGCAGATTAGACCACTATTGAGACCTCAAGTACGGACAGTGAAGAATTATATTTAATTACGCTAATCTATTCAGAAGTTTTTCATGCCAAGTCAGCATTATAGGATGGTCACGGAATATTCAGCTTAACTGAAAAAAAGCGTTTTAATATCACCTACGTAATTTTAATTATTTGTAATGGAACTATCGGGTCACGTTATCTGGAGTTGTGAATCTAGACGTGTAATTTATAATAAAATTTAGCTCCCATAAAAAAATAATTAAATGTCATGGAGCCGTGGCGACGTGGACGAAAGTACGCGTTTTCAGTTGCCAAATAAGGAGAGCTCTAGCACGCAATAAATCGTTATGTGTGAAGAACTATACGTTGCTATTTCCTTGGTACATACCAGATCAGAATTAAATTGAATGCTGAAGATAAAAATTTCGATAAGCATTCGATATTTCTTAAGACACAATTAAATAATTATTTACACACAGAAAGTGTATTAGAGAATATTTAGTGCCCATAAGAGAGCTGTAAAAACTAAATATTCAATGTTAATGATTGACACGAATAATGTAATTCCAAAAACATACACTTCTAGGAAATAAACGTATTTTTTTAAATTAAATATTACTACACGACCTAATACACAACCGCGAACAGTCAAAGGAATATGTTGAGTAGAACAGCATCAACCATTACTGTGCATGTATTGTGCATTCTTATGAATACTTTACTATCCGAATGAGTTTGGAAAATTTTAGTGAAATTGTACTTACAATTTAATTGATATATACAATTAGTTAAATGAGTTTTTTTAGAAAATTTGTAATATGTGTATATACAGGGTGATTCAAAATTCAGTACAAATAATTTAGGGGCGTATTTTTGTACTTGTTCGAAATCTCTCAGGCCAATCGTTTGCGAAATATTAGCTGATGAAGAGTTAAATGCACATCATATTTTCCAATTTTTTCGATACAACTAACCGTTTTCGAGAAAATCACTATTGTCACTAGTCAGCAGTGATTTTCTCGAAAACGGTTAGTTGCATGAAAAAAGTGTAGAGCTAAAATTCAAGATCATTCAAAATTTGAAAATATGGTTGTGCATGTGTTATGGCAAACGGTTGGCCTGAGAGATTTCGACCTAGTATACCTTTTTTAGCTTAAAATTGATAGGGGAATAAACGCACTAATGCGAAACGTCAATGTAAAGGATAGCAAAAAAGTTAGAGCCAATTTAATTCAAGCTTACCCTTATAGGTGGCGCCCTCTATAAGCAGCGTCAAAGCCAAGGACATATTTAAATTTAGCACCCTAAAAAAACCCGTCTCCTAAGTTTTATGCCAACATTCAAATTTGTTTGGAAATTATTCCTAAAAAAATAAAAAACTTTAACATCCTGTATATCGAAAACTAAGTATTTGTTGACCTACGTTTATAGGGAAAAAAGTCTTATTTTGACCTCAAAAATACACGCCTAAATACTTTGTACTTTGTATTTAATATGCCAATTTGGCTCATACATTTTTCTTCTCCCAATTAAATCCTTTTCTCAGTGTAGAGAAGTGGAAATTTATTTTAGCTTTACTACAGAAAATCAATGAAAATATTTGTCACTGTTTCTGAAGCGTCCTATTATAATTCAAAAACCGTTTTGATTTATTTAAATGAACTGGCTTAAAAAAGTACGTTATTCCATTTTAGTTATTCAACAAGTTTGCGTTACAAAGCAAATAAATTGTAAATTATAATTTTTCCCAAACGCGATTGTGCACTTATCGACTCCATTAACATCTATTACTGTCATCAGTGCTAATAAGTTATTATACAGGGTGTTCACGAAGAAGCGCACAAACATCAAGAGGACATTTTTTAGATAAAAAAGAGAAGAAAAGTTTGTCAACTTTGGAAAATGTAAGAGATTTCGAGAAAACGGTTCTTAAATTTTTTGATTTTTTTTTTAATATTTCAAGAACGCGCATCAAAATTTGGTACGGTGTATAGGCTATTGATTATAGGATCTTAAAAGGAACTACGACGTCCAAGATATTTTATTACATGAATCGTTCAAATGGTAATTTTAGGTGGAAAAACCGCGGAGTGCTATTAAATTAGATGGTGGAAATTGGGGATAAGGGTGAAAATGCACCCCTTTCAGTTTTTCAATTGTAGCTCGAAAACGAAGCAAAATTTCGCTATAATTCATAGGAAAAATTATTTAAAGAATTGAATTTCCTATCGAAATGGCTTATTTACAAAATCCAAAAGGAAAATTTTATGCAAAAAATCGTTAATAAACAATTTAAAAAAAAAGCAAAAAATTTTTTGATTTATTTACTTTTTTACCTCTAATTTTTTTTAGTAAAGATAGGTATAGGCATTGCTTCATAGAAAAAAAAGTAGATACAATTTGCTTCAAAATAAGAGGTTGTAAAGTATTTGTGGATGAAAATTGACTGATATATGGTCGCTGAAACTTACAATTAACCAATTTTTCGATTTTCGTCGCGTTTTCCCTTATACGTTTTAATTCTCATTTTTTGCAAAAAAGGAAGGAAATAAGACGTTCAAGGATATTCATGACTTGTTCAAAGGGTTAAAAATGAAAAAAAACGCTGATGCTATTAAATTGAAGGGTTGAAATTGAAGATAGGGGTGAAAGTGTACTTTTGCAGTTTTTTAAATATAGCACGAAAAATTTTGTACAGAATTGAATTTTCCATCGAAATGGCTAATTTAAAAAATTTAAAAGAAAAATTTTATGCAAAAAATCGTTAATAAACAATTTAAAAAAAAAGCAAAATATAAGATTTTTGATTTTATTTACTTTTTTGACTCTAAGTTGTGAAAATCTTTATTAATTATTAACAAATAAAACTTTTGAAATAGTTTTTTATCAAGTAAAGAACTAATTTGTTGTAAAAATAATAAGAATTATAATCATTATTATGTTAAAAATGATGAAAATCTAAAAAATATTTAAGTTTGACCGGTTATAAGTCAATATTAGTCCAAAAGCTTTCGAAAACACATCATTTTGAAGGGAATCTCATCTAGTTTTTTTGTACAGCAATTTTCTATGCAACTTCTACTAAAAAAGTAAAAAAAAATCAAACAAACTTATTTTTTACTTGCTTTGCAAAGAGGTCAGCCATATTAGCTTCTACGCTTATGACTTTTATATATATTTATGTATACTCGATTAATTATTTCAAAAATGTCACAAACACCCTGCATAAGCTTAAAATATTTATAAGGTGAAGCCAATAAACAGACTACTTTCATCACAACGTTTCATAGGAATTGCCCCAGACTGAAGGTTATGAAGTGGACCATCGATTAATTGTATTCCAGAATTTTTTATGGCTATCAGTCTACACGTAGTCCAGATTTCAATCCCATTGACCTGATTACAAGGGGAAATATGGACAGACAACTTAGAACAAATGATGATGATTTCTGGTTTAGAATGTGAGCCGTCGATTAGAAAATAAGCAATATTTATTTTTTATTGTTACTTTTTTGTTATTTCTTCTTCTCGCTGATATTTTTCATTTGAGGTCAAGTTTAACGTTTTACAAATTTTTATTTCTATTTCTGAACGACACCGAAACAAATGTCTCAATTAAATCCAGTGCCAGAACACGACGAACCCACCACAAACGACATCGCGAGAACGAGCGACTTCACTGATTGAGCCCTGGAATAAAATCGAATATCGCCGTTAAATCTCCCGAGACGTTTAGAGGGATCGAAGCTGGGGACTGCGTGTTCGGTCATTGGATGTGTCAATTAGAGACAAAAGATATCTTGTTTCCGGTCGCCTTAAATATCGTCGCAGGCCACGACGTATCTGAAAACGATCGAGCGAGCAGTTTTAAATTTCAAATTGACGGCCGCCGATAATCGTTGTCTCCCCATCGAGGTTTATGACGTTGTCCGGTGGACTTTTCTAACGCGGAGATAGGGGTACTTCTGATTACGGAATTGATGCCATTGAGGTTGGAAATAAATATTTTGGTCGCGTCGACTTTTTTACAGTGTAGAGATATTCGATCCTAAAAATTAGAAAAAAAAAGAATATCTATCCATTCAACTTTGTTAATAAATAATAAATAATAAATAATAAATAATAAATAATAAATAATATATAATATATAATAAATAATAAGTAATAAATAAATAAACAAATAAATAAAGAGTTTTAAAAATATATTGGGTGGGCCAAAAAAAAGCGAATATTTTTTCGTTTTTCTTGTGAAAATATGTTAGTTAGCTCAAAAAAATATTTTTTAGAGGTCGCTCAAAATTTTTAAAAATTTGCAAAATCGTCAAAAATTTATTTTTTTTTAATTTCTCGTTATTTTATCATCTTTTAGGTTGAAATAAATCTGATTCTGAAAATTTCAAATCGGTATTTTAATTTCTAAATCGATATTTTAATTTCTAAAGGTCACTCATAATTATTTTAACTTTAAAAGGCAAATATATTATTCTCAAGCGAATTTCGCATTTTAACGGCAGGGCTATGAATATTATCGTCATTTTCTTCGGACTGGCTGTTGTTCGCTTCCGCCGCGACACGGCTCGCCGAAAAATCAAGCGACCCGCTGACTTTTGACAATATTTCTTATGCAATTAACATACTTCCACAAATAAAATATTTTTATCTGGGAAAGTACTCGGGTTGCTGGTTATGACAGATTTTTTTTCCGCTATCAACCCAATTTCTTTAACAATAGGCCGTCAAGTTTGACAGTCTGTAACTTCGTTGTTTTTCAACGAATCATGACGATTTTTTTTTTAACTTAAAGCTCTTTTCATAAGCTTTCCGAATTTGTATAAATATATCACGCGCATGCGTCGTATATTCCATTTTGCAATTAAAGCTACAAAATAAAAAAACTTTCCAGGTTGCAAATTTGAAATTTAAAAAAAATGATAGATTTAAATGTATTATTGTGAAATCTACCATGAAAAAAATCAGTGCGTTTGTGGATGATGCTCGGGATCGTCCAGACTAATAAATTAGTTAATTTGTTTATAAGGCCATAACTTGTAAACTATTCAACTTACCGATTCGAGATTTCGTGTGAGTTATTAGTCTGTGATAAGGAATGAGAAGATGCGATGCCAAAACGTTCTGGTAATAATAACGCAGTTTATAAATGTTTAATTCAAAAGTCATAAATAAACTTCTTCTGTTTATAACTTTTGATCCAACCAATATTTTTTGACGCTCGAGAGCTAGTTTTGTAGGTCTTTTGAAGACGATAAAAAAGTACTTTACTGTTTTCTCGTGGAAATGAACGGAAAAAAGTTATAAGTGAAAAAACGTGAATTTACGCAAAAATTATACAATTAACCACCCTGTAAACAATCTTCCCCCCATTTTTATGACTGGAAGCTAATATGTATTTAGCATCTATAGTGATAAATTTAACTTGCCGAAACAAAAAGTCGCGAAATGATCATTTCCCAGCTCTGTTTCCTGACCTACATACCAAATAAATACATAATCATGATTATATATCATGACAAAAATTAATAATAGATATTTATTATACAAGGGAAAAAAGTACTAGATGTTAACTCGAGGTTGTGTTGTCGCCCGACGCGAAGCGGAGGGAGACAAAAAACCGAGAGGTAAAATCTACTTTTTTCCCGTGTATAATACACTATTTTTTTCTGTGACGGGAAATACAACGATTTAATATTGAAAAAACATTATTACAATATATTAGTCACTAAAGTTTTAAATTGGTAGGCTGTTATACTTATAGCGACAATTACATCTGCGTTGCTAAGGAAACCTTTAAAGTAATCAAATATCTGTCAATTTAATTCTGTGATTTGATTTAAAAATTGCAAACTTAGTGGTTGTTTAGTAGTTATTTTGAATAATATAAAGTTAAAAAATGTCTGATTCCGAGTTTTCTCTGACTCCACCGGAGTTAGTAGAAGCAGCGAAAGTAGCGTCACAAAAATTATTGCCAGCTAAATCGCGGAAAATTTACGAAACCGCGTATTCAAGATTTATGGAATGGAAGATGAAAAAGATATGCAGTTCTATTTCGGAGACGGTGTTCTTGTTTTTTTTTTTGTGGAACTGACACAACAACAAAAGCCATCAACAGTGTGGTCGAATTATTCAATGATTAAAAGTATGTTAAAATCCGATAATGATATAGACATTTCAAAATATTTCAAACTAATTACATTTCTGAAACAAAATGGGAAAGGTTATACGCCCAAGAAATCTGCGATTTTTACGATTATACATAGCCCTTCGTCCAGCAGCAGCAAAAGATCGTCGCCTGTTTTATGCATATCGCAATGGGAAATGTATCAATCAGGTTGTGGGTAAAAATCAGTTTTATAAAGTACTTGAAACAGTAGCTAATTTTCTTCAACTTGACAATGCTAACTCATATACAGGTCATTCATTTCGGAGATCGTCTGCTATATTTTTAGTTGAATCTGGGGGAGACTTGATGACACTAAAGAAACATGGCGGTTGGAAGTCATCAACGGTCGCTGAAGGATATATTGATGAATCGGTAGCACACAGGACATAAATAGCTAATAAAATGTTTAGAACGTGTGGCAGTGCTGAAATAACATCCGATTTGCGACCAGGTACATCAACGGCTGTTGTGTCCATGACAGAAAAAAATACACAAGAAAGTTCGACTGTTATACCGAATAGTTTAAGAAACATGTAATTTATGCAATGTACATTTAATAATTGTACTTTTGGTGTAAAGGAAATGTAACTTCTATATAATAAAATATTCTAAAATTAAATATCTACCTTTACTTATGTATATTGTAAATATCCGGGAAAAAAGTACTCACTTTTTTCCCGGGGAAAACAGCAATTTCATAAAAAGTGACATTTTGTTACCTGTCAACAGAGATAAAATGTCAAACTTTTTTTCCGTTACAGAAAAAAATACTTTTAAGTATAAACGGGACACCCTGTATAGTCAAATTATTTGCATGTATACAGAAAAGCACCCATATGGAACGGTTATTTATAAGTTACAGTACGGTTCTGTTTTCATTATACTTTGTACAAAACTGCTTATGCCATTTAAATTTGTCCAGTAGCCATGAAATCTATCACTATTAGCTGCATACATTTTGAATTGCAGTTTAAATTTAATGATACACTGGCATTATAAACGCACAAAGTAAATTGATCCCTATAATTAGCACGGTAGTGAACCGGACCCACGAGCTAGTACCACGTACCATAAAAACAATTAAGCTATTAGCGCAAAACAAGTAGTCCTTCTTGGTCTTTTTGTAAATAATGCGAATAAATCAAGGCCGAGGTAACCCATATAACGTGGCATTAAAGAATTTTAAAGCCACGAGTAAAAAATAAGATCCTTGTTAATCGTTTGATTTACAAGCGTTTAATTCGGACATGTAATACGTAACATGCAGTAAACACAGAGAACATGGTGCAAGTGAAATCAATCTTAAAAGTCCAAGGCCGAGTTTTTCCACGAGTTCGGCGTGGAGGAAGTCCGGGAGGAACAGGGGGAGGGGGAATACAGTCGTCACATTTGGTTTTCGTGCCTTAATAAAACTCTACAACTTAAAAAAAAACTGATTGGATTACACTGACTTTCACTACAGTGTAAAATGTTAAACGTGAAAAATGTTCCTTAAAATTATTATTTGTTAACAATCTTCAAGCATTTAACCAATTACCGTCATAAAAATATATAAAAATAAAAACCAGGAGTTCAGGAAATAAAAACCTCCTCGCTTGTTGTGTTTAATAACAATAACTTTATAAAAATGACTGCGCTAATTACGGAATAGTTGTAAAAAGTGATTATTGATTTTTTGCTTCAATCTTGTTTAACCAAACTTGAGTTGGTTGTACTATTTCATCCGATAATTGTCGAAAATATTGAAAAAAATTAACCAAACCTAATTAGACAACAATTCGTGACGGGCAATTATTTCGTTTAAAACTTTATTCGAGTGACAATTTCCTATAACTAGAATCGATAAAATGATTAATATTTATTTGCTTTGTACCTAACACACAATCTAATTTAAAGGGAATAAATTCATATTTGATTTCACATCTAACTGCTAAATAAATTATAAAAGAAAAACTCGTATTTTGTTTAAAAGTTTAGTTATTAGTTGAAATACGTACTAGCTACTACACTTTTTAGTTCAATTGTTGTTTGAGTAACATTTTTTAACAACATTGAAGCATCTCACTCAGAAATGGCACGTGGTGAATAAAATCATCAATTTTCATGGCTTCCTAGATTTTACGAATTATAAATCATGGCAGATTTTGTTTCGCAAACAAGTAGGAATGAAGACGCTGTTAACTTTATTTTATTAAAGACATAGTTTTTAATGGCATTAACACAAACGTTAAACTCTACTAATACACTAATAAAATGATTTAATTGCGAGAAATAAAGTTCTTTTTAGCTACTTAAACGATTTGTTTAAAATCAGCAAATATTTCTTTGGAGTTAATACTGCCTTGAAATGAATTAGTTGAGGTGAATCATTAAGTAAGTTCGTGTTGCCGAAGCTTCTAATACGATTCGAAAGGACGTGGCAATGTTGCAACGCGAGCGAATTGGATACGTAGCGCTGAAGCTTGCGTGCAAGCAAAGGTACATGGAACATCTTCTATGAAAATCAGCAGTTCTCAAAAGGTGGCTCCTTGTAATGTTGAGGTAAGCCAGATTTTAAAATTACATTTTACATTTTAGTCAATAACTTCAAAAGGCAAGTTATAGCTAAAATGGCATGATTTGAAAATATCCTGGATAGCAATAGATTCCAATATTGAGAAAATTACTGGCGAATTCAAAGGAATCTAAAAAATCAGTATGCCCCACAAAGGATTCCACACAAAAAGAAATCCAAACCCAAGAGACTCGCATATCATTTCTGAAGAAATTCGATGCGTTGAATATGATCCTGTAGTCAAAATTTATGACTTCCCTATGAATTTCGGAGAAAAGTTAAATTTTTGGATGAAAACTAGCCCAAATATGGGTCAAAACAATGATTATTTTCTAAATGTTGTCCATTTTCGTAGTATTTTGTGGCGCTGAATACGATCGGTGATGCTTCTGATAATTCCTTGACAGTTTTGGTCAAGTCTCTATTTCCTTCGTCATGCTGTAGACAGTTCTTCTAAGGAAACTGACTCCACGAACGGTCTAAATGCTTTAATCAAGCGTTTTCTTAATAATAAATGCCTTTACTGACTGCATTTTACTAACTGGATTTTCCTAACCCTACGCTTGTCTGAGCAGCCTCTTTCTAACGAAAATTACAGACCATGCAGAGAGTTCGACTTTAGAAAGCTACCCGACGCAACAGGCAGAGAAATATGTTCTCCATTTAATTCAATTCAAACAAATTATTTTTTGTGCCACATCACAAACGACGATGAAGTCGATAGATCTCGCCAGTCAGCTAAATAACGATAACCCATTAATTTAACCGCCTCTTCTTGAGCTCCACCGTTTAGCGAAACTCCCGAAGCAGAATAGACGACACGATGTCATGGTTAATGGAGATGGCAAGAGGAATAGACGGGCGATCGCCGCTTTAAAAGTCGTCTAATGTCAAATTAATCAAGTCAGCCACCGGGGCATTGGATCATGAATGACCTCTGCCCGTACAGGAAGGAGCCGGACCAGACCCGGTCAGGCTGGGCACGATTTCAGACGGGCCGTGTGTAACGCGAAACGCCTTTGTCACGATCCTGCGGTCCATCAAGTTATTAATAATGGGTTAGATAATATGGTGACACTATACTTTAGTGTGAACGTGGGTCCGAGTAGCCTGGATGCCATGTGCAATTGTTTTATATACGCTAGCTGAGAGCTCTAGATATATTTGACGTGAGATCTTCGTAACGTTAGTAATATTTGGTTTATTTAAACCCAAGGGTTTAGCAAGTAGAATTTAAAATAGTATTTAAAGTATCCAGAACATTTGAATGAATGCAATGCTGCGTTTACTTAAAAAAGAATCTGTAACACTTTTTACGAGTCTGTAGGTCTCTTATGAAACTGGACTGTATTCGAAAGTCAGTTTGTTGTAGTGATTGCTGTACTGTTTTTCGAAAGTACATTTAATAGTCGTATTTACAAGTTTTCTTTTGAAAATGGTGCCTTTATTTAGCAATCGCGAATATTATATGCTCATAATTTATGGCGAAGCAAACGAAAATGCCCACAAAGCTTGTCAAGTGTACCTAAAAACTTGGAAATACGGCTATTAAAAGTACTCTCGAAAAACAGCACAGCAATCACTACAACAATGTATTTTTTCATAGTTAATTTTTCTCTCTTTTAACTTTTTTTATATTTTATTACTAGACTTAACATATCCTGTTATTGAAAATAAATAAAATTTTCCTATAAAATACTTGTGCCTTGAAAATTATGTTGAAAGGTTTATTGAAGATAAGTAAGTTCGAATGGAAACCAATTAATTTGCTCATGTCTCCAACACAGCGTTAAGCGAAATGTAAACAAACATTTTACAAAGACAATCGTCTAAGAACTTAGACTTTCTATTACTTTATTACTTACTAATTTATTTAACACCGTTTCCATTATTAGTAAATGAGATTCTGGTAACCCGCTGCGACTGAGTCATTGTTTTGATTTTTACTGACAATAATTTATTAAAATACATTGCGGCAACTCTAGCGCTGAGATAGAAACGGTAGATTACACCACTAAACGAATGACGAACTATATTAACTTATTCCTTTTAATCAGATGTGCCATTGACCCAATTCCCGAAGTTATTCGGCAGATAGCAACATGATGGATGGTGCAGTCTTTTCTTGTTCTGTCGCGGCCTGTAAATAACTAAGTATAAGACACCGGAGAATTCTAATTTGCAAGTTTTTGTGGGAGTTTCGACGATGTTAACAAGACAATGGTTGTAGCGAATCCAAACAAACGATAAATCAGAGTATATGTATTTTGTTTAATTTGATATTCATTTTTAGGTTCCTGACACTTTTAGATTGTATTTGTACACGTCTCAAAGCTACAAGTTTTAAATAGTTATAGTCCAAAAGTGTAGATCCCTAGATCTGGGCAAGGTTCGGAACATTTTCAAAATTGCAAAATTGTTTAAAAATTTTTAAAAAGTACCTATTTTACCTTACTTATACTTATATCTTGAAACCTATGCATTTTGGAAGAATATTGAAAAGGAAACTAGCCTGAGGGGTTATTTCTTCATTTATCTATCTACCGTTATGACCAGTATCATAACGATATTAACTTGCAAAAGAGTCTACTATTTAATTCTCGAAAGGGAGTTTATTACACTTTAATTAATACGTGGGACCTTAGAAATGTTGTACGTTCAGAGAATGAATACTAGACACTTACCGTATGTCGCTCATGTACAAGGTAATCCAGTGGTTGGTTGTATAGGGTACCACTTAAGTTGGAAGAACAAGAAAGAAACACCAAAACTTCCAGAAAGGGTTTTAATAACAATAAAAACAAAACTAACAAACAAAATAACGACACAACGGGCTCGAACAACATTATTAATTAATTTATTGATACCACGCGACAGCGTACCGAGATTCAGAGAATGTGCGATCCATAGCAAAATTTGGAATGACTTTATCCATTATTAAATTAATCCGAGACTCTAAAACTAAGTAGACTGCTCAATGTGGAATCCAAGGAAAAACTGCCTGTTTTTTCGGAGATCTCTCCTGAATTAGACAACTCGCTTCGACACGCCCATTTCTTGGGTCCAGACGTTTATGTTCTTATCTTACTGGCGCGAACTCTGAATATCGGGACGCTTTGGCATAACTATGCCATGTTAATAGTTATCTAATGGACTGAATTTACATTTATATAAATATTTCTGTGACTAACTGGACTTAGAAGTAATCCTAGCCTTCCTCTAGTGACTCCGTGTAGCAATACGGAACGGATTAGTCAATCTCATTTAATCTATCCTTATAGCTTGGAAAATCCGCCAAAAAACCAGCTATTTGACCTATTATTATTTTCCTGACAACATTCTAACTTTAAATATCTTGAAATTCCTACGTTCTAAATATCGGTTTCTTTGTTCTGTCCCAGCATAGGCTGGCTCCTCCCGGACGCAACAGATGACTGTCACATGGTGATACGTTTTCAAGAAGTTACTTAACTCGAAGTGTTTTGGGGTTGTTTGACCACCCTCTAAATACTATGACACCTATACTACTTGACCCTCGTCTGCCCGTGCTTGTTATTAGAAGGCCTAATAGAACTATTGAGTTCAAGTCTTTCCGAAAATCGACCCATAAATTGCCCGGATCTGGCTTTTGTTACATTTGATAGGTTGAGCGGTCTTTTTTTTCTACGTGAAAAATTTTTAAAATTTCTTTCAAAAGTTTTTTCAAAAAATTATTTTACAAAAACTAGGTATAGAATCGATTTTAATGAAATTTGGTGTGTTGTTTTATTATACTCTAAAGTTTTTTTTACCAAAATTAGAATGCGCTCTGAGCAACTAAAATATTTTTAAAAAATTATCTAAAAAACTTGATTATTTTGCCTTTTTTTCATCAATTATTGCTATTTTGCAATATCTCCAGTATTCATAAAGATATTTATTTGTTGCATTCTCAGAACGCATACTATAAATTACAGGTTTCTGTAGATACGTATGGTATTTGGAATCCTAGCAATAAAGGGCAAACACAACTGATCCGTATCTAAAGAAAACAACGCATTTCCAAATAATCCAACGTTTTCGGCGAACTGAGTTATTTTCCGTCAGCACTTAGATAAACAGGACATTCCACCGTTAATTTCTACGACACCGGATCCTTTGACGATTTCGGGCCAGAGCAAGGTGTGTGTATAGATTCGTGACCAAATAACGTCTCCCATAATTCATATTTCCTCCCAGATAGCGTTCTAGCCAAACAACGTCGCATTTTTACAATTTTTATAAGACTAGCTTAGTCACTCTTCAAATTTACGTGCATAAAAGGAAACAAACACAGCGGCTCGTGTGAAGTGAGATGTCAAGTCGATGTGGCTTAGATAAGAGATATCTTTTTACTAACTAGCGGTGTGCGAGTATAAGATTTGAATACGAAATGATCCGGGCCGTCCGAGATTAGGCTGGTTTTGGAAATTTCGGTCGCTACCTGCAGAAAGTAAATATGTCGTGGGGGCTATCTGCTACCCGTCTACGAAATTGTTTATGTACGCGCTTGTTGCGCTTCCTTTTGATTATAAATAACACCTTGATCTTATCCTGGCGTACTCGGGAGGAGAGGAAGGGTTTGATTTGTTATGTGATGAGCAGAGTTTTGAGATAAAATTTATTTTGATGTGAGTGGCGTGTGGTGTTTTTGGAAATTGCAATTAAATCATAACGGAAATGAGGAAGAGTCATATACAATGTTGCTCATAAACGCTTAGTTTTCGAGGTACAGGGTGTTGGAAAAATAAATATTTTCTTTAATATCTTTCGACTACTTCAAGCTAATTTGGTGAAATTTCGTATTCAGTGTTTTTTTATTTATTTTCACCAACGGACACCCTGTACATTAAAGCAGGAAATTAAAAGGTTTTTTTTTTCATCTTTTACACGAATTTAAAAAAAACAGGAGAAAAAGGGTATTTTATGGTTTTTTAGAAAATTGATGGCTAAATTAAAAATGTTCACGAGATGACTAATGTTAAGCATAACCGTTTCTTTGTTTCAAACAGTCAAACTTTTGAAAAAAATTTAAAGGTTACTTCATAATCATGATTAAAATGGAATTTTTTTTGAGGTTCTCTCACATTTTTACCGCAAATAACGTTTAAATTGATAAAAAAAAATTATTTTCATTTTTCAGAGAAGAAAAGGGTAGTTTTGAAAAAATGATTGCACAAAAATTAATTTGAAATTTGTCTCAAAAAATGGTATGAATCGAGGTCGAAATCTGATTTGAGTCATCAACTTTAATTTTAATTTAATTAAAAGTTGATGAACAGAAGTATAGGACGAAAAATTTTGTTTTTTCAAGGTTTTTCAAAAAAACAAAATAAAATTTTCAATTTGTTTCTTTTTTTTCATCAATTTAAACGATATTTCAGGAAAAATGTGAGAAAACCTCAAAAAAATTTTTAATTTTGCATCTTAATCATGATTATGAAGTGTTTAAGCGAAAGAAAATTTTTTCCAAGAGATCGAGATGAAACTGTACATGGTTCTTCTGGGTATATCGAACTGTAAAAGTTATGCTTAACATTAGTCATTTCGTGAATATATCTAGTTTAGCCGTCAATTTTCTAAAAAATCATAAATTACCCTTTTTTCCTTATTTTTTAAAATTCGTGTAAGAGATGAAAATTTTTTTTCGAAACGTTGGTGCAGCTCGTTATAGGAAATTTATTCCAGTTTTCGAAATTGTCCTTCAATTCTTTGTAGGACGATTTGTCGCCGAGATATCGATGATTGAAGACAAAAGGATCCTTTTCCATTAAAAGTGCGATATTTCGATGAAAAATAGTCGTATCGAAACTTAAAAAAAAGGAAATTGAAGCTGAATAAACAAGCTATCTGGTCCATGCAACAGCTTAGCTGAAAAAACTTTTTCCAAGTCCGTGGATTAAAAAAAAAAATTTGCAACATTTTTTTGTTGCCTATTTCTTAGAATTGCGTGATAACCGTAGCTCCTAAAAAATTTCGACGGAAAGATCTAAAAACTAGAATTTTGGACCTTCAAAATGCTTTTTTTTTAATTCCCGATACGACCATTTTTATCCTAAATGCAGTTTGTCAAAAATCACGGAAAAATTTCGGAAATTCTTTTGACCCTTTAATTTTTTTATTTATATAGTTTATAACAAACCAAATATCACATAAATCAACAAACAACAAAGTAAATAAAATTTACGTCCAGTATCCTACGTGTCACTTTAATCTTTTTGGTTAATGCGCAGTTAGAGAATGAAGTAGCGGGATTGTTTACTTCTGAAATTTCAGTTCGCATGGCCCACTTGCGATTTACAACAAATAAACGTGGCATTGGCAATGGACACACAGTAAATCAGTTCGCGTTTCTCGCGCTGTTAATATAAATTTTTGGGGGCCACCCTTTGTACGATTTTGACGGGCGTAAGGTCGAGGAGAGAATAAATGTGTTTTTAAAATGCGTGCAGTCCATAAATTATAGGGTAGTAATCGGCGTGACCGCATTTTGCCGTACACCTAAATGGTTGTAGCTAATTTAATATAGAGGTAATTATGAAAAACTCGTGCTCGATTGGAATGCTCTTAATTTTTTTTCCAGTGATCTATTATTACTAAAAAATATTAGATTTGTTTCGATTAAATGCCACCTGTTGATATTGCGTTGAACAAAACACCGAATGTAAACGGTATTTTCCTTATGCCATACAGGGTGATGCTTTAGCGTTGTCACAACTTTGTCTATAGAAAGTATATAAAAATACCAGCAAGAATTCTATGCTCTACGTCTGATTTTCTTTTGTTTGAAAATGGAACCAAACTTTTGTCTGTGAATACTTATCAAATGCATTTCAACGAGTAACAAAACTAGTAAGACAATATAGTAAAAAAAATCGTAATAAACTAATAATGTTATATACAGGGTGATTCACAACTTATCCAAAAAAATTTGAGAATAGATCCGGCGTGGGAAATGGAGTCAATATCGTAAAAAAATTGTTGTAAATTCCTTGTAGTTTTGAGAAAAAATTATTGAAATTGTAGTACTTTCAACCATTACATAGCTGGACAACTGTAGTCTCTAGCGTCATTCGCAATACGCGTGGAAAACCACGTGGAGAACCACGTGGCCTCAGCGATTCCAAATACCGAAATCCAATTTTACAATCGTCATTGCGATAGTGTTTACAAAAGTTTTTATCAATCATTTTTTTGGATAAGTTTACAAACAATAATACTAAGATGGCAATAAAAAATACATAAACATCCAAATGGCATACACATATCCAAAGGAGAAAAACTATCCAAAGGTGAAGAGAGTTGTACTGGGACAACAAAAAAAATACTGTTAAACTATTATATAGTATTTGTGCTGTCACTCAAAACCATAACAGTGCCTATATTTGGTCCAACTGCTATCTAAAACCATAACATTGATCGTTCCATGGTTTTGACAGTCCAACTGAATATGAAAGCTACATTCGCTGTTTATTTGAAATTTGAACCAAATGCTGTTCATTCAAGTGTGTATCCTTCGTATCAATTTAGGCATTAATTAATTCTTGTGTATTATTTAACACTTTCGTAACTAAATATTCTGGACATATTTGAATAAGATCAAAATTTACGAATCCTTAATTGTAAAGATATTGAACTAATTCAAATAAATTAATTTTTTTTATAAAAATCAAATGAAGGTCTTCTACAAGAAATATATGTATGCAAAAGATATCGTGTGGAGTTAGATTTTTGGTATTGATTTTCAGACAAATTTTTGAATTTAGAGTAAATTTACGGGGTCAAATAATAGAATATATGTTTTTCAAAAGCAAACCTGTAAGTCGTATATAATGTCTTTCGCGTTAAACGTTTCCTGATGAAGGTACTCAAGGCACATCCTGGTTAATTGAGTTTTTTTATTCTTCATAAAAAAATAATTTTTTTCTTCGTCTTTGCATAGAACATACCTACATGATTTAACTACAAAACCTAGGAACACCTACTACCGAAAAGAGGCGTTCCCCATAACTTTTTCAAACGCTCCGAGTTACTTTTCCCTCGCCATATGTACCGCGATAAAAAAAATTGATGCAAATCACCATCCCAAAACACTTCCTGAAAATTTAACGGTTCCATGCAACGCACAAAAAAACTTTATGATTTACACTGCGGAATACGCGTTAGAGATTGTCCTTGTTCGTTTACTAATGGTACGGTTTGCCACAGTAAATAACACATTTTATTACCTTGCAGATATTTTGATAAGCGTTTCTGGTTCGGCACGAATGTCAGGCCAATTAATCTTGCGATCCGTACCAGTAAAAAGAGAGGAAAAAACGCTAAGTGCATGCATGGAATCGAATAGCAAAGGTTGCAGAACAATGGGCCTGATTGACACTGACAATAGAATGGAATGGTACAGAGCGAAAACGTTGAAATTTGAAGACTTGTAGCGTTCGCTACGCCCACGGGAAGATGCAAAGGAGTTGTGTCTTGCATTGCGTAAGGCGTTTCTCGGAATTGTTTACAAAAATGGAATGTATTATTTGTGTTTTAATGTGCGTTATAATTAGAATATGATTTATAGCCTCCCAGCTTGGGAACAGTGGCAGAGTATCTGACGTTACTCCATCAAAAATGTTCAGAAATAACATCTTGTTATTTTTATACATGTGCGTCTTCTTGTTAATAAACAATAAGAATAGTTTTCTTAAAAATTTCAAGTTTTCGTCCAACTTTCCGATCGGAAACACGAAGCCGTCTCCAACCACTCCACGTAGAGACTCAAATTACTATTCACTAAATGTATAAGTTTCTAAAAATTTCCGCCCAAGTTCTTAAGAAACTCCCAGCCAACCCCAACCACTGAAGTCATAACAGATGATACTGTCGAAGGCCGATGCTGTTGGCCGACGAATTGAGGAATCCCAAGACAAAACCAAAGTACCACGACTAGAAGTCGATCATCAATTCCAGTTTTTCATTAATTGTTTCGTGCAAGTTTTACAAACAACTTGATTTGTCCCTTCATCAATGCTTTTTATTCAATGATTTTTAAGATAATCGATATGTCTAAGGCGAGTTTACTCTACAGCAAAAATTGCGATAACAAATATTGAATGTGCAATTTGAAGATGGCCAAAATCCTCTCTCTCTCTCACATGAGAATTTTGGTATTATTTAGGTGTCGTGCCCTGTTTCTGCCTTATCTTTTTTCACTGTTATTCTTCAAGTGGCACTTGTACCGTCTTTCCTTTGTCCAATGTATACTTTTCCGCACATACATGGAATGTTGAATACACAGAGGCCTTGGAGAATTACTTTCCTGCAATACCTTGTTTTTGGGCTGGATTGTAATAAGACTCAACGCTTAGGTATCAATCCGTGTGAGTTGGCTTTCTGTAAACATTGTGACCCAAAGGCTTTCTCTTGACGAGGACATCTAGAAGCGGCAAGGTATCATTCTGTTCTATCTCCATGGTGAAGCTGATATCTGGATGAATTCCACTGAGGTAGTTCAGGAATTGTTCAATGTTGTTATGTCCATGGGGCTAGAGAATAAATATGTCATCCATATATCAGAAAGTGATCCATACCGAAAAAGAAAGTCAACCTGGTGGACACTTTTACCAAGTCTAAAATCTCTACAATGAATTTACAAGGTTCTATTCTCTGGATATGTACTCTTTCATATTCTAGATGAAGGTAATAAATGTTCATTTTGACCAAATTCTAAAAGTTTTTAGAAATTTGTCAGTATTTAATTGAACTTCTAATGTTTTTCATTGATATATGTATATTTACTGTACAGTTCTGGCAACAAGTGCTAAATTGGTATTAATATTTTTAAATGGCCTGTTTTAGATGTTGCAGATTTCAGTAATATATTCATTTTAATATATCTTCAAACAAACATATCATGTTCGTAACAGACTCTGGAAATATTGAGTGTATGTAGAACATATGTGTTTGCAAATTTGTAAAGAAAGACCTTTTCCAGGAAGATTATCCCATTTCAATTATCAATCAATTAATACAAACATCGCTTGTCTAGTCAGTAATTAATATGATGCGCATGTTTCAAGTAGCGCCATATGTTGACAATCTCAATTTGTTTGCCGAGCCTGTGATTGATTTATCGTTTCTGTCATTGGTTAGTACTAAATTACGTGGATAATTAGCGTCTATATTCATTGGTCATTAAATAAATTATGAGTACTTATGTTCATATAAGCTAATCTAAACTGTTTTGTGTGAACCAATAAAAACTGACGCGCTAAGTGCCTCACATTGATAATTTGTCGACCTATTCTCGTATCTCGCATTGGTTAAGACTCGAATATGTAAATATTTGAGTTACATTACACTATTTGTCTTCCGTAATAGGTTTAAAAGTATAGCGTTACGGCTTCTAATACTATAATTTTACTTGTTTTAGGACAACAAACCGGCTATTTGGTCGGAAAATACGTTCAAAATTAGATATTAGGCTTAGATGTTTACAGGGCGAACTCTGTATCAAGTATATTAGAAGCGAAATACACGGAAAATTGTTATTTAAGATACAAGTCATTCGTTCATATTGAACGAAGTTGACAGTTGAGGCATCGAAATGAATAACAATTACTTTATTCTGTTCTGTCAGTTTCGATTTGTGTTTCCTTGTTTGTTATGTACAAAGTAAATTTGTGAAAGCGAATTTGAAGAAGAAAAACTTCTTTCAAAAGTGGAAAAGATGAGAATATGCTAAAGCATAAA
Organism: Anoplophora glabripennis; assembly: GCF_000390285.2. Classification (NCBI taxonomy): domain Eukaryota; kingdom Metazoa; phylum Arthropoda; class Insecta; order Coleoptera; family Cerambycidae; genus Anoplophora; species Anoplophora glabripennis. The sequence continues at coordinate 772,956 of NW_019416568.1, forward strand.
ATTACTACAATACACAATGGAGCTTCCTATATAGTTTTACTGTCTGACACCTTACACCTCCTACATTGTAATAAGGAGATTGATGGGTCTATTTGCAATAGTAGGAGAGATGATGAAAATGATATGCCATAGGAGTGTGAGATGTGTCGGATGAAGACCTCTAGCCCCCAAGCGTATTAATAACATCTTCCTTACCATTACCACTGCACACAGAGGTTCCAACACATCAGTCTTATGGTACGTTTCGCTTCTATTAGAAACAGAACCATCAATTTCTTGATCGATGTATGTATGGGATAGTGTTCCTTTCACACTGTTTGGACTGTATGGAAGCGAAAAAGAAATATATGTATCAACTCCAGCAGTTGTCAATATGTTAATATAGAATTTATTTGTATGTAAAAATATCACAGTATTGCTTGGAATTCGATTCGAATCATCGGAATTGCATCTGCTTTCACTCAAGATATAAAATAAGAAGGAATATGCATTTTTTATACTAAACAGTAGTAGTAAAATATCTAACCTAAAAAATCTGTCGAATAGATTTTATGAAAATAATGTCTGCCAACCAACTATAGTTAAATAAGAGATCTTACACTCTGTAACATATTTTTAATTATGGCTGTCAGCGTGTAATTACTTTCCTCGATAGCGTTTCCTATGGTCTTTGCCCCTTGGACATCATCGAGATTACGACCTGATAAAATACTATTAGATGAAAGTTTACCAACACGCATTACACTTGTTAATCATTACTCTAAGGTAGGTATCTGCTGGCATCCTTAATAGATCCTTATCTGCCTTGTACACCTGCTAAATCTGCAATAAAAAATTCCTTGTAGTGTTCAAGACGTGCGTGGGTTAATATAAATTATTATAGCTGTGGTAATATTAATAGGGAATATAAGCGGCAGATATATTTAGAAAGTTTTTAAATGAGTTTTTTCTTTCGTCGTAAAAATAATTATGCGGCAGCGCTATTATTTCCGTCGAAAATCATCAGTTGTGATGTAAGCGCGGTACTTACTGTCGCTAAAACGGTTCTGGTTATTTGCATATAAATGTCCACAATTTGAAAGATAATTTATGTGTTTTCGGTATTGTTCGGATCGCAGAGCTTCGTTCGAAGTTAAATACCTGATTGCCGGGACAATCGCATATTCACACTTAAATTCACAGTTTAGTGTAATTTAAAACAATGAGCAACTTTTATTAAGCAACAGATGGTCTGTATGCTTCCGTTTTCGAGAAAATTAACCATAAATGTAAGCCGACCCTGTGCATCTTGTGCACGTGAGTTGTATGTTGCAGTATTACCCGCGACATTGACCGTAAAGTGGGTGTATCTAACAATACCGTATGGTGTATACTACAGGAACAATTTATCACACCCCTTTCATATACAAAGGGTTCAAGCATTAAATTACAGTGATTTTCAGCCACGCTAAAATTGAATGACTATTGATTTTTAATTTAGTTTCAAGAATTACTCGATGATTAGAACAAAAATCAATATTTCGCCACCTGGCATATTAGAGTTCTGATGTTAGTTAAAATATAGTTTTGCGTAATATTGAAGAATGGCGTAAACATTTAGATTTTTTGTCGATGTCAGAGAGCATCCGTATGTAATGAAAAGCAAAATACCAACATCGTAAATTCCAGTCGGGGTCTCACGGCCTGTAATAGAATTCGTGATTTTGATAACTGCGAGAGAACGTCACTGATCTATTACAAGATCATGTTAAATGTCTTTTACATGGAACTTCTCTATTTTATATAATAACCGGAGATAATTTGGTATGTAATTGCAAAACGCAAGGGGGCACTAGACCCGCAGTAAATTGATGGAATCGGCATTTTTCAAGATTTCCTCGTTTTCTTTCAGCACGAAGAGGAACTTTATTACTTTATCTTGCTGACATTTCGGTTCTCCGGAGAACGGTTATAGTTCAGTGGATAATCTCTGACAATGGATGCATAAATTCTTATTGTTACTTTCACAGAAACGTTATCATTTCGTAAAACTGCGGAAAAATGCGGATTCTATTCATCGGGAGCAGAAACGCAGTGGCGTCGCGTTGGTATTCAGAATAAATACTGATTGAAATCGGCCATGCCCATTTTTGGACACGCTTTTTGGATGTATACATTTATTGCTTTTAGCAAGTATTAATATTCTTTATCTTTTACGTTTAATAATAAGGTTTGATTCATGTTTTTCCAATCTTTTGTTAGAACCTACAACAATTCGCATTGCAATTTGCAGGTAGTTGTTTAAGAATTACATTGTAATAAATTTCAGTAACAGTTTATTAAAGATATAGAAGAAGGAGAAGAAGAAGATACATAATTAAGATTACTCGACTTGTACATAGACTATACAGGGTTGGAAAGTCCCCATGGTTCATCCGCCGTTACGTGAGAGCGATAAAGAAAGTCATAGAAATCCGTGCGATAGAGAAAGATGGCTATAATGAAGGCGTCTAATAGTCACCGCCCATTTCGCCCTTCCACAAATAAGAAGTGGATCTTATGATCATGATTCATGATCAGTAGATCTACATCATGAATATGATAGGACACATTGCTTTTAGATCTCTCATTAAGATTTGGAGAAACAAAATTTTACGAAAACTTTATGAGATCTTTTCCTATTTTTTTTAAAAACCCTGCCTTACATTTTTTTAGATCTTATTTTCAGTGCAGTCGAAAATTTCGATTTTTATTTACTATAAACAAAAAAACTTTACTTTAAATAAAAAAAATTGTACTAAATACCTTTAATAAGAGTACATTCAAATTAATTCATCAATCAATCAAAAAATTTAATCAAGTTTCTTATCAGTACATAAATGCGTACAATATTTAAATTATAGCATTAAAATCTACAAAATACAATGGTGGCGAGTAGAATGTGCCGCTATAAAATAAATGTTGCTCAAACCACAAATTTAAATTACATACAACATTATAATCTGCTGGGTATCACTGAGAAGCACGATTTACGTGTTTCATGCTAAACTAAATTTACTTATTTGCGTATGCAATCTAAGGGGAACACGATTTGAAAAAAAATGAACCACAATCACAATGCACCAGCAAGAACAACTCGCGCGATTTAAGGCAACGAATCACGAAAATTCCCTTAAAAACTGTTCATTGTTAGTTCGTTTATTGTCATCATTGACAGTTGATTCTTTTTTATTTTTTGTGTCATTTGTGACATGATGCCTTTATCCAGACAAGCAAACGTTCAATAGAACCTTCACAAGAAACCATGCTTACTGAAAATTATCCTGGTACTAGAAGTATTTCTGTACTTACTGGACAAAGTAGGACGGTTGTGCAAGGCACTTTGCCAGAATAGTCCAAGCATTCTGTCACGGATTAATGTTAAATTTGCAGAAATTATTACCTGGACAAAAAAAAATATGACCGTATAGAAAATTAAATTTTAAATTGAATTTCTTGTTCTTTAAACTCGATCCAATATGGCGAACATGGTTAAAAAAAATCGCAAAGTTGAAAAAATCGGTTTTTCTAAAATAACTAAAAAAATATAGCACGGATTGAAAAATTTTAAATGAGAAAGTTGTAGGTTTTAAAAAGATCTATCGACTGATTTTTTGAAAGTATCGATTGCTTTGTTACTTTTCGAGATATATCGAAAAAACCGTTAAAAATCTTCTCTTTTCTCTTCTTCTATAACTCGTTTACATTTACGTGCCCATATTTGCTATTTACTGCAAGCATAGCCCGCGGCAAGCCAAAAAAGTACATTTTTGAAAAATTTAAAAATATTAATTATTTTTCGAGATATATCGATTTTTTGAAAAAAAGGCGCTCTCGAAAATTGGCTAGATCTTCTCAGCGGATAGCCCTACAGTAACGATTTTCGGTTTATTTTCTTCGTAAAGAGTTATATTATCATGCTGTTAAAAAATGTTGACGATTTTATTAATTTTAAGGATCAAAAAATGACTGAAAATGTTGCACTTTTTTTGGGTATGTTTTTTTCAAATAACTATTTCAATTTTTATTATTTTTTTGTACTTAATCTGGGGTAGCTAAACACGAATATTATAGCATTTTCGCCTTAGAAGCAAAATAGACCCGTAAATGTTTAGTTTTCTTTCTTTAAAAGTCATTTTCATAAAATAAAAATTGAAATAGTAATTTGAAAAAAACATACCCAAAAAAGTGCAACTTATTCAAAGTCATTTTTTGATCCTTAAAATTAATAAAATCGTCAACATTTTTTAACAGCATGATAATATAACTCTTTACGAAGAAAATAAACCGAAAATCGTTACTGTAGGGCTATCCGCTGAGAAGATCTAGCCAATTTTCGAGAGCGCCTTTTTTTCAAAAAATCGATATATCTCGAAAAATAATTAATATTTTTAAATTTTTCAAAAATGTACTTTTTTGGCTTGCCGCGGGCTATGCTTGCAGTAAATAGCAAATATGGGCACGTAAATGTAAACGAGTTATAGAAGAAGAGAAAAGAGAAGATTTTTAACGGTTTTTTCGATATATCTCGAAAAGTAACAAAGCAATCGATACTTTCAAAAAATCAGTCGATAGATCTTTTTAAAACCTACAACTTTCTCATTTAAAATTTTTCAATCCGTGCTATATTTTTTTAGTTATTTTAGAAAAACCGTTTTTTTCAACTTTGCGATTTTTTTTAACCATGTTCGCCATATTGGATCGAGTTTAAAGAACAAGAAACTCAATTTAAAATTTAATTTTCTATACGGTCATATTTTTTTGTCCAGGTAATAATTTCTGTAAACATTTCTCTATAATGCTTGGACTAGAAAGCGGACTGCATGCCTATCGTTACTACCCGATACAAGAACTTCCACGAATCTTCCCCAAAGAGTTCGTCTTTGTCAATGGTGGAGCAATCATCTCAATACTCTTAAGAACTCTTTTCTGTGACGAATTATCTCGGATATCTTGGCGCCCATCCTGTATTTACCTGCCTACTTTGGCATGCTTGACATAAGTCTGTTGCCACAACAGAAAGATTTACTTGTATCCGATCAATGATCATCCTTCTGCACTGACCTCTAAGAACGTTTTTTTCCGTAAGTACACACTCACACATATCTCCACCTTTAAACAGCGCTTTTATTTTCTACATCGAGCGTATCATGCACTTCCTAAATGGCAACGGAATCTTGAATGAAGGCCTTGTCGCGTGCGCCGTTCCAGCTTTTTTACGTTCGTTTTTTACAGACACCGAAGTTGAAAATTTAATTAGTACGATTAAGAGTTTTTATAACGACACAAATGGCCAGCGAGGAATAGGAAACCTAATATCTCTCTCTAATTACGGGCTGCCGTTAATAATTGGCGTGTATTAATCTCGGGAGATTAGCGAGATTTTTAGGTCGACATTGAAATAAATAATGATTAGTGTGGAAATTAATCTATGTCTTTGTCTAATGGTTGTGGGTTCACTGGCAGACCGGAATAGGTCGGGTGGTCGTCTTAGTTTTAGCGTATTCAAGAATGTAAACTTTCACGCTGGAGCGTGTGGATTTACATAAATTTGCGACAATATCATTAATAATTTGATTGATTGTTTGAAACGACATTTTTGATTATCAAGAACTGTTAATGTTACAACGTTTAAGGTCTCTATAGGTTAGGTAATATCGCAATACGAGTCACGGATCGAGTGGACTACGAAAAATTCCCAAATTCAATGCAGACACCATTGCAGGACCCTTGCGGACCCAGCCTGGAATGTGTTCGAACGTCAACCCTAGTACCCTGCAACTTATTAACCAGGGACGGACACCGGTCCGATACACTAGTACGCTCCAAAATTTTGCTGTTGCATTGTATACAGCTATTATTACTACTGCTATCTATTATAAATTAATTTAAAAAATCAGTACGTCTTACAATTTTTACAAATTCAAAACTGTGTTAAAAAATTCTGATAAAAAATTGACGAGCTCTGAGCTCCACAGCTTTCGTTGTTCATATTGCCTTCGATGAAGATCCTGAGGAATACAAGCTACTAAAGCGATCAATATCTACGACATGGCGCCCAACGTGAGGTTACAATATTTGAAATACCCGCAGACAATGTAAATCCACGGATATATATGTTGTCTCTTAGGAAAATAAATATGTTGACTTTAGAGGAACTTTAATTTAGTTTTGGTCAAGAACTTTTTAAATATTTTGCATTTTTAATAAAATTAAATTAAAGTTACTATTTTTCTTCATTGTTAGATGAAGTTACAACAGTTCTCGTGGCATAAATAATGAAAACATATTTATCGCAGACTAACACTGGGACATAAATACAAGCATTCCCATTAAAAATGTCCTACACGTCCAATAAACGTTTTCTGAAACTTGTTCAATACTTCCTCTTCCTAAACCGTAAATTTATTTGTCGCATATCAGTTCAGGCTCGACGGCAACGTCTAGCGCAGTAAATATCGCTCGAAAAAGTAAAAACCGGAGTTGTTTCCATCTAAATGCGAGCAGAAACTGTTAATTACAGTTTGCTTTATGTCCTGTCTCGGCCGCAATCACCGACACATTTAGCCGGAGTAAAAACGGAGCACAGAAAGATAAACCGGATGAAGCGTATACATCAATGAATCTGTTTTGGATCCTGAATTGCTGAATTTATAAAAATTAATTTTTCATTTAGGCGATATAGCTTGTTTGTTACTAGGAAACGAAATAGGAAAACAATGTCATATCACTCTAGGGCGAAATAAGCAGGCCTAAATATACCCTTCTTTTCTGCAAGGGTAGAATAGTAAACGTGTCTTGTATAAATTAAGGAGACAAATGAAAGTACAAAGTTTATTAACATCATATTGATATATAAAATTTAAAATAAAGATAAAATCAGATGTCTAAGCAAAAAATAAAACATTGTATGCACCACGGGACGTGCGCCCTTTGGCGACTTGTATCCTCAGGCCTAAATGACCCTCGGAAACAACCTGGCGCCTGCGGACATAATCATCCCTGTATCTCCCTTGGTACATAAACAACTTGTATGTCTATAAAATATAAATATATAAAAAAAATTAAGATGAACGTTTAGAGATATCATTCTGTTTAAAGATATCAAGAGTACTAAAAGAAATGGAAGAGTTTCTGAAAAATAGATATTTTGCCAACCACAAAAGAACGGAACACGAATTATTGGCACGTTGAAAATATGATTTAAAAACGTATGTGTGTTCTCTGGGATGTTGATACCAACTGTTGGGACGCAAATATAAAACGTTACAAAATTGCATTCCGTTAACCCATTATCCCGTCGAAAGAAAGCCAAAACCGCTGCGCTGCGCGTTTATCTCTAAAATCGCTCATATTATCGAGAAAGCTGCCGTTGATGAAGTTGCGAAAAAACGTCCGCACCTCTAAATTACCCACCATTAAATTAAGTACTTTATTGGCTATTAGTACCTATGATAACACATTATAAAACTTCTTGTAGGCAGCAGGTATTTAGCGAAATATTTATTGACAATGATTTTTCAAACCCGCTCAGGCCGAGTGCTAAAATATTGTCGGGCAATTATCGACTTAACGACTTTTGCTTGGGAATAAGTGTTTTTAAACAATAAGGCATAAACGACAATGTAGCCGGCGCAAGAGTTAAATTTTATACTGTACAATAAATACTTCTAAAACGGTTAACAGTACTGTTAATGTCCAGATATGTCACGAGTGATTTCTTTAAAAATTGATTTACAGTCGATGGCATCTCTTCTTTCAGCTTTTATGATGCTAATGACAGGTTAATTAGCTTTGACTTAAGACATTTTATCTTCAGTTTATAGAGAATTCCGAAATTGCAACATTTGATTTAAAAACATATCCTAGTCTTCATCTAGGTGGGACGAAACTTAATCGGAGAATGTTCTGCGCCATGCGATGCCCCTGCAGCGTTTTGCTGACATTCACCATAGATTAGTAAACATATCAGATTCATTACTGCGACGCTACTTGACCTGTAGATTATAATTCTCAGCTGTTCAACAAGACTATCGTTGAAAACACAAGATTTATTGGCACGAAAATGATTGGCGTCTCAAAGGCATAGTCATTAACAAGTTATTTCCATAATAGGAGAATAACACAACACCTATGTACGTAGGTCTGAGGATGGAAGGGTGTACCGCTTGATATTCACACCCCACATTTCATATTGCAAATAAGTCCGCGCAAAGGAGCATAATTATAACATCTGCGTTACCGCGTACGACAAATTAATATTAAAAGTTCCTGACAACTCTCTTGTACGTCTCGCACCGAAAGGACATACGCCTAAACTAAATTTTAATTTACATTGTTGTTTATTGCGGGTTCATTGTAATTTTATTAACATAATTATACGGCTCCGTCCGGCAAGACAAAACACTAGGTTTCGTGTAGGTAGGTGCATACGATTAATGGATGCCTGGTACCGGGCGAATCTTTTTAATGTGACCAGAATCAACGTTATGTCCAATTGAAGCTATTTAAGTAGACACAAGGACAAAAAATACTAAATCTTTAAAAGGCTGTAATTTGACCCAAAATGGTCGTAGAACAATCAAAAATAAAAGATTTTAGTGTTGGTTCATTTTGTCACAGACTTTGTTATCGCAAGTTTGATACAAAGCTGTTCCTAAGATTTACTGGAGCAATCAAAAAAATCTAAATTACTTATAGAACAGCACTGCTGCAGAACGCGGTTCAGCATAACAGAACCTAGCTCGGTACTTATTGGAAGGATTTATTCCTGTATTTGTGAAAGCCGGACATTTCAGCCAAATAACACACTTCGATTTTATTGTATTTATAGCCCATTCCCATTGTTAGCTTGCGAGGTTTTCAACTTCAAAGTTCAAGTCACAGGAAAGCCGTTTTATTGATAATTAATGTTTTGTTTATTATAACTTTGCCGATGTGCATTGTCTTGTTTTAACGATTTTGAAAGAGAAATTCATCACGTATTGTAGACATCACATTTTACTAGATTAGTTCCACGTTATTTTCGTAGTGAGATGGCGCCAAAAAAGGAAAGTATAGTTTAGTAAATAAGAAAATCAAATAAGAAAAAAAGTATGAATATGGATGGAGATGAAGTTTCTACTCATATTTAAAAACAATGTGCCCACTTTATTTATTGATGCTTCTTTTGTCCTTCACAAAAGGTTTTAGGTCTGTCCTCGTAGGGAAGTTAATAATAATTCGTTTTTCCATGCTTATATACATTTTTACTTTATTCATACTTGCTAAAGAAACTACACTGAACACAAATAGAGAGGTAAATTTTAGGAAAAGCCCTCAGATTTTGGACGATGTTTATATAAATACAGGGTGGTCCGAATTTTATGCGGGAAACTTCGAGGACCGATAGATTTCTTTAAAATAATAGGAGTTTGCCTTATAAACATAGGCCTGGAACGGCTTCGTTTTAAAGATACAGGGGAGTTGTTAAAAAAAATAACTTTTGTTTATATCTTAGGAATCTATTAACCGACTTCAATAAAATTTGGTACAAATAATGTACGATAGTAGGCCTTGCATTCTTAAAATATGAGCTCTAAAGGTTTAACCAGTGGTGTACAACTGGACAGGGATCACCCCCTTTTTATAAAAAAAAACTACGCCACTGTACTTTTTACAAGTTATTGTAACGGATTTATATTCTAATGCACTAAATACGTAAAAAAGGTGACTTGAATTTTTTCCCTAAGGTTCACCATTTTCAAGTTATTCATACAAATACAATTCCCTTGTGGCAGACACTTCAAACCATAATATTACAACAATATTTATGTTTATGCTTAAAAGTAAGTGCAACTTGTAAGCACATCAACAAAATTCTTTGCACATCACTTGTGAGGCAGTGTTCCTGGTGTGTTTTAGTTTTCCCTGGAGGCATTATCTTAACAAATAAGAACAATTTAAATCAAAATTATAATAAAAATACATTTACCAATCAACAACAACTAAACAAGAAGCAAAATTAACGTTACGTATTTACAGCAATTGTTTAAAATGTGAACCACCCACATTGACACATTTCTGACATCTTCTATTAATTAACTAATTGAAGCTAATATCATGTGGTGGTTTTCTTCATTACACCCGTCTTCTATTCGCTGCAGTAGTTGTGGTCTAGTATCTATTGGAGTAGAGTAAACTTTTCAGGTAGGTCACCTCAAACATAGAAGTCTAGGGCAGGCCAAGACACTGGACCCTCTGCACCATTATGGTTGACATTGGCATTTGGTCTCCTATCTATCCATCATCTCATATAATTTTCATTAAGCCATTCTTGTATTATTCTCCTAAAATGCGCAGGAGCACCATCCATTTGTATCCAGCTATTTTGTCGTATATTTAATGAAACATCATCTAATAATTCAAATAGATGGTTTTCTAGAAAGTTTAGAAATGACTCCGAATTTCATGAGGATTTTCTTGTGGCCAAATATCTAGATTGTGAAAATTCACTACCCCTCGCCTTGTGCACGTAGCCTCATCGGTCCAAAGTATTTCTAGTAAGAATTCAAACAACCACTGATAAAAATTCAGGCGTCTCTCTGCATCCCCCAGAAATAAATTTTGCACAGGCTGTAAATGGTACGGATTTCTGCCATCCTTACGTAAAACTTTTCAAATTTTCGATTTACTCACCCCAAGTTGCCGAGACGTTCTTCGTGTACTTAGCCGAGGAGCGTCGTCAAAAGCTTTTAAAATTTCATTTCTGTGCCTTTCATTCCTTTGTCGTGATTTTCCAAAAGAATACGTGGTTTCATTTTTGGTCACCATTTATGAATCATCCTGTATAAAACCAACGGCACTTATTTCGTTTCTCTAACATGCAATGGGGTGTTAGCATAAAAAAATGAGTCTGTCACAATACTGTTCTACAATGAGTTACTGAGAATTAAATAATTTTGTTAATAAATTTTTATTGCCATTTTTGTATGATATTTTAGTTGAACTTCCTATTAACAGATGGCCAGATTAAGACATAGTCTAGCACATTGCAACTGTCTGGCTTATCTTTTTTTTAATTGCTGTTGAAATAATGATTTCATTGCAAAATAAAAACATACGGATCAAATTTTTCGTCACATTATTCCATTTTACGGTATGGCGCCTTATTCAAAATAAAGTTTAAATTCGCACGAAACGTTGTAGTCATCTGTGTAATCTTCATCGCCCATTCAACGGTTTAGCGCTGCTTTATTCGGTTGTTATATAATAACGAGACGCAAGTCAATGCATCTGCCTCGACGGCATGCACATCGCATCGGCTGTCGATCGAAGAAAAATCGGCATAGCGGACCTCTGACCCCCGCATAATAAATGGACTGGCGTGGTATTTATAAGAGACGCAATAATAATTAAAGTAAAACATCGCCTGTACGGAGTGTCGTAATTGCACACACGAGTCCGCCGAGCAGAACGCTGGTTGCTAAAACAATGCGCTCTGACCCAGTTCCTCGGCAAAATCAATTTCAATCTCCTAAATGGCCGCTTTATCGACGGGATGACCCACAAAGCAGGTATGCAGCGGTATAATGGGTGATGGGCGATGGAGTTTTCATAAAAAAATCTGTCTATTTAAACACTGGACGCAGCTAGTTACAGAGGCCACTGCGGTCATTATTTCTGAAGAGGTTCTGTTCCTAGAGGCCTTAGAACCAGCAATAAGAACCGGAGCAGCGCCGCCCCCACAGAGGTTAGCCCGAGAGCAATAAGGACAGGTAAAATATGCCTAGCTAAGGCTATGAAGGTTGATTACATGTCTCTAATGACCATGTACTTAGGTAACTTCACAACAACTCCAAAAACCATACTTCAATTATCGACACGGCCCATGAAAGTCTTAAAACCATTAAATCTTTCACTAACGTTGATGAAGTCTGGTGGTGAAGAGCAGAAGGAACGAATTAGGATAACGAGCATTAATTCCATTACCATACGCACGTCTATACATAAAATACATGTCTGCTATTTCTGTATTGATGTACAGGGTGTCCCAAAGTTCGCGTCTCGGGCCCATAGCAGACAGACGAAAAACGATAGTAAAAATCTGATTAAATGGCGTGAATAGGGACTCGCCAAGGACCATTTTGCACTTGAGAAACAATTTTTCAAAATTCGGAAAATAAAAAAATGGCGTTTCTATGACAACTAAAATTATCTATTTTTTATGAACATTTTTTGTGCAGAAATTTTTTCTCTATCTCTTCTCCTTAAAAAGTTACAATAACAAGCATGGAAAAATGGATGATTTAATCAACTTTGATGTGAAAACAATGACCGAAACTGCTGTCACAAGTCTGTTTACATATTAGTTTCTATTAAACGCTATTTCCTGCATGATAAACAACCTAGTAAGTGGTTGCTAAAAATTAAAAAATTTTCACAAACAATGAAAAAGTTGACATGATTTTAATGTATGGTGAATGTCAAAAAAATGCCAGAAGAGCTGCTAATTTGTGTCATGAGAGACATCCAGAGCGGCAAGCTGTTAACCCAAAAATATTTGCCAGATTAGAACGAATTTTGCGTGCTAACGAAAATACATTTTCATCAAGAAAAGGGAAAGGAATTTCAAAATCAGTGTGTAAAATATTACCGGAGCTAGGGTATAATATTTTAATGAAAATCCTAGAAATTCTATACGACATACCACTTTTGCATTTAAAAAAAAGCTATGTGTAAAGAATTTTGAACTGCAATGATTACCATGACTATAGGCTAAATAATTTTAAACACTTATCTGACAGACATGCTGAAAAAAGACTTAATTATGTAGCCCAAATAATGGTTAATTTGGAAATAGATAATAGACTCTTACAACACATTCTTTGGACCGATGAGAGTAGTCTTATAAGTAATGACAAGCCAAATAAAAGAAACGAACATTACTAGGCCACTGAAAATCCACACTATGTTAATCCCATTCAAAATCAGGGCCATTAGGGAATAAATGTTTGGTGTGGCATTATTGGAATGTATTTAATTAGCCCATACTTTTATGAAAATGTATTGAACGCTAATAGCTATTTAGTTTTTGCAAGAGCAGCTTCCAGCACTGCTCTTCCACATAAAGCTAAAAAAGTTATAGACTATTTAAAAAATACTTTCGGAATTAAGTGGATTCGAATTAATGGTCCTATAGAATGGGCTTCAAAGTCTCCAGACTTAACGCCCCTAGACTATTTTTTATGGGGAACATTAAAAAATATCAAGTATATAAGACACCCACGAGAAGTTTGAAGCATTTAAAGCAAAAGATTCGACATGAGAATCTTTCAAGAGAAACGTTGTTTAAAGCTACAAGGAAAGTTAGGAGCAGATTGGATAAATGCTTAGAAAAAGGAGGCATGCATATCGAAAATTTTTTAAAGTAATAATCATAATTTTATATTTTGTTTTGTGTTTTTTTATTAGTTATTGTTATATTTATTAGTTACAATTAAAATTGTTTAATATTTCCTATATTTGGTTATCCTATTTGACCATCATTATGTGTATTGTTCTATGTTTCTTAGTGGAATGACCTTTTTTAACATAGTAACTAATATGTAAACAAATTTGTGATAGGAGTTACAGCAACTGTTTTTCACAGTAATGTTGATTGAGTCATGACTAGTTCCAATACGATAGAATACATTTTTGTATAATGTTTGTTATTGTAATTCTTTAAGGAGAAGAGAGAGAGAAAAAATTTCTGCCAAAAAATGTCCATAAAAAATAGATAATTTAGCAAATGGAAAGTTGATCAAGATATTTTTCTTATTTTCCGAAAATTTTGTGCAAAACGGACCTTAGCGAGTCCCTTATTCACATCATATAAATATATTTTTACTGCAGTTTTTCGTTTGTCTGTATTATTAAATAATTTTACAACACAAGCAAATAATAATTTATCATTAATAAATGAATGTGATAGTATTTTTATTCATCAAAATACAAATAATATTTTCTAAGAGTACACGACAAAGAATTAACTCATAATATTGTAGAATTCAAAGGATTTTTCGAGAGATATTAATATACATTGTGTGAATAAAATTCATTTTTTTTCCAGTTTAGATTTTAAAACATCGCTGAAACAGATCAGTTAGTAAATATAAATTGTAACCTTTCTGCAATATTTTCTGTTTCTTGAGCCATGTATACTTTCGCAGCAACATGTAACGCATCATTAAAGTTTGCTCTTCCCTAAACATTTAATTCTTGATGAAAAATTTGAAGTTGCAAACCGCATGTGAGCGGAACAGGCCATAAAACGGCAATTTTTCGAACGGCGAGCTTTTCCAGGATTCTGCACTTGAAACGGTGAACATAAAAACTTTATGGTAAACTAGAGTCCATGTACTGCCTAGACATTAATGCGCTAAGCTCTCGTTAAACTTGATTTAAGCGTATAAATGATATCCACGTACTCACATTATAATGTAATAAAAACGCCGCGAAAGGCCGAGAATTAATATCAAATGTGGAATAAACAAACGTAAAATATCACCACGTGTGGAATAATTTAAACTTTTCTAACTTCTAATCCGCGCGGGGATTTAATTTATTATCGAAAGGGCGCTTGCGTCACCCGCAATAAAAGATCACATTCCCGTCCCATATTTGCATAATTCCTTTATTTGTTGCTCGGATAGAACGTGAATGATCACGGACTTGGAAAGTGCTATCGCTTGTTTCCACTGCATATCTAGAGTTCGTACACCCGGTATACAGATCTATTAGCGGCGAGGATATTTGCACATACGTACACACCGAGTAAATCTTGTGTGACATAGCAGGAAATGCAATGGAAAAGGTATATTTAAAATTGTAAATAAAACAAATCGATGTGATTTATCTTTCCGCGATATCTGAAGCAGATATTGACTGATGACGGTTCAAATTAAAATTTTTCTTTCATATAGACCATAAATGACTATTTATTACCAAAAATATTCGGAACAGGAACCAATGCAAGTGTACACTGAGAAAAGCATTTAGTTGCGAGAAATAACATTTATTAGAGCCAATAGAATCATTTACTTGTATTTGGCGAAGTAAACCTTTCTTTCACCCGTTATTCAGATAAATAAATGTCCATTCACATCCCACACTATGCATGCACAGTAATGGCTGATGCTGTTCTACTCTATACGTTCCGTAAATACATTTACTTTCCAAAAGTGTTTATATTTAGAAATACATAAGTTTCAGTTATTAATGTTATGTTTAGTTTTTTTAATAAATATATTTGTACAATTCTTGTATAAGAACTAACATATTATTCTCCAAAAATTGATTGTACGTAAATAATATTTAAATTTTATGTTTAAAACTTTAGCTGTCAGCTCCCCAATTTTATTATTTTTCTTTCTTAGTTACATCACTCTATTTTCTTTTCATGTCCCACTAAATTTTTTTAAATCACTTTCTAATTCTAGTAATCCAAATTTGATTACCAATCACATTTTCAATTTCGAATATTATTATTATTACATTATATTTATTTAAATTTTGTTTGAAATTCATTTTTTACGAAAATTTTTAATTAATCATATACTAATTCTTATTTATTTTATTTTTTCTTTTTCAATTTCAACCATCTACTGTACTCCTATTGGTTACACTTATTCATTTATTTCTTTAAAATCAATTTTACCAATTTTATTATCCCAAATTTGCCTTTCTCTTTGGTATTTTAAAATCTTTGCCCCTGCTCATTCTATTACAGTATATACTTAAATATAAATATAACAATATGTACATTTGATATTTAAAAAAACTACAGTTTTCTACTAGTTCCAAACAATGTTCTTCCATAATTTTATCACAACATAGCTTAACTATTCAAAAATTTCTTCACATTTTATATGTAACATTTTTTTACTCAAAAATTAAGCAAAATTTTACAGTAAAACGTTTCTGAAAGAGAAAATGAAGGCAAAGACAAACGGTATAGTTTATATTATTCCATTGCAGATTATTATATCCATGCCAAAATGTGTTTATCTAATCGTTGAAGTTCTTGAGAAAAGTTGAAAAACTGATGGTTCAGTCATAATGTCATTAATTTTAAGGGAAGATAAGGGAAAACAAATACGCCATTAAAAAAAATTAAAACGCATATTTACCCTAAAAAATATTATCAAATCTTTATTTAAACCCCATTTGGGACCGCTCCTGACCGCCAACCTATAAAGGTTTATCGAGAGTGAATTTGGACCTATCGTATCAATCGGTCATTAACCTAGTTTTTAATGCGTTTTTATTCTGTAGTGAACAACAACGAACAACAGTTTTCACTATCTTTCATAATTGAATATGAGTTTTTAGTATTATGTTCAATTCATTGTTCAATTTGTAACACGTAGTGACTTATTTTGTGACTTATTGTCAAGTAGTGTAGGGTACCTGCTACCTATTTAAAATTACAGAACGACTAAAAAACACTCCCGTATCCGTCCATAGCGTTTTGTTAACAATGTTGGGATCCGACTAGCGAAATCAGCTGTTTCGCTTCAACGTTAGAACGCTCTATACTGAAAGGTCTTGTAATTTTTTTTTTTCGATTTTCTTTCTTTATTAGGCCTTGTATACACACGTGTTTGATAAAGCAAATAACCCCTACCTATAAATTTAGACAAATTAGTGATTTCCAAAACTTGATTGTAAATTTCGTATTTTTTAGCAGAACAGCGAACAAACACACTTGCCAGCAGGTACGGTACAGTCACCATTATTTATTTGAGCAAATTTACCTTGAACGCTTTTCACATTGTTTGTTGACATTTCTCTGTCCACATTCATAACGTCTAGTATTCTTGTTTTTTTAATGTTCTTACGCTTTATCTAATCATCGGCAAATATACTCTATTGAACATGTTTACGAGATAAAATCGTGCATACTATGAGGTTGTTATTAACGACGAATTGATCAGATACTTACACGTTTCTATTTAAATATTATTTGTGACAAATTACTAATAAAAATTTGATAGCTGATTTAATTTTAGAGAAACTTCAATGCTTTTGGAGACAATATGACGCCTTCCCATGATCCAATAACAAAGTAAGTAAATTCGCAAAAAATGTAACCAATTCGCGTATTGGGAACGTCTCGTAAACCGGCATTTATGAATAATTCATCCTCAATTATGAATTCTCTAAAGAATGTAAGGCAATTTTTGCGCTCCGTAAAAGAAACGGTTCATAAGATTCCAAAGTGCCAATTAAACGTTTTGAACCATCGTTTATGTAAAGCTGGTGCAAGCCGACGCTAGCTGAAAAACAAGGTAGAAAAGTATGTTCTCATTTTTTTCTCCTATGATTCCATAACGGTAAGAAGCGCATGTTGCGGAAATTTGTCAAATGAGCTGAAATATGCGAATCCAATTACATTAATGGCTTTTGTACAAATACGGCGGCGAGATGGCCGGCAGATGATCAATCGTTTTAATTAGAACGCGATAGAAAAAGCGAAGATATCTCCATCAGATTCCCACCTTAAGGTTATTACACACGCGTGTCAAGAGTGCATAAGTATTGTGTACGGGCCTTAATCCTCAAATGATATATTCGCTGACCTTTCCATTCATTTTTCTACACAGCTTTATTAGGAGTCATCAACAAAGATTCGCCTTAGCTTCACTAAGGTTAAAATTAATTTAGTGTAGGGTGTGTAAGTTCTACAGGGCGTTTCATTAAAATGGGACACAGTTTAATGGGAGAGAATGGGTAAAATTTCAATCTGGAGGATGTGAAACTAACAGAAATCGAATTTGCCGAATATTTCGGGAACCATATTTTTCTGAAATTAAAATCATAGAAATAAACTAATGGAAAAAATTGAGGGAATAGAAAAAGTCAGAAATATTTTAGTGATTTTTGGCAGGCTGTGCCTCAGTGAAATATGGTCGTATCGCGATAAAAAAAGCAGTTCGAAGCTTCAAGTCTTTAGTATCAAGATCTTTTGACAAAAAAATGTTTACTTTAGAATTTAACACGAAGTGAGTTCTTTTCACAAACAAGGGCTTATCTGTTTTGAGGTATACCTTCAGTACAATTCACATAATAAAAGTGTAGATCCCTAGATTTGGGCGAGATTCGGAACATTTTCAGAATTGCAAAAATATTTAAAAAATTTAAAAAAATACTTATTTTTTTACTTATATATTGGAACCTATGCATTTTGGAAGAACATTGAAGAGGAAAAAAAGTTTTAGAATTGAATTTTTCACAATATACTGTAAGATAAAAATGTTTAAATTTATTACCGATGTTGCAAAATAGCAATAATTGATGAAAAATGGCAAAATAATCAAGATTTTTGGAGATTTTTCTAAAATATTTTAATTGCTCCGCATTCTAATTTTGGAAAAAAACTTATAGTATAGTATAATAGTATAAAGTATAATAAAACAACATCCAAATTTCATTAAAATCGAGTTCATTTATTTCAATTAAAATTATCTAATCGATTCATTTGTTTCAAAGAAACCGTTAATTAAGAGAATCTTCAGTTCTTAAAAAAAAACGGTAATAAGAGTCAGCCACTAAAGCTCTCGGAAACTGCTACAACACTGAAAAACATCTCAGAATTATTGGTACGGCGTAAGGCCCCTTAAGGAGAGGAAAATTTAATGCCGTATAAGGAGCACGCACAGATCGAGCGGTTTCTTTAAAAATCGCATAAATGAGCGAGTCCGATCGTGAATCGCGGGGCTTGTGTGTTTCTGCCAAGAGCATATCTTCAAAGTAGAACCCGCTGACGGAAAGATAGATGCAATTAGCTTTCTTAAGAGGAGTTTATGGTTTATAGTAAGGGGGCAGCATCCCAGGCATTCGAGAAATTCTGCCGAGATAACGTTGTTGTAAGCAGGAAGAGGATGATTTACGGAACCAGTTGCTGTCTATTTGTAACAATCGTTACGGAAGACAAGCAAATATTTTACTTCTCTTGCTCATGTGAAATGCTTTTACAGTGTGTGTCAGCCAAATGGAATAAACAAAGTTATAAATAAATGGGGGCTTGTTCGAAAAAACGCTCGAACACATCGATTGTTATTTTTAGTTGCGCATTTCTTTCATCAAAAACTTCTTATACAAGGTGTGTCATGTAACATGTAACAATACTAACTTTATTATTTTAAATGCAACGCCCTGTACATTATTCAATTCTTCAGAAAATTCTAGACATATTTCATGTGTACAATGTCCTGTTTATTGCAAAAATTAACATTAAAAAAAGAAAATTATTAAACCCTGACTATAAACGGCAATTTGTCGGGCTTTTCAGAAGCGTGTTTCAGCTCGTAGGTAACCTGCCTACTAAGACTAAGCCGCAAACCGTTCCACGCGGGAATAAGTGAGATATGTGATGATACGTGCTGCAATAGTTTAACGGCAAACCCGAATACATCATAGTGTTCGCAGGAATGCGGAAAACTGCAGCCCGCGGTTGCAGCACGAGATGAGGACTGCATGACGCGGTCGTGTGTGATCTACTATTTATGTCGGCTTTGCAACCGTTAGCTCACGCGGATTTTTCCCCTCGCTATGAGCTAGATATGAATATAACCCACGTTTTACATGTTTCGTAGACATTTTTAAGCACAATTAATAATCTTTTATGTAGGACACACATTTTTAGCATTCTAAGGCACGATATTTAATATATAGCTGACCTTTAGACTTAGAAGATGTAGTACGTCATAATAAGAACCAGCCAAAGTTAGCAGTTGTACAATAACATGTACATGTCTGCCTCTGATATGAAGCTTCGCATCGATCAATTTATTCGACACGTATCTAGTGGCACCCTAATGCCTGCCCTGTCAGCCTGGCGTGCCGGTGAACATTCCAGGTTTTTTGCTGGGTAACAATGGCCGTTGTCATTGTCATTTGTGCTTGTGTGAGTGAGTTTGAAATTAGTTCAATTCTCGTTGACTAAAATATTCTTTCTCTCTTTATCTCTTTTTCTCTCATTAAAATTCTAGTATTACTTAGATTTATTGCATATCTTGCATCTGCATGTTTGTTTCCCTGTTCTTACAAAGATTTTATGTTTATTATGTATGCGATGTAAATGTTGTTTATACATACTTAAAGCTATTTAAAAAAGTCTTTGCGTATCATTTGCTCTCTTCCATTGCTCTTGATGAACAAGCCACATCGTTTCAAGCACTCACCGGCTTGATTTACTGGCCAAAGGTTAAAACAAATAACTCACACCGACGTGATGAAGCTGTACGCAGCCTTCTTTGGCTTTTACGTAAACCAACCGTTGATTATAAGCGTAAACGCTGACGCGTAGATTAATCACTAATTTATTTGTTAATCAACATCGAGGAAAGAATTATCTGCCGGCGGAAATTTATGGCTTAATAAAGTTTATGCGCGCGATTTGTCAAATGAAAATATAAAAATGCTCGTTTAATTAATACCGCTACTCTCGTGGAGTCTGGGGATATAAAAACTAATGACTAATTAAGCTAATACCGCAATGCGAGATCAATTAAAAGTCCATTTGCTGGGACGGTTAAATAAATCGATAATGCATTTTTAGTCACCTATTGCCTTATCATCGAACAGGTCGCCTTGTAACAGATGTGATCGTTTTTCAATATTTTATTGAAGTTACAACCTTGCCTTACTGGTTGTTGACGCGTCTGGTTCGCGTCACAGTTTTTTCATCAATGTCGTCAATGTTGTCAACAGTAGATAATACTTTTTAATTTTAATTCTCAATAATCCAATCGCGTTGCCTACAGTACTGTATAAGATTTTGTGTGCACAAGTGAGTGAGATGGAGACCATCCCAAAATGGACGTTTTCCAAAAAGACAAAATTTTCAAATTCAACTGTTTTTGAATCCATGACAATATGATCTTATGCAAAATAACAAATTATGCAAATACACATTGACATTTTTCTTTCATTTGTTGGTCTTAAGCTTAAAGTTTCTTCCACGTTATTGTATCACTTGTAAAAGCTTGAATTAATGGACGAAGCAAGCAGATCACAGACAACATTGTTTCTTCAGATCAGTTCCGTTTCACATCGTGTGTTTATGTAAGATTTTCCCTTTCATTCCCATAATGGCTTTCGACCTATCCATTTATTTAAATGTGTATCAAGATTCTGATCTAATCAGTACATTAATAACTATACGTGTCGAAATTAATGGCCGATATAATGATAAACAAAGATTTCGTTGGAGATTACATAAGTAATGACAAGGATATTTTGTTGCTTTTATTCGGTGCTTGGTAAATATGCCCTTACCTCGAGAGTTTCAGATGCTGTTTTTTACGGTATTAGAAAAAAAGGACAAAATACATTAGATGTCAGTGCCACTTTTTTACTGATTGTCCGCCCATACGACACGATAAGTACCCACGTAAGATTTCTTTACATATTTTTTGTAGTTAGCTGTACAATTTTTTTTCGTCTTACCAAGCTAAAGACGTATCCAAACTATCCAAAAGTATTTTAAGGTAGTACCACTGCAAAAAAGTCTACAAGTTTGAAAAGTCTCTTATAATTTAAAAAAATTAAATGTTCTATTTCAAGAAGAGGAAGGTTGCTATAAAATAAGTAATCATAGGATTAGACAAAACCTGTTCAAAATTACCACCTACTACACGCTAGTATGTAAAACTCCTTCAGAACATTCATAAAACATACATTCAATTTTTCAAAAACTGCAAGTAAGTAACAAACGGGCAATTTCATTGCTAAAATTAATGTGATTAACTATTTAACTGAGATCTTCGGTTATATAGGGACAGCTTAATAACTGATAATAAGTAAGTGTGCGAATACCGTCATCTATCAAACGTGAAAAGGTAGAGACGTTGCAGACTTAGTGAGTGGTTTGCGCAGATGCAATTTTTAGAGGTATGTTATACAGGCAGATAACTTAATATATCTTGGAATATTCATTACGCAAGTTCGATGTAACTGGTAAGGAAAATGTGCATTTCAAATAAGGTTTTGAACCCGCAGGGCTTTGCTACACGAGTTTTTTTCTTAGTCCATGATCTTAATACAGCTTCACATAAAGAAAATATTTTGCACTTGAAGAAATAAATCTTGGCTAAAGAAAAATTCTGTAAACTTTTTCTAGTAACAGAAAAAGTTAACTGTTTGTGACAATCGAATTAAGATACCCTGTATAAGAAAACTATGAAAGATTAAATCGTTACATACTTAGATTTAAATGAAAATCAACAAATAGCAACATATATAAATGATTTTGTAGAACAGTGTGGAGTAAAAGAAACAAGAAAACAAATTCTTCAGAAACTTCAGCAGATGTCATGCGTTCCGAAAATGATGGCAACAATGCTACAAGGGTTGTTATTAACGGAAAGGAAGTTAAATGTGATAAAACAAAATACGAAATGTCTATTACTATAAATGTGAATGTTAATGTTAATAAGTAAATAAATTAAATTTGATTTATTATTTTTTGTTATTCTACTAGTGAAATAAAGTTACTTTCTTCCACTAGTGGATACAGAACACTTTAGACGGTTCATATGTGTGGATAAAAGTCCTATTATAAGGTGAATTTATTTAAAACTCAAATAAATCTTGGTTTTACTTAATTAATGTACCATTTTTAGTGTCTGGAGGTTTGTGACATAAAAAATCTTCTTATGCGTCAGGAACCTTGGATTTTGAAGTCCAGAAGGGAACTTCCAGGTAATGTTCAATTTCACTATTAACGAAATAATTATGTAACAATCTTTTTGTTGGTTTCGATCATTCAACGATTTTCCGCCTTCAGCTCACTGAAATCCGAAACGTCGCAGCGCGCCGTGGAATAACTTAATTGGCAGGAACAGATTTCGCTATCCCGGAGCACGCAGCACACAACAATGCCCCGATAACATCTCGGCGTCCATATACGGGGCCCCAGTTGCCCAACTGACTCAGACTTGAGCAAGGAGCAATCCAAGTGTAAAAGTTCATGGGTAGCAGCGGAGTCGCGCTGAGATATGTGCACGCGTTCGCAGTTGTTATTAATATGTAATAATTTCCAATTAGCTGACGTAATCTCTTTGGCAATAACGCATT
This sequence comes from Anoplophora glabripennis, assembly GCF_000390285.2. Lineage (NCBI taxonomy): Eukaryota > Metazoa > Arthropoda > Insecta > Coleoptera > Cerambycidae > Anoplophora > Anoplophora glabripennis. The sequence continues at coordinate 796,077 of NW_019416568.1, forward strand.
TGGTTGATTAATTCGCTTTGTTTATTGCCCCGTTGCGAATTAATGTCTTCGGCCGGCCTACTGCTCGAGCGCATGGGGGTGACACAATCTTAAGTCTACCGCAGATCTCTAATTCCCTATACTTATTACTTAAGCGTAATTACTGCAGACCTTTACTAAACTTAAGGAGTCCAGGGATTGCACGGCGAGAAAAAAGGTTAGGAAGAAAGTTGTACGAAAGTCGTATGAAGTGTGTCAGTGGGTGTCATAAGCATACAATCGAGGGTGATATATCACATTTAAATTAATCCAATCAGTGTTAACATGAAAATTTATTATCTTGACGAGACATGAATAAAGGAGGGACATATGATCTCCAAGGGAAAAGATGGCGGTTAATAATCGGAAATTAATTGTCGTTCTGACGCTATGCAACAATGCGATACATGCAATTTTCTTTTTTTATCGGTATGGTCAGTTTTTATGACAAAACAATTAAAATTTTTTTTTTCATCAATTCAAATGTTTGCGGCAAAAATGTGAGAACCTTCCATTTTAATCATGATTATGAAGTGTTTAAGCTCAAACATCGTGACCCTTTAACTTTTTTCAAAAGTTTGAATGTTTGAAACAAAGAAACGGTTCTCTAAATCAAGATGAAACTTCATAGGGTCCTTCTGGATATATCGAACTGTAAAAGTCATGCTCAACATTAGTCATTTCGTGAATATTTCTAATTTAGCCGTCAATTTTCTAAAAAAACATAAATTACCCTTTTTTCCTGTTTTTTAAAATTCGTATAAATGAAAAAAAAAAAAATCCGAAAAATTGCGGTAACATGCATGTTATAGGACATTTATTACAGTTTTCGAAACTGTTCTTCAATTCTTTGTACGACCATTTGTTGCCGAGATATCGATGATTGAGACAAAAGGATCCTTTTCCATTAAAATTCCGATATTTCGATGAATAATGGTCGTATGGAAATATTAAAAAAAGTAAATTATAGCTTAATAAACAAGCTATCTGGTCCGTGAAATCTAAGAATATTATTTTTATGGGAAAAATATTTTTTTGAAAACGAACGAAGTTTTTGAAAATATATTATATTTGTTTTATATGAAAAGGGTTAAATGTTTTCAATTTTATTAAAAGGTATTTTTGTTGAATGTGCGTTTATAATAAAAAAAATTAAACGTTAGGAAGATAATGTTAGTATTTTAATTTTTGATCAATAAAAATATTTTACTATGGGCAGGTATGTCAATGTCTGCTTGAAAACGATATTTGACATGTTTCTTCTGCAATAATTCATCAGCAAATACTTCATAGATAATTAAAAACAAAAGCAATATTTATTTATAAAATGGAGGAGCTGGTGCAGAATAAATTGCAAAGTAAAATTATTTATACAGAACCAGTTTAATAAAAAAAAAATGGTTACTGACATATATGGACTTGTTAATTTAAAAATAAATTAAGTTGTCCTAGCTAATTATAGTTTTGTAACAATTTTATCGCATCGAATATTTTTATAAACCTTAAAAGGTAAGTTTATAATTTGTTTTAAATTAAAAAAATATATGTCGAGTATTCCGGATCTCATTTTTTTTTTGTCTACCGTAAATTACAAAGTGTATCCAAATAAAGACATAATTTTGTAAAAGGCATATAAATGGGACAAATCATTGACTTGCAACTAAAAAATTAGTCGCTTTCCAATATAACTCAATACCCTATATAAGAAAAATTAAGTGTCGATGAGTAAGAATAGATTTTATCCTGGATATCGCATAAGGTTAAGTACCTAAATCTAATTCTAAGCTGAGACAGTTCTTCTTTGTATTCATTGAAAATTATAAACAGGTATTACAATGATGAAATATTCTTAAACTTAATAACTTCTAAGGAATTTATTCCTTTCTAAATCCACCCACAATATTAATACCTAATAACTAGATAGAGCAGAAAAATGATTCTCTCTCTAAATAAATTTAATTCTGCGGCTTTTATATTTCTAAACAAACAACCTTTAACTTTACAGAAAATGTAACAATTTTTGTATGTAATATTTCAATATAATTCATAATGAAACCGCTAAGCAGGAAATAACTTTCAGACATTTTCAAAATTTATGTCTACGACAAATAATTCTGTAAATGTTGTGAAATAATTTTCCTCTAGCTATAATTTTTTTTCGCACGCTCGACCTAGAACTGTCGTCATTCATTTTTAATTCTTCAAAACGTGTTATATAACTTTATTCACATATTTGTTACAGGTTATTTATAAAGCAACAAATAATATATGCGCGGTTGTCACGTATGGTCAACATAAGCAGCAAGTTATGTGCTTGCACAATTTTCAGTCGCTTGTCAAAAGTAAATAAACAACCACTATATTAATACAGAAACTGAAAAGCTTAAGTTCATTGTTAAAGTTGATAGGATTTATCTTTCAACTTTCTACTGACATGTTTCAAGAAAAATGAAAATAGGGAAAAATCAATTTGAAAATGGTTTAGAGATATAAGAAATAGTACTACTTACTTTTACAGTCGCTACCAAATTTTTGAAAGGTTTTCGTACCTGAAAAAAAGGCAAATTGTCAGTCATTATATACTGAAAAAAAAATATTTGGATCAATTGAGCAGATAATTTTAAAGGGAATTATTTGCCGTAAGTGTTATTTTATTCTATTCAAATGTATATACTTTCGTCAAACTATATGAAATATTTACAAACAAACCTTACATGACTATGCTCGACAGGGAACGTTCTATCCAAATTTGTAAAAATATACAGGGTGTTCCATTTAAATTAACAAAGTTAACATCAGCGGCCATTTTGTTTGGACTTGTACATACATGATAGAACTTAAGTATTTATTTCATGTTAAAGATATAAGGTTATTGTAACAGTGCAGCTATATTTATACCCATCTCTCAGTTTTTGAATGTTACACAAAGTAAGAGTAAGTACTAAGACTGTGATGCTCTGTTGTTTTTATTTTCGATAATGTTGACATTGCGTTCAATGCCAAGGTGTTGAGAGCAGAACAAGCTCTCATTTGTATGTCAGTTGAGAACTGTTGTTGTAGTGGCGTGTTGAAATGAGTGCAGCTATTCCGAATCCCGCCAGCTGTGGAAAGTGTAATCTTGTGGATATGCCTTGTATTTTTTCGATTGCAGGGCTATGTATTTAATTGCACATATGGATTTTTTTTTTCGTATTAAATTTTCCCCGAAGGCCCCCACAGAGGACCAATTAAACTTCCATCACCCTGTGTAAACCAGACAGCTCTTAATTTTTTCGGAATGCCCTTACTCGGCCTCTTATCCTCCAAAAACCGTCTCGGACGAGATAAAAACCTCGCCCATAAATCGTAATTTAATTTGGTAGCTCACGGCGCACAGCTATTAAATTTATCCGCACGGCATTGAACATGCACTTTACTGTTCAACATATCAAAACCATTTACGGTTCCTTCACCTTAGACACCACCAGAATTTAAACTGGCTCTTATATTGCGCTTATAAATAATGCCGATCGAGGTACGCCGAAATTTACGTGCGTTTAAAATGCAATCCGGCCAGGTTTTCCACGCAGATCTTTTTGGCGATCGGTGGTGGCTGCGGGGGTGTTTCTGCATTTTCAGCGCTCTTCTTCAGTTGCCTTAATGATAAGGATGTCCCGAAAAGTCCAGTTGATCTTAAATTGACCTTAGTCGACCTTGTAACTTGCGTTGAATGTCAAATCCAAGGTCACCGTCTATTTCGTCAAAATCCTACAAATTTTGTTTAAAATATTTTCGACCTTGGAGGGTTACTCACAGAAATATGAGTTTGTCCTTCAGATGACCTATAGGAGAAATTTTTTTAAATTATTTTCGGATGCACAATTTGCTGCTCTATTTATTATTGGTAAAAAAATATTGTTCCATTTAGTATTTCAAGGGTGACTTTGGTTTGACCTTGAAACTTAAGGTCAAGGACAAGTACAAGGTCACCAACAGATTGGTTTCTAAAATCCTACAACTTTTATCGAAATTCTTTTTTTGATAGGACTTAATCCTAAAAAGTTATGTGATGGTGTCTTTTTGGTACATCCTGTATATATGGCGATTTGGTACATATTATTTAACAAGTTGGATAACGCCGTTAAAACTTGTTTCGCGCGGTTAATTACTGAAGTTAATAAATAACAGCAGATATTCTACAATAAATATAGCAATAAAACTTTTATGCATTAAGAAAAGGTGAAATGTGTTTACGGTAGGTAATCCAAGAAAATAATTCTATTTTAAGAAAGAGTTGTTTTTTTTAATGTCCGTTGCTGTCAATATCTTTCATTTTTTAATGGTTTTAGTGTCGTTGTAAATTATTATACAGGGTGTCCCGCATAAGAACCGACAAAAGGGGTGTCCAAAATATTGTAATTTAACCAAACTTACCTATATATAAACTTGCACCCCTAAGGAGTTATTAGCCCTCATTTCGAAAAAAAAATTATATCTGCAACATTTTACCTTCGTAGAAGAACCAAATTTGGTATATGAATTAGGTTTATTACTGGTCTTCTTTGACTATGATTTAAAGTTAATTGAAGCACTACAAGCTGTTCATTGGGGATGACTCGCCCCTAAAATTCTACCGAATTTTTTTTTCATTGACCGAATTGAAAAATAGTAATATTAATCCATAGCAGAATTTAATTTTATTTTTTTTACTCTTGTTAAATTTTAAAGAACTTTATGGTTTTCAAGAAAAACAGTATTAACTGACACAAGATTTTAACAGTGTTCATTAGAAAATGATCAGAAAGTCAGTAGCTTCTCGGAGATGGTATTCCAAAATAGGAGTTTTCCGAGTAGGCTAAATTCCAAAAATACACGCGGATACCACTGCAGAACACCTGCGGACTCAGCCTGGACTGTGTCTGAACGTCAACACGAGCAGTTTATTAACCCAGAAATGTGGTTTTATGTGCAGGATCATTTGGTCCTGTCCAATTAATATTAGGAACGTTACTTCGAAAATCTTTCATTTTATTCCATCGAACACATAACAATCTATATAATTACGCCCAAATTTAAATCATCAATACAACGTCGAATGTATTTGCTGTGATAGTAATCCTTGAATTCGTTATTATATACAGAGTGTAGCGTGTATAATCTATAAAAATCATCATCAGGAAGCTGTAGTTTAATTCTTATAAATTATTATACACGCCACACCCTGTATATTCCAGCAATTATATGTTATCATCAATCTTACTATTAGCAATAATATTATAAGTAATAAAATAAATATCTGTAGCAAATTTCATATAAATAATCACATTTTAATAAATTTCAAATATAAATTATCCACTGCTTGATTGGTACAGAAGTTTGCGGGCTTATAAGCACGAGAATAGTAAAAAAAAGTATGAAATAATGATAGGTAATGAGAATTGCCGAGACGCAGAGCGATCGACAGTGGGAAACCGAGTAATATTTAAGTACTTAATTATAAACAAACAGTAGTAATGAAATGAATTAACAGTAAGAGAGCTGTCCGTTGCTTGCATGTAGGCGTAGTCCTTGGCCTTTGTCCCAAGTGACCATAGAATGTCAAGTAGCGGAGTGAGTAGTGGTATACGAAGCTGTAATACTAATAGCAATCTAGCCGGGTATTTGTCTAGCGAGAATATTTGCAGACCTCGGAGAGCGCAAAAATCCGTTGAAACGCCAAATATGTTCGAAGGAAAAGCACATATGTAGTAGTAGTCTTGCCCATTTATTTCTTTAATTGTTAGTGTAAAGATCGATTCTCACTGATACTACATCGACAGCGCTTCTGTCGGTAAAGACAAGAAGATCATACGCAAGAACATATAAAAGTGATTTATTTATATAAAGAAAACGGCGTCCCATATTGTATGCATCAAACTTTGCCTGAAGATAGAGCTGACGGACTTCGCTACAGGAACTTTGCGGACCCATCAAGGAATGGGATCAACCGTCAACCGTGGTACCTTGCAGTTCGATAACCAGGATAATACGTGTAGTACGCCTAAAAATTTAAAGCTGCTTATACAAAGCACTCTAAGAGTCATACACTTATTTATTGTATATACATATTTTATCAATTAATCAATTTTTTATCACCCAAAACATAGTTAAAAATTCTTGTGAGCACATTACACCAAGCCTAGACTTCAGTCTTAGAACCCTAACCACGTAGGCATTGTTCAATTCTCAAGTGAAGATCTCACGAGATACATCAATCTCTCAGAAGCTTCCTAACTCGTAAGTACTCTCAGGAGGCCTACACAAGCTCCCAAAAGCTTCCAAACTTCAGGTATTATCCAGAGGCTTCAAGACTAATGCTGGTATGTTAAAGGTAATTCCGGTAAATGATGGTGAAAGATGACATGGCGCCCGACGTGGGGCCTAAATGTCTGAAACGCCAAGGGAAAATAAAAGATGACAATATCTTATTTATTCAAATATCTATTAAAATGACTTCCTATTTACTGTTTCGGTTCGGCATCATATTTTAAAACTCTATACAATTAACGGTTGAATATCTGCTGAAAAGAATTAGGTACGTTATTTCTTAAAACAGACGTTTTTGAAGAAAAAGTTACAAGAATATATTCTGGCACGCAGTTAAGTAAAACTTGGTTTGATAAATCAAAAAAGTTCAACAGTTGTAAAAGACAAATCTGACCTTCTACTATTCTGTTTATTGTATTAGTTTCCATTAAAGGAATACATGGTGAGGAATAGATTACGATAATACACAACAGATTTCAAGATAAATAAAACGTTATTTATCTAATAACCAGTTTTTACCATGTGGACTATATAAATCCGTTTTTATATGGGAAATTCTTGTGACATTTCCTGCTACACGTTATTTCATTGTATAAGTACATTCATGAGCTCCATTACAATAATGTGGTGTTTTTTAAATCAGTCGCTATGTTTAGAAAAAAAAAGGACGATTGGGTGCCAGGTGGGATCCGACTAATTTGATGTTTAAGGTATATTTTATGTTTATTTTTTATTTAAATGATGTTAGCTGAAATTACATGTGTTTCTCCAACATCAAATATTTCACAAGAAATTTCTCGTTTCGTTTCGAGTGCCGTATATACAATGTAAAGTCCATTAGGTCTCTGCTCCGGTACAACTTAAATGAAAAAAATAAACATTTACCTGAGAACAATGACGACTGTAAAAAGGCAAATGTAAAACTTGTCGAACAAGATGCTCAATCTGTTTGAATTTTTTAACAAATTATGCCTAAGTAATAAGACAAAGTAACATCTGCAAAAGTGATTTTACTTGCTCCGAGAGAACTGTTAGGCCATTCAAAATTCAAAATAAATATGTAACTTAATATTCATGAAAATTGAAGTACCCTACCACCACGGTAATACCCCAGTAAGTAATTGTGGAATTGTGCAAGAAATAAAAAGTTAAAATTGTATGTTAGTTAAACGGATGGATTTTAATATACAGGGATGCTGCAGCAACGTTTTGACTACTTTCCCCGAAAATTCATATCGTACCCACTAGTTATTATTGCCAAAGGCATGAGGCATAAAACCGTAACAATATATTTTCATTATTTGTAGTCAGTTATAGATAGGATTGATAAAATTGTTTTAAACTTTGAAGGCCTGTTCCTCTCTCATTTCTGAGTTTCTTGGAAAAAGTTACTTAAATAAATGTTTCCTTTTCCCAGTTCTCCACAACTTAGGAACATACACTAACGATCATATACTATTGCGTTAACAGTGACTCATATTTTGTTGTCGATGTCTTCGTATGTCAAGACAACAATTTGCAATTCACTTACAATGTTTAATTCATCGAGTTTTCTAATTTATTTGCTTGTGTTCGCCATCAATTTCATGCACTTCACACAATTAGGTTGGAATATTGCACTATTCGGCATTTTTTAACTGGGTTACCTAACGGATCATTAGGTTTTTACGCCTATTAGTTACGTTCGGTTCTAATGCCGTTAAATAGATATTTGTTTATTGTGGGGAATTGTTTAATTTTTATTAGGTTTGACACGGGTCGCGGATTTACTATATCGGTAATTACGAGATTGTACCGTTTAATAAAATCCACTGTAGCTTGATTGAACTCTATTGAGATATACTGGGACTCATTATAAACTGTAAGAATCTCTGTTACAACGTAACTGTACTCAGGAGATTAAACTTTATTTAAAAATTACTTACAAATCATATTCACGTAATTATAAAGACATTTGGTAATAGACAAATTTTAAAATTGCAGCGCAATTGTTGGTTTAGATAAGTACTTCTAACAAATAAATAAATGATACATACAAGATACTATGGGTATTAGGATGGTTTTGGCTAGGTCGAACATTCCTAGGCTAAGGAAGAGCAATATGTCTGTTATTGGCAAAGACCGGATACACAGATTACGATATAAAAATTTTAAGTATTTGGCGAAGCTGTGAACACCTTAAAGCCATTATTGTACTACTAATGGTGTCTATAAATGTAGCATATTCTAGTTCCGTGACAGTACGATTACTTGTATGTATTTCCATGCTGTTCTGATTTTAAAGATAAACAGACATCAATGAACATTTGAAATTGTATGAAAGGGACTTTTACTATCTTGATTTGTAAGTTGAATGATTCGTCAATTAATTCAGACCGACAGAGAGCGAAAGCGGATAGATACATGGTGTGTCAATAAATATTTATGAAAATATTTATTTGGTGTATATTTTAAGTAGTTTGTCTTTTTCTGGTTGCATTGCAAGTAACAACAAATTGCACTTCTTTGAATTTTGATCGTTTGTTGCGTTACAGATAAAATAAATCGTAATAGCTTTTCAAAATAGCTTAATATTTAAGTACTATTTTTTCTTCTCTTTGGGAATTCCCTCAATTTTCAATATTCTTAAATATTCTATTGACAAAACTTTCAAGGTAATTGTTCAATGTCTAATAAATTTTAACTAACACAAATTGAATTTTCTGAAGATCTAAATTTTGCTCCATCATACAAACTTTAATGATATGATGACTAAAATTGAAATTTGATTACATATTTGAAAAGTAGATCTGTATAAATACCTGTTCCATAAGTATTATATATATTTTTTAAACAATATGTCAAAGCATAGCCACCAAACCAACCCCCCCAAGAATCTTTGTAATCTCACTTCTGTCGTCGCCATCAGTTTTACAGAGACACCCTGTATGACTTCTTATGTGATTCCACTTGCTGCATCGAAGAACTAGCGAATTCCAGTCGAGAATGGAAAGTCTAACAAATTCAGAGCACTAATTCAATCCGGATTACAGCGTGTGTACTCCGATTTACATGTTTCTGTCTCACGTCTGATACAATGATTAGAAATTTGTCATCACCAGAGAGAGTCGCAAGGCTATAAGAAAGGAATCGTAATGTCGGACGGCGTAATTTGACTTTCATCATGTTTAATATTACCAGCGAGAGGTGTCGGAGATGTAGCGAGTCCGTCTTTTGAAATCGATTTCAATTTGTGCGTTATTATTTCGCAAGCAACTGTCACGATCTGTAAAAATGTACAATAGTGTATATGGATCTGACTGATCCATTAAAACAGCATGATGCGACGTACTACTAGAACCTTGAGTTGAAGTGTCATTGGAAAAAATCCTGTTGACTATTTCATTTTTGTTACTTAAACTGTCAGCAACATAACTTCCTGCAATTGTGGCTGATTTCCACCCACCATGTCTCTTGATTGCTAATACATCAACTCCTGTATTAGCCAGTAACGTTGCCGATGTTCTTCGGAATGAATGGCCTGTATATGTTTCAGGATGTTCTAGTTTCAAAAACTGTGCAATCTTATTAGGAACCATAGAAAGGGTATTCTTGCCGACTGGTTGGTTGTGACATCTACCTGCTTGATAGCGCATAAAAAAGCGTGAAATTTGATTAAATTAGTGTGTTTTTGACTGAGGAACAAAAGTAACCAATAACTATTTTTTCTCGTGCAAGTTGAATTCACCGATGGCCGAAGAGAAATGAAGCGGCACGAGACGTCCCATTAGAAATATATCACATTCCGGTGAATTATTACGCGACACGCTGGCATTTCGTGTTATGGAAAAAGTAATTTAATTAGTTGTCCCTCAAAGGGATATCGTCACATGAGCAAAAAGGTGTCCCATCAATTTAGAGCGGTACTCGCGGAAATGCGGCGATAAATTCATTTCAGTGGCAGAATGCAGCACTGCCGGATGATTTAGAGGTCTTATTAAAATTTTAGTTTAGAATTGCTCGAGGAAAAACGCCAGGATTTATGGTATGGGACGTAAGTGTGCTTTGATCTTAATCTCACTTGCTCAGGAGGAAAAATGTGGTTATAATCTTATTTTCTCAAAGTGAGACGAAATTTTTAGCGATGTTTCCATTAAAATTTTTAAAAAACATATACCTTCCTCATGAATATGCATGTGCAGCCTCTCTTGTAAATTCACATATACATCCTGTGCCTTTACAATGTCAATTCCTGTTGACTTTTACATTATTGCTTCCATTTCGTAAACTTACAAGTATCAGCTTTCCGATTGATCTCTCGGGTTTCCAATGTGCTGTCGCGTGGGTCGATCGTTCAGCGGCCCCTTTGCAGGTGAGTTTATGTCGAGAAAATGCGGATTTATTGCCTGAGAAAATAAGCGTTCTAGTTACTTATTGACTTCATCAGCGGTAAAGCCAATGTCTCGTAAATATCGCTTTTTCAAAGTAATTATCGGATCATTTTCACAAGAACGGAAATAACAAACAGAAAACATTCTTTTTTGTGGATTATTTTTTTAATACAGGCTGTCTACTATAATGTGGATACAAAAAATTACTTGTTTTTTCCTCTTTCATGCGATGTACTACATGTCGCCTTTATCTTTTATATTGACTAAATTTTTAAAAACTTTGTTATCAAAAATGTATATTAATGTATAGAAATTGTTTTAGGCCGACTACAACAAATTTTATGGAAGAAGTACATTATATTTATTAAATTTTTTGTAGTTGACACGTGTCTACAACAATTTCTACGTTAACACGAAAATGTTTACATTTTTTATACCAAAATTATAAAAAATATAATAAATATAAAAGATACAGGCAGCATGAAAGAGGAAAAAACAAGCAAATTTTGCCATGAAATTTTATTGAAATAAGTTTTCTCTATCTCTTAAAATAAAAAAGTTAGACGACCCTAAACTTTCGCTACTTTTCCGGTTTTTTTATGATTACTCACAAAGTTGGCCATGGATATAAAATTTGTTTTTACGAGCATAAAGGCCTCAAAAAAATCAACAAAAAACATATAAAGATTTTTCACATGTGTCGTATATTAAGCGAGATGTAAATTTTAGGACAACCGATATATTAATTTTGCATTAATTCCATGAAGCAATAAAATACAATTCCTTAGATTGTGAATAGAACTGAATACATCTATTTTAATTCAGACAGACATGAATTCGCGTTACAAACAATACGAAAATGAACGTATTTTGAACGAACAACCTCTTTTGTATATCAGTTTCTAGCTTGTATATTCATTATTAGAAAGTTTATCGCAGACGAGAAAGATATAGGAACCGCTCTGTAAACAATTTAATCTGACTTGTGCTGTTACAAATAACATGACGTACGATACAAATTTGGAGAGACGTCGATAATGAACTGGGTGAAAGTAACCGATCTGTACGAATATCGGATGTAAATAATTTTACAATGGAATCATTTTCTCGGCATTGACTACCTCACAATATACCTATCACATGGTATTTAACCATATTTATTACTTATGCGTCCTCGTATAAAAAAAGCGTATACGAAAACGTTTTGTTGGGCGCGCCCATTTCATTGATCGGAATAAAAATTGCTAATTTTATGGCTCCAATAAATAATAGTAATTAAACTGTAAAAGGTGGCCTGACATAGCTATTTAGCTATAACAGGCCAAAGTATAGCATCTATTTTAAACTATGATTAACTGTTCTTTTAGATACAATTAATAATGAAATATTTATAATTGCTATCATAGTTGACTTACAGTAGTGTGGCGGTTTATTAACACGAGGTATTAAGGTGTTCAGCAATCACCAATACATAATTCAGTTGGTATCTAGATTCGACCGTGTGGGAGTGTTTTTTGCGTACCACTATTTCCTTTTCTTGGAAAATTGGATTCGAAAGTGTTGTAGTTCGTTTTGTACCTGCGCGTTGACATATTTTTCAAATTTATAATTTAATTAGAAATTCCTTTTTAAAAGATTTATAATTACTAAAATTCGAGCTAAAATTTAATCACAGCACTATCTTCGTACTACAAACTTTATTTATTTAAAAACTGGGGGGAACAATCGTCTTGAAATTTACTAAATGTTTCACAATAATAGTTGTTTACATTTTTTCCGTAGGACAAGTCTGCGCGCGTACACGTGATGTGCATCAGCAGGTTATGCGCTGTTGTCACGTTTTGATGAAACTCCCCAATATTAATACTCGCTCTATTTTGAAAACTGTTAATCTTACGCCTCTGTAATATACAACTTTTTTGTTCATATTTATGAATACTTTATCTCTTGCTGAAGTAATGGCAGTCAAACTTCCTACACCCTGTACAGAAATCTAATCAAAGATTGATGGCAGTGACATTGCACTACTTCTAGTTTCTTTGAAACCATTAGTTAAATTGATTTAAACCAATAATTGCTCACAGAGCTAAGTGTACTTACACTTTTTTTCCTGTCAAAGGCAAACAGATTCTGCCTTCGTTAACATTCCAGATAATTTTTTTGTATCGCATAGTTTCGTGTTAGCTCGATCTGAAAGACATTTATATTACTTAAAATTCCTGACGTATTAAAGGTCACGCTATTTAAAACAAATGAAAGCAATCAATAAGCTTTTGTTTGCTATTTTTTCAACGAACGCTCGCGATAAATCATAAAACGGACAGTAGGATACGCGGGCGAATAAGATTTTGAAACGAATTCACCGCGACGCCGGAAAAAAATCCAACACCCACGTCCTGCTTCTAAGCATTTTTATAACTTAATTAGCATATCTGATATGTGCGTCTTGGGATATGTAATATTTTATAACATTATAAATTATCTCCATAGGTATCTTGTGTTTTCACACGTTTATTTTATGAGATATAAATCTATAATTCGTATGCATAATAAAGTAAAATTAAGTATGTCTCCGGATTGTGTTAGACATAAGTTATACCAGAATAATTGAAGCTGATGTCACACGTAAATGTTACCAAATATATTAAAATTTACTTCCATTTGATCAAAATTACTTTCCGTTTTGTTAGATTTCCGACCGACACGATATGTCTATTCAGAGACGTCTGTGCCTCCCTTGTGTGCTTGCTGTTGTATTTATTTGTGTTCACCGATTGTGTTTTCATTTGGATTTATCGTTAATCTTCTAAATAATCAGTGTTTTTCAACGCTAATCATCTTTTAACTGTTGGTTTTGTGATAAGGAAGCAAGTATTGATATAAAGCACTCGAACTGTTTTAGGTTAGAAAATGGTATTTTCGTTAAAAAAATCCATATAAATTTCCCTATAGGTAACATGTTTTTTATGTCTTTTTAATTAGAAGAAAGTAGAAGATCCATCTGAGGTCTTCTAGATTTACCAACATCATGGGTAGTCAACCTCCACGACTGCTTTTAAATTGGCCATGCCGATACGAATTTATTTGGATCTTAGGAACGTTTACACTTCCGACTCTTGTAATGGTGCCTAATAAGGCTAATACCTCGCCTTGCAGTAACTACTCTTTGAACTGCAGGCGATTAAATGATAATTTTATAATGGTCGTCAAGTAGAGGCTTTATTTGGTTTCTCGATGTGAGCCGCGTTTGGCTGATAGTCGGAATTGAAATAGGAAGTCTTGCAGATTGCCGGGATGCTTCAGTTTATGCGCTATTTTGGTCGGGGCGACACAGGATCAAAGTTAGCGTTAATAGCGTAGAAGGTGATATTCGACAAGAATTATATTACATGTAAAAATTTGTCCACATTATTGAGGTTTTCCACTTTTCTCACCCACCACCAGGCTATTTTGTTGCTGTATTTGCGCAGATAAATTGCAGTCTTTGTACCTAAATAATCTATAATAAATGCACAATCACGCATGCACAGTAATGGCTGATGCTGTTCTATACTACATGCTCCACTGATTGTTCGTGGTTGATTCCCAATTTCAAGGAAGATAACTGTCATTTCATGGAAGTGTCGGTTATCTTATTATCTTTAAAATTATCTTATTATCTTTAAAAATATGCTCGGTATATCACAACCTTGCTACTTTCTCTTATAAACGAAAAATAGTACTGGATATTTGTAGGAATCTATTAAGAATCCCACGTATTTTATTTGAAAACAATTAATAGCGCTGTAAAATTAAAGCCAATCGTGTAAAACACTGTTAATTAAAATTCTAATGCCCATACTAACTTTCAGAGAATCACGAATTAACCTATTGAGAATAATCTGTTCAGAGATATACATCGATCACATTATTCAGGGGTTTCAGTAATCAGATCTTGCTTCAAACGTAATTGCAAACTTCTGGTAAAAATAATAATCTCTCCAATGGAATTCTGTCTTCGTATAATAAATTTATAATGAACTGTTTTCATTTAATAAATCTGAAATACCTCTTTGAGCAATAAAAGTTTAATTGGTGTAATAAAATTGATTGAAATGAAAACTTTATTAATTATTAGCAGGTATAGGCTTATATAATTTTCTCATTCCTTAATTATACCATTTCTATTGCCTTGTAAATTATTCAGTGACAATCTTTTTTTAACCATGAGAAATGACAAGGAATTTATTTTTAATATCACATTACAATTACAAACATATTTTCATACCAATCTACTTGACAGTTGGTTACTATTCGCTTTTATTGCTATTTTAAGTATTTAGGAGAAAAAACAAATACTAATTGTCAATGCCAAAAACGTGGAACGATTTTTATTTAGAAGAGTTTGCATAAAATATACAAGAGATGAAATGAGACCTATACACAAATATTTTTTTCTCGAACAGTCACAAAACTATAACATTTTTTGACTGTCAGTTTCTAAGGTTGACAGTTTCCTTACTGAAAAAAAAAAAGATATCTTAGCAGCAAAAGTATTAATTTTGTCGGGAAATAATTTGTAGTGTTATTGACAGTTTAAAGACAGTTGTGTGCAATGGAAAAATTAGGTAAATTTAGGTATTGATTTCTTTTGTATGTATATGATCTAAAGAATTTTTTGCTAAGAGACAATTAAATATGGAAATTATTTTCCAGTAATTATTTTCAGAAAGTAATAAACACGTATGAATTTAATATCAATTAAATTAGAAAGCAGTTTGTTTCTCAGGATAACCGTTAGGAATTTTGATTAATACATTATAATACAAATTGCATATAATAGAGAATTTTCAATTCAAACGTATACTTATCATTCAGAATTTTATTGTACAATTATGTCTATTTAATTATTAGTTATTATGCGGAATATGTCTCTTATAATTGTGGATTTTTCCGAACATAATAAGCCATTGCTTTTAATCTGCAATTTCGTACAAATTTTTTTATCCACATCAAACGCCTGTTTTGAAATTCAGTCTGGTTTATGCCAGTTACATTTTACTACATATTTTCCACATGAACATGCAGATAAAACTGAAAATAAGACTGTTTTAGTATGAAAGATTACATGCAAATGTATTAGCAAAAAATTGCACTTAGTTTTATTGAAATATTATGTAAAACCATTTTTAATATTAAGGCAAAGATTTGCATGATTTATGGAGATATTTAAATTGCAAAATTTCTTATTGGTATTTCTATGAAGGTAAACTAACAAGTGCTTTAAAAATAGTGAAAGGACTAGATTTGAATTCGTATAATATATTCTAAAAATACTACCAAATATTCGAACATATTTTAATAAATAATAATGGATTTTAATATTATAAGTAGTATAGAATATTTGATTAAATATATTGTAGGAAACAACTACTCCGGGGACTACAGCTCTGACGAGCATTGATTTACCCATGATATAAACAATTATATTAAAGAAACACATAAATATAAATTTTGACAAACAAAAAAAGGCACTGAAAAAATCAGGCAGAACAATTTAGAGCAGAAAAATCTTTTAATGTCTGAGAAAAAAGAATTGAATCTGTTTTTAATGTTCATAAGCATTTAGTGTGAAGCAAATAGACCATTGATACTAGGGTAAATCATCAGCATACACCAAAAAGTTGATTTTAAGAATACCTTTTCTATGATTCCTAATAATATTGTACAGTTTTTGAAACATCCTGAAACATATACAGGTCATTCATTCCGAAGAACATCGGCAACGTTACTGGCTAATACAGGAGTTGATGTGTATTAGCAATCAAGAGACATGGTTGGTGGAAATCAGCCATAATTGCGGAAAGTTATGCTGCTGATAGTTTAAGTAACAAAAATGAAATAGCCAACAGGATTCTTTACAATGACACTTCAACTCCACATTCTAGTAGTACGTCCCTTTATGCTGTTTTAATGGATCAGTCAGATAATATTGAGCCTCCAGTGACTGAAATGGAGCTGTCAAATCATTTTGAGGAAAATGTGACAATTAGTAAACGCGAGGGGAATAATTATCCAGGTTTTATAAATGTTACTAAATGTAATAACTGTACAATTACTATAAATATTCATTCGTAATAATTAATAAAATGTAATGTTCATAGTCTATTTACTATATAGTGGGAGCAGATAAAGTGGATTGGACTGATCTCAAAATATTCAAGCTTGCATAGTAATATACCATGATCTAATTTTTTTTTGTACTTTGGAAAAATATATTTAGATTTGTAATCTAAAATTTCAGCAATAAATTGGGTAACACAACGTACATTGGTTAAAGTAGATTTACCAGGCATAAACCTACGCTGCTCAGGGTTAACTAAGTTTATTAGGCAAAAACAAATATGTTTGCGAATAATAATTTGGAACAGTTTACAAAAATTACACACTATAACAATAGGTGTATGTAAGTTTCAACGCCATACTGATATCCTTTTTAAAAGCAGGATAATGGTTTGAAAAATAAATAAGTGGGACGATGCAGGATCGGCGCAAGTTTCGCTTAATAATTCCTGATTAATTTCCTCGTATCACAGGCTGCTTATTGAAAATTGTCTATTTCCACTCCCTGTGATACTGCTTTGAAGAAAAGTGACCCCACATGCAGTGGTTCATAAGATCTAAGGAGCAGGGAACATCAGTAAGAACAAGATCCAATTGTTTTCCGTTTTCATTAATGCTGTGCAAAAGGCGATATTCAACAAAACGAATCGAGTATAATAACTTAAATACCGTACCCACATGTGATTATGGATCGTGAAACAGTGGTTCGTTTGACCTTTTATAGATACACTTTTCGAAACCAGATACACCGAGCACCAAATTAATGGCACCAATGTGGGTAATTAAGGAAAATTGCCGTTTCGAAAATAATTCCTCATTGTATTGCCCAATGCGAGCAGGATCACGTTCGGATAGGATATAATGCCTAGTACAGCGAAAATAAATAACGAAATTTAAGATTAACGTTTATTGTTTGCAACATAAAGAGCATGTTAAATTTTTGCCGGGATTACAATATAATATTGAATACAAATTGAATTACCATATCCTGACCCCATTACCGCGCTAAGAGGTATATTATTGTAATGTGTCCGATACCATTGTATAATTTATTGGATTTTTACCGATGTAATAGGTGTAATTCATTTCTGCTTTCAATTGAGATCCGAGATAGCCGCGTGTTGTAATTTTGTGCTGGCTTACTATTAAATAAATAATTTTGAAATTTAATTATAGATCACTGACGGCGATAACGACGGTGAGGTTAGTGATGACTTTGGTAAACAATTGCCCCGTGGAATGCGTCTGGTTTCGAAAATAATGATTTACTTCCATTCGTTCCCACCATTTAAATCTTTGAAGTTGGAGAACGTGCATGGTCGATCTTTTTTATGCAGACATGTTTTTTTTTCTTCAAAAAGGATATGAAAGATTTATTTGTTACAAGCTATTATCTAGTTAATTGTCTGTTGTTCTTAGCCAGTTCACTATTCCAAAAAAATTAAAGGACAACTTTTTAAAAAAAGATCGATAGAACTCACTGTTAGTCAAAGTTTGATTCCTAATATTACGTTATTGATTATATCTAAAAAAAAACAGGGTTATGACGTTCAAGCAATTTTATTGCACCAATCGTTAAAAGGGTCATATTAGATGAAAAAACCGCGAAGTGCTATTAAATTAGAGGGTGGAAATTGCAGATAAGGGTGAAAATGCACCCCTTTCAGTTTTTTAATTGTAGCTTGAAAACGAAGCAAATTTTCGCTATAGTTCACAGGAAAAATTATTTAAAGAATTGGCTTATTTAAAAAATTTAAAAGGAAAATTTTATGCAAAAAATCGTTAATAAACAAATTGAAAAAAGCAAACACTTCGGTTTTTTTATTTTTTTATTTTTTTGCCTTTAGTTTTTTTTTGAGTAAAGATAAATATTGACATTGCTTCATAAAAAAAGTAGATAAAATTTCCTTAAAAAAAAGAGGTTGTACAGCATTTTTGGATGAGAATTGACTGATATATGGCCGCTCAAACTTAGCGTTTACCGTTATACCTACGTTTTAATTCTCATTTTTTTTTTTTCAAAAAAGGAAGGAAATAAGACGTTCAAGGATTTTCAAGACATGACTTTTTCGAAGGGTCATTAATAATGAAAAAACCGCGGGATGCTATTAAATTAGAGGGTTGAAATTGAATATAGGTGAGAAAATGCACTTTTGCAGATTTTTAAATATAGCACGAAAACGAAGCAAAATTTCGGTATAGTTCATAGGAAAAATTTTATAGAGAATTGAATTTCCCATTAAATTGACCTATTTAAAAATTTTGAAAAAAAAAATTTATGCAAAAAATCGTTAATAAACAATTTTTAAAATTTTTTTGACTAATTTTTTTTTTAGTAGAAGTAGGCAAAGCAAATTGCTGTACAAAAAAACTATATGAGATTCCCTTCAAGATGATGCGTTTTCAAAAGTTTTTGGACCAATATTGACTGAGTTATAACCGATCAAACTTAAATATTTTTTCGAATTTCGTCGTTTTTAACATAAATTAGTCAGAAAAGTAAAAAAATCTTATTTTTTGCTTTTTTTAAATTGTTTATTAACGATTTTTTGCATAAAATTTTCCTTTTAAATTTTTTAAATAAGCCATTTCGATGCGAAATTCAATTCCCTAAATAATTCCTATGAACTATAGCGAAATTTTGGTTCGTTTTCGAGCTACAATTAAAAAACTGAAAGGGATGCATTTTCACCCCTATCTCCAATTCCACCCTCTAATTTAATAGCACTCCGCGGTTTTTTCATCCAAAATGACCATTTCAACGATTCATATAATAAAATATTTTTTAAAATCCTATAATCAATATTTAGAATTGGCCATTACAATTAATAAAATATCAGGCACTCAAAATCGCTCAATTTAGGCAGACCATCGAGATTATGGTTAATCTTTGTTCTTTGTTTCTAGAGTATCTTACTCTTTTGTTTTCATGATCTGCGAAAAGGATGTGTTGTTCTTTTTATTGCTAACAAATTTACGTTACATTTTCCTTTATATCACTTTTCCATATCTTTGAGGTCCTGATAGAACCTTTAGCCCTGTTCTTCACCCTAAATATAGATTTTATAAGGTACTGTCCCCTCGTGCATAAATTCTGACTACGGTATCGTTTACAGATCGTCAAAATACGTCGGAAATGATATGTCAGATCTTTGGGTTTGGACTTATTTCTGTGCCTGATATTCTATTAATTAAAATGGCCAATACTAAATGAGTAGCACTACCGGAGTCTGCATCTTCCCATTTGAGTTTTGCCGTAGAAATTTTCAAGGAACAGAGAAAAAATATATAAAAAATTGTCTGTAGTAATGTTTGTTTTTTGAGAACCAATACAAATGTTTTCAGTTAATTTGACTACGATACATTTTTTTATTAATAAAATAATTCCAATTTATTTTTCTGGAATAATATTAGGAATTAAATTTCAAATTTCTCGTCGAAATTGTATTTTACTTAGTGAAAACGACAAGTATCATGTTCCATTAAAAAAACAATTTTAATCTCCACATCCAAATTGCAAAATTCTATTTTTTTTATCTGAAATATCCTAAAAAACGCAGAGCAAGTAGAACGTTGTTTGATGAACGAGGATATATAGTTAATTACTATTTCTGAGCAAAAATAAATACACTTCCATTAAGGATCAATCTGGCGACATAATTAACACTAGTGTAGGCATAGCAATTAATCAAGCTATGGATTATTTAACATAATTTAAAATGTAAATGATAGAATTATCATAAAATTATTTTGACGAGGCAACCAGGTTATGGACGTGATTAAAATGCATCAGGAATTGTCAGTGTATTATTTTTACAAAGATGTAAAGATTCAAAAGTGTGGTGAAAATGATCGCACAAATCTTATACGATTACATACAAAACAAAACAGTTTATGCCCTTTAAATGTTTATAATTTAATATTTATAACTGACAAACAGTAGAAATCTTTAGTATTTTTTCTCCAACAAATATTTGAAGAAGACTGAAGAAAAAGTATTTTGTACTTGTCCAAGAGGTCTTGTTTTCATCAGTCTTATTTTTCTTTGTCATTAAATCAATTACATTTCAATTTTTAAACCCTTTCTCTTATCGTTGTATTGAGATCCAATTTGAATTAATTTTATGTCTCATCGCTGGCAGAAAAATAATTTAAAATCTTTACGGCACACACAATTTTAGTGACACGCTTTTTATGGGATATCAAACGGCACAGACCAACTGCAATGTTTATTTATAAGTTCGGTGTAATTCTATTTCAGCGCGAATATCCACATGCAACGGCTATGTAATTAGCATAATACTTTTCATTTTACAAACAGTTATTATTGTAGCGCAGGTTATAATTACACTGAAAAATTAATAATGTATTTAATTGGAATTCCATAACATATTTGACACGGTCGCTATGAGACCTTGATACCATATGAAATTTCAGATTTATTTATTCTCCAGCGGTTATGAAAAAAAAAAACATAATTACCGACTGTGTGTGAGTGAGTTGAATGCTGTTGTACGAGGCGCAAAAAAGAATCAAGTTTGATGATCTGGTCAAAAAAAAATCAAATATTGTACGAAATATATATGTCTGTTAGGAAAATAACCGAAGTTTATTTATTAATAGTACATATATTGTTTTTCTACCTGTCATAACGAGCGTTCAAATAAAAACGTGGTCGAAGTTGGCTCTGACACATTGGACGTAGGGCGTAGCTTATAGCGACCAACTTAACCTCATTTCTCAACGAGCTGTATAGCAGCTGTCACAGCTGTCAGTTTCAATAACAAAGCGGCGATACAGCGCTTTG
Organism: Anoplophora glabripennis; assembly: GCF_000390285.2. Lineage (NCBI taxonomy): Eukaryota > Metazoa > Arthropoda > Insecta > Coleoptera > Cerambycidae > Anoplophora > Anoplophora glabripennis. Next base: position 817,659 of record NW_019416568.1, read on the forward strand.
ACAGATGACGTTTAAGTTCATTTGCTATACGCTACGCCCTACGTCCAAATTTTCAGAACCCACTTGACCACGTTTTTATTTGAACGCTCGTTACTTTTGCTTCTCCATTATTACAAAAATCGAGCAATTTTTATTTAGATTCGGCTACTATTTTTGAGCTAACACCAATCTTACGTCCTGACAATGACTTCAAAGAATCTTACAAGTGAACTGGTAGAAATGCAGCAACTGTACTCTATAATTTAACAATTAAAGCTATCTCCATCTTGACTTTAAGACGTATAACCTTGGCAGCAACACAATGTAACTAATAGTTTATGACCTTTTTATCTGAAATCAAATACCTACTAACTATTAATAGCACTCATTAATTTTGCAATATATTATAAAAAAATAGACAAGTAACAGTAATAACAATTATTTTTCATTGTGTGCATTTATCGAGCAAATATTTTAACATTTGTTTTGTATGAGATTTCAAATAAGTGAAAAGGTAGGTAGGTAGGTGGGTTGGATTTATTTTTATGCAAAAATGCCACAATAATCTTGAAGGGACTTTATAATATTACTTTTAACAATTTGAATTATTCTGCGTTTATAATTATTATGTTACATTTCGCAATATGTAGAACATATACCCATACTTAGCCCATAAATGTTTATTATTGTATATCGTAATAATAACAGCAATTTACAAATTGAAAAGTTCTACAAGGCTTCATACTTATCACTGTCACGAAATATATAGATTATTCCCCTGAAGAGTGAACAGTTCATATGATATGCTGATATTCTAAGGTCATTGATATATTCAGTCCATTTTTCAAAATAAGTATAACTTAACGAAAATGAATAAAGGAACAAGAAAATAATGGTATACTGTTTAAATTTGTCAAGGAACAGGATCGTAAAAAGTTTTGCATATATTGTTTTGGTTATTCTTAGCCATTACTAATAGTATCCACTTTTTTAAATAATGCATAAAGTCCTGTAACAATGATTAAAGTGTTTGGCCATGGAAGTTTAACGGATACATGCATACCTCTCTAAATATAATGTATGTTGTAAACATGAAAAATTACATATTGTACGTACGGAAGATGCCAAAGAATAGTTTATAAATTGATGCAAAGAAAAGTGTATATATTCTTATTGATGCAAAGTCTCCTAGACTAAAGTTGACTCCTTAGATTAAAAGTTTTAATTTATAAAAGTTTATTCAACAATAGTTAGAATAATTTTTGTTTATCTACATTGATATTAAATACACAGCTTGAACAAATACTTACATCTTCAATATTATCAATTTCTAAATTGACTAATTCATCAGAACGGCATGCGGCTGCAATCCCCAATATTAGGACGAATGTAATATCTCAGTGGCATACCATTTTTTTCTTTAAAAAATTGAGATTATTACCCGTACGCGCGCCAATGATGAATATAAAATTCTTAATTGCGTGTCAAAAAATGCGCAATAACTACCTCTTAAAACCCACCAAATTTCATTTGCACATCTCGTCCGGTTTCAGAGCAATAAATTAAATCGTCAGTTTTTAAGAAAAACTTTGACACCCCGTATCTCGGAAAACGAATCATTTGCGGACATACGTTTATAAGCAAACTGCCATTATTTTCTCATGTAGAATCACCCCCTGAAATTTGTCGCCCTTATTTACTAACACCCTGTATAAGGCCGCTCAAACTTACAATTAGCCAATTTTTCGATTTTCGTCGCGTTTATCCTTATACGTTTTAATTCTCATTTTTTGCAAAAAATTAAGAAAATAAGACGTTCAAGGATTTTTCATCACATGACTTGTTCGAAAGGTCATTGCAAATGAATGCTATTAAATTAGAGGGTTGAAATTGAAGATAGGGGTGAAATTACATAGTTCAAAGGAAAAATTTTGTAGAAAATTGAATTTCCCATCGAAATGGCTTATTTAAACAATTTAAAAAAGAAAAAACTAAGATTTTTTAATTTTTTGCTTTTTTAACTTTTTACTTTTTTTAGTAGAAGTAGGCAAGAAAATTGCTGTACAAAAAACTAGAGTTGTGAAAAACCTTTATTTATTATTAAGAAATAAACCTTTTGAAATAATTTTTTATTAAGTAAAGAACCAATTTGTTGTAAAAATAATAAGAATCATAATCATTATTATGTTAAAAACGACAAAAATCTAAAAAATATTTAAGTTTGATCGATTATAACTCAGCCAAGATTAGAAGGGAATTTCATCTAGTTTTTTTTTTATACAGCAATTTTGTTTGCCTACTTTACTAAAAAAAAATTATAGTAAAGAAAGTGAAAAAATAAAAATATCTTATTTTTTGATTTTTTTAAAATTGTTTAATAACAATTTTTTGCAAATTTGCCATTTCGATGGGAAATTCAATTCTCTACAAAATTGTTCCTATGAACTATACCGAAATTTTGCTTCGTTTTCGTGCTATATTTAAAAAACTGCAAAAGTGCATTTTCATCCCTATCTTCAATTTCAACTCTTTAATTTAATAGCACCCCACGGTTTTTTCATTTTTAGTGACCCTTCGAACAAATCATGTCATGAAAATCCTTGAACGTCTTATTTCCTTTCTATTTTTAAAAGAATGGGAACTGAAACGTATAAGGGTAATCGAGACGAAAATCGAAAAATTGGCTAAGTTTGAGCGGTCGTGTGTCAGTCAATTTTCATCCAAAAATACTTTACAACCCCTTTTTAGAAGGAAATTTTATCTAGTTTTTTTCTATGAGGCAATGTCTATACCTATCTACTCAAAAATAAACTAGAGGCAAAAAAGTAAAAAAAATAAAAAATCGAATTTTTTGCTTTTTTCAAATAGTTTATTAACGATATTTTACATAAAACTTTCCTTTTACATTTTTTAAATAAGCCATTTCGATGGGAAATTCAATTCTCTAAATAATTTTCCCTATGAAATATAGCGAAATTTTGCTTCGTTTTCGAGCTACAATTAAAAAACTGAAAGGGGTGCATTTTTACCCCTATCTCCAATTTCCACCCTCTAATTTTAATAGCACTCCTCGGTTTTTTCAGCTAAAATGACCCTTTGAACGGTTCATGCAATAAAATTGCCTACTTTGCTTTATTACCCAAATTTGGTTTGTATAATTTCAAAGCACAAATTGATATTTAAATGGGGGATTTTGGTTAGAGAAAAAATAGCATGTTTTATTCGAATTGAACGTGTTTTGCAATTTTGCATCCGCTTCGCCTCGCAAATACAAAATTTGCTTTCCACAAAAGCAACACTTTTAATCCTAATATAACAATATACTATAATCCATAAGTTTTACAGTTACTTTTTGTATCTGGTGGTCCAGTGGTTTAATAGCAGTGAAGATGAATGAAGTGCATCACTATAAAAATAAGATAAGCTAACCTGAACACAAACAAGGGGTTGGCCATATAACCTTACACAACACACTTGTCATCCGCAATATACAAAAGGTGTGGTCGAACTGAACTTACTCATGTTAAATAAATTATTGAGAACTCAGGTTCTGACAAATGTAACGTTCAGATAAGTAAAGCAAACCGTACGGTATTTAACCTGTTCAATATTTACCAGATATTTAAAAATCGATAAGATGCAATACGACCGCGAGCCGGCATAACATAATCTTTGTTAACACTGGAAACACGATAAGAGTTTGTAAATCGAGTCCCCGCAAAATTTTTAATCTCCTTGCACTTAACCTTGACAGAAACTTTATATGTTCCGTTTGCTGCCCGTAACTGTAGGAAAATTAAAAATTTTGTAAACACACCCAAAGCTGCTTACCTGACAATAATAAATTTAAAAAGCGTAAAGGTTTATTCACATGAACGTCCAGCGTTGCGTTGTCTCGCGTCAGTTCATTCAAAGAAGTAGTATCTAATATATACAGAAATATAATTTTTTACTTTGCAAGTTTAACCAACCAGACATAGGTTGATTTGAATGATGGTTCTTGTCAATATGTCTAGATCGATCCAGCTGCTTTATTGTCGTTACTCCCAAGGAAATGTGTATACACAGACCGTAAGTGGCTCCATCTATCGTACTACTTCCCAGCTTCGCCATTTTGTGACCTGCTACAATTTTCTTTCAAGAAAACATAAGTTTGATTATAATATACTACATTTGTCTTGAATAATTAATACATTAATACTAAATTTTGAATATACATATAACAGGGTGTTAAAAAAAGAGTGTAAAATATTTCAGGAGGTAATAGTATGAACCAAAATAAGCAGAAAAGTCTTAATAAACATGGGCCCGCAAAGTAACGGTTGCGGAGATATGGACCACTATTCGTTTTTCAAACATTTTATTTTATTAGGAATAAACCGACAAAGGAAGCTTTTAACAAACAAAAAACAAAGTTACAGAAGATGTTCAAAGTGCCCTCCGTCCATTTCCAAGCAGGCACGACATCTTCGTCTCAACGATATTCGAACTCTTTCGAAAACACCCTCCTTGGTTTGGATTTCTTGACACTTTTGATTAATCCGTAGCTGCAGCTCTTCCAGGCTATTTACAGGAGTACCATACACTAATGTCTTCAAATATCCCCAAACAAAGAAATCTAGAGGGTTCAGATCAGGCGATCTTGGAGGCCATAAAACAGGTCCGGCCCTTCCTACCCATCTATGTGGAAAAGTTTGGTGTAAATGCTCTCTAACGGCCATGGAAAAATGAGCTGGAGCACCATCATGCTGGAACCACATTTGTTGCCTCTGATTCAAAGGAATGTCTTCCAAAAACTCATACAGTGTGTTCTGCAGAAAGTTGAGGTAAGCAGCGCCTGTTAATCGGTTTGGTAAAACAACAGGACCTAGAAACCTGTCACCTACAATACCCATCCAAATGTTTAATGAAAAACGTGCCTGATGTCCAGATTCTATTAGAGCATGAGGATTTTCGTCGGCCCAAATATGCGTATTGTGAAAATTAAACACTCCATTTCTTGTGAACCCGGCCTCATCAGTAAAAAGAATGTTTGCAAGAAAACGAGGGTCTTCAGCATCATGACGTAGAAACCAGCGGCAAAAAACCAAACGTGCTTGATGATCATTTATTGGATTTAAGGCCTGTACTCGTTGCACATGGTATGGATAAAGCAGTTGCTCGTGAAGGATTCTCCAAACAAGAGGACCACTAATTCCTACCTCGGCTGATATTCTCCGCACACTCGTACCTGGATTCTGCTCTACCAGTGCTAGAATTTCTTCTTCTGCTCTAGGAGTGGATACCGACCTTGGTCTTCCGGATAAATGGCACTGTTTGCTCAAGGAACCGGTATCACGCAATCTTTGGTGAATTCTTCCAAACATGCGTTGTGAAGGAATCTGGCGATTTGGATAAGCGTCAACATAAAGACGTCGCGCTTCGGTGGCGTTCCCATTAGCACGACCATACATGAAATGCATGTCTGTTAATTCTGCGTTAGAGTAACCAGCCATAGCGAAAGAAAACTTGTGCACTGAGAACAACTGTCAAATACGTACTGTTTATTTCACTAAACATCAACCAACTATTATAAGAAAATACACAACGTTTTTGCAAAATAAAAAAAGGGGCTAAAAAACATAAAACATTCCATATCTCCGCAACCGTTACTTTGCGGACCCATGTTTATTGAGACTTTTCTGCTTATTTTGGTTCATACTATTACCTCCTTAAATATTTTACACTCTTTTTTTAACACCCTGTATATTTTAAGGAAATGGTAGTTTTGAAACAAATGTGTGTGCAGTTTATGATGCATTGTAAGAGATATTGTAGCTAAAGTCCGAGATAATAAATTTCACAAATATAAAAGATTCTAATTAAATTAAGTATGTGATTTTGTAAATCTGAAGCCGTTTAGTGAAGTGACATTGTAACAATGCCGTGTCAGAGCCACAAATGCCAAACAGTTTGATAAGTTTACGTTCGTGAGAGAACCGCGTTTTGCCAATATTATGAAAAAAATAATTAAAGCAATAGTTCAAGGCGGATCACATCCATCAACGGGAATATTTTCGATGAACAACAATGCCCGGTGCAATCCCATCTCGCCATTTTATGCGGCAAGGTCTAAATTTAATTAACGTCCATAAAAAGCCATGTTGGATTTTTAACAATAAATATCTATCCGTGGAATATGGCGATAACAATAGACACTCGACTGAGTTATCCTTTTAAACCGGCAAGGACTCGTGGTAATGGAATCAATAGTTTGCAATGGTGAAATGGAAAGGAGGATGTATATCAGATTTTTTAAATAATAATTAAAGTGTGAGTCGACTCAAACGTCTACAGCCTCGGCCTTGATATACCTGATTTCTATAAAAACCTATTGTCCAGATTTTGTCAAGGAAACCGTTATTTCGCTCGGTTACTGCTAGTTCTCGAAAACTAAATTTATAATTGACGTCAATAGTCCAATTAACTAAGCCTTTAAATCGAAACTTGGCTGAATTTTTGATATGAGTTAGTTTAAGGTATATTATAACAATAAATGAGAGTAATTTTTTGTTCAACCCCCGGCCAAGGGTGGAAAAAGATAAAACAAAGGGCTTTTTCAAGATAACTCAAAAAGGGTAAGAGCTAGAAAAAAATGAAAGTTGTAAAGCAGACAATTCTACATAAAAATGGCCTCTTAACTTTTTCTTGTACTATTACAATTAACAGAGTTAGGGAGGCTAGAAGTTAAGGGAAGATTTCAGAAATTTAAAAAAAATCATAACAAACAGAAAAATGATTGAATTTTGTAATTTTTTTTTCAATCTGCTCTAAAATATGTAACTTTTCTTTTCAGAGAAATAGATATATTTTTTAATTTTTATTAAGAAAGTTATAACAAAAAATCAAATTTTTAATCGTTAATTTTAATGATTTAACAAAATTAAATTTCTTAAATCTTCCCTTAACTTCTAGCCTCCCTAACTCTGTTAATTTTAATAGTACAAGAAAAAGCTAAGAGACCATTTTTATGTAGAATTGTCTGCTTTACAACTTTCTAGCTCTTACCCTTTTTGAGTTATCTTGAAAAAGCCCTTTGTTTTATCTTTTTCCACCCTTGGCCGGGGGTTGAACAAAAAATTACTCTCACTTATTGTTATAATATACCTTAAACTAACTCATATCAAAAATTCAGCCAAGTTGACAAAATTTCGATTTAAAGGCTTAGTTAATTGGACTATCAACATCTGGTCCAAATAAGGAAATCCCGTGACATCTATATCGTGCTCTAGCGTATTCTAACTTGATTAAAATACCTCCATGGTAATGCTAATGGTACTGAACTGCAGAGACAAGTAGTTTTAATGAACGAACGGTTAACCATACACTGATGTCATATAGATAACATTTTTTAAATATCGCATTCCGTTTGTTCCTGTTCCTAAATGCAGTGCTTATTTTTAAAAATATAATAATAATAATGTCCAAATGTTTACCAATTTTATAAAATTTATTACCATATCTTCTTGGCTTTAGGCATATTGTACAACTGATAAACAATGATATTTTAAAAAATCCTAGCATTTGTCACTGCTCAAAATGTAATAACTTTTATCCACATATATGAACCATTTAAAGTGATACTTTGTCCACTAGTGGAATAAAGTAAATTTTTTTCACTAGTAGAATAATGAAATAATAATAAACCTATAATAAATCAAATTTAATTTATTTACTTATTAACATTAACATTTACATTTATAGTAAGAGACATTTAGTTTTTTGTTCAATCACATTTAACTTCCTTTCCGTTAATAACAACCTTTGTAGCATTGTTGCCATCATTTTTGGAACGCATAACATCTGCCGAAGTTTGTGAAGAATTTGCACAAGTTACGGATGTCTCTCCTGCAATTTCAATTTTGTTAGATATAGACTCCTCAACATAACTTTCTGCACAGAGGAGCTCTTCCACCCACCATGCCGTTTGATGGTTGTAAGATCAGCACCATTATTGGCCAATAAAGTTGGTGAGGTGCGCCTCATACAATGGCCAGTATATGCTTCTGGATTTTCGATACTCAGGAATGAAGCAACTATTGAGAATCTGTCTTGTGTTGGGCGAATTGGGCGCAGAGAAATATATTTTCTGCATATTTCAACAGCATTCACGTAAAATCCTTCTTCTATAATTGTAAATTTTCTTGAAACGTCCGTCTTGGTGTCAGGTATTGAAACAAGTAGGTAACTGCCAACGTCCTGTACGTCACTAATATTCAAATTTGTCAATTCGCAGCATCGACAGACACCAGAAACCCTCATTATTAGTGCAACCTAAAATAATTCAAACTTCACTGTATACCTAACAACATGTAAAAGGTAAAGAGATATTACCTTAATCATTAAATATTCTTTATCGGAAGCCCCAGTCAAAAATTCTTCAGTATGTGCTATTTCCAATACTGCAGCTTTTTTGCTTTGTATCCTCTCGATTCACTCTTGAAATAAGCAGTAAGCTTGTTATATTTTCCAATATCTATATTTCTGCAGACCATAGCCTTCATCATCGAATACTTCGACCACATAGATGAAATTGCACATTTTTTCTTCAAATTTAAAAAATACGATAGCATGACTTCTTCATTTATTGTTATTACTCTCTATTTTTCCCTCCATTGGTTAAATTAGGTGAACACTTTTCCGTAATGTTCCCTGGATTTCGCTAGCAATAAATGGAAAAGTGCTCCTTGCTTCTTCAAAAATAGTCACAGGAACACAATTACTTTCTTGGATTTTTATGAAATTCAGATAGAACTGTTTATTAAATAATTGATAATAAACAATATATACTTATTATTTATAATAGTTTCATCTCTACATTCTTTATAACTTATATTATTAGAGGATCAATACATCTATTTAATTGGCACATAAAATTAATACTATTCAAATTTATAGATTGAATCCTTAAATAATATTTTTATTACACTTAATTGATGAATTTAATTTTATAATGAGAAATATATGTCAAAAACTTTAATCGCACTTTCCATCCTCTTCATTATTTTATGACAACGATTAACGACATTCATTAGAGCAAATCAACATTCCCAAGTGATTTAAATATGGATTATTTCGATCGCGGTAGGCTCATAAATTTATATCTGAAATTAATTATACAAATCATCTATTTAACAGCGTAAGATTATCGTAATATTTTTGCATTACAAAATTAAAGGTTTTTACCAAAGCTGTATTTTTTTATACAAATTTTCCGTACACCATCACTCTCCGTAATAATATTTTCTGGTGAACGACCCGTACGAGACCGGCCTGCTTTTTTATTGTCTGCATCCGATTCTGTTTGGTCAAATTTGGCAACTAATTTTTTTACAGTAGTTTCACGTAATTTGCGCACAATCTCAGCTACACGCTCTCTGTATTTGTAATGAATTTTCACATTCTCCACTCACTCATTTCTTTATAATTTCACTTCTGAATATAACCCTATTGTGAAAGAACATAAACAAAATTATAAAGGTAAATCCATACAACAAGGTTATATAAGTTTTATTTCAAGGGTTACTGAAATATTCAGGAAAGAAACCATTAAATATTTGTCTACCACAAAAGTCATAATAACAACTTCCTATTCCTAATAACTCTGCTATACCTTACCATTAAACATTAACATGACATTAGCACATTCAGTAACAAACACATTTTTTTTATATATTACTCTTATGGTAGTCTGTATTATATTCCGCGCAGCATGGCATTAAAACCTGTCAAGTTCGGTAGTCGCAGTCGAGAAATTTGGCCAATTTCCGTGCCTTTAGGCCATCCTCGGCCTACTTCGACCGAAATCATGCCCAGACGGAATTTAATTATATTTAATGTAAGTCGAAATTGGAACGTTGTTCTGGTCAATCCATATGTTGTAAATTTTCGTTTATTGTTGAGATGAGGTTAATATTAAACCATAGAAGTAACAGTAATAAAGTAGGTGCACTTTCCAAATGTATATAAAAAATAATATCCATTTTATTAAACAATGAATTGCTATTTAATATATTTCTTTGAATTTGAGATAAATGTTATACCAGAAGTATTTCTTTCTCTTCAATATACGAGTATTCACGACATTTTCCAGATTGTAGATTTTTTAGAAAGACAAAAAAGACAATCTCAATTGCTAATTTAATGCTATTACTACAACTATTTTTGCTATTTAAATGAGCAATAGCAATTTGTATTCATTAAAAAAATGTAGCAAACTTCTGTTGTTGAACTGATAATGTTGCACGAGTTCAAAGTGAATATACCTATAGTGTTTATATTTAGACTTTATAGAATTTAAGCTTTGATGTTTCATTCACGACTGAGAATGGTTGTCAATGGTTCAATAGGTTGCCAGTGCCGTTAAACACACATGGTGCAACATTGCAGCAATTTACTCGCAAGCGTTGGGGAAAAGAAACGAAAAATACAAATGCACAACTGCAACTTTAACCTTTCGATATCTCACTTCTTCAACTGTCACTGGCCAGTGCCCAACACGGCTATGATTTATGTACTGATTGTTCGCAGTTATGCGTTTTATGTTTCACGTTTCTGGTAATTTTTTACTGACGCGTCAGAGGTCGCTAGTCGACGTGGTGCCGACACTACATCACTCGAGACTGATGGATTCAAAAATTCTCCAGACCTATGTATAATTACCTGACATAATTCTCGGTTAGTGAGGTTATTACGTTAGACATGTTTTTTCCGCGCGCCCTGTTGTCATATCTCATCAGGTGGATTGATACTATGAATTCACCTAAACTTGGCTATTGTCAGAAATGATGTACACTGAAAATTGCAAACTAATTAGCATCTTGAGGAACATGTACTATTACCCCTAAAAAATAGGACTAAAACTACACCCTGTATATTTGTATTTTAGATTTGTTTTTGCCTCACTGGGTTCAAAATACAAAGAATTTCTTGAAGTTTCACGTTAAGTAGCTGATATATGGTTACCTTTTCCTCGAAGTGACAAATCCCGAATGATTTATGGATTTCACAACAATTTTTTTTATTTTACGCTCTGATTTCTTAACGGATCACTGACACTGCACTAATTTGCATGTATTAGTTTCCATTTTTCGCACTATCCATAAAAATACGTTATACAAGTCGCTATTCCAGAGACAAAATTACAAAACGGCTCAGCATTGTCAACGGCATATGATTTAGTTTTGTTAAGCGTATTGTACATTGTAAATTTAAATTTATTCATAGCATTTTTACAGATAATTCCCACAGTTATCCAACCACGACGTGGGTGCTTTATTATGGTACTTAATTTATAGGATCAAGTACTTGTCCTTGGAAAAGGATACGGATTTGAATACTTCTTAATGGACATTCTGTGTAATGACTGTTATATATTTCTCACTCGTTACATTTTTTGCATTACGAATACAAATCGTTTTGTTTATCTGAGCGGAGGGTATTTTTGTTCAACGCTGACACATTTATCTTTAAGACTATCTCGTGTTCAATAGTTAAATCGAAGCCTTAAGCCGTTGAAAAAATATGTTTTCTTAATATATCTTTATAGGGTCGTTAATTCGCAAATTATTTTATCCGGGCTTAAAATAGACATATGTTGTTTTAATGACTATTCCGATATTATTCGTATAATACGGATTTACATCAGTAAATATGTTAATGCGTTTGGAAGATTACCTTTACATGTCGAAAAATAAATATTTATGTATTACAGCTGCACTACGCAGCACATATGTAAGCGAGTAGTGGATATATGTAACTGTTTTTTGATCATGTATTGAATTAATTAACAGATTTAATTATGAAATTATAATTAACTTTATTTGAGAGAGCTGGAAATATCACTCAATAATTATTAATTTAAAAGGAGATGCCGCGGATTTGGATAGGTTGACGGTGTTTCCCATAGCCCCACGTTGGGCGCCATGTCGCGAATTTAGACAAGTCGTTGGTCTGGTTGCGGATTTTGATTGGTCTGACTAGCTTGCGGTAGAGATGACCTACCCTCATCTGCCCTTAGCATATTAAGAAAACCAGACTGTGAAATTGACGATAACAACTTTTGTGTGACATAAATCTTGTGACCCTTGTTCACATTTTTTTACGTTTACGTACCTATTACGATCCGCGCAATTTTGGTGAGCGGACAATTGTGCCAGTTCTACTAATAAATCACGAATTTAAAACAATTTTATCATGACAAATGAATAACATAATTTCAATTATCGATACAGAAGTTTTAGACTAGGGCGGATCTGTTTTGAGGTGGATGTGAGCAAGCACATTTTTTCTGGATTACCTTCAGTACAACTCCCATAATAATAGTGTAGATCCCTAGATCCGGGCGATGTCCGGAACATTTTCAAAATTGCAAAAATGTTAAAAAAAACTTTTAAAAAATATCTATTTTATCTGAGTTTTTTACTTATATCTTGGAACCTTTTTGGAAAGAATATCGAGGAGGAAAAAAGTTTTAGAATTGAATTTTGCATAATATACTGCAATTAAAAATGATTAAATTTATTACTGATGTTGCAAAATAGCAATAAATGATGAAAAAAGGCAAAATAATCAAGTCTTTTGGATAATTTTTTTTAAATATTTTAATAGCTCCGAGGGCATTCTAATGTTGGTAAAGAAAACTTTAGAGTATAATAAAACAACACACCAAATTTCATTAAAATCGGTTAGTTTTCGCAAAATAATTTTTTGAAAAAAATGTACTGAAGGTATTTCAGCAAAAATTAGCTCGCCCCCTCTTACATCCAAGAAGTGGAATACTTCGACAGATCCGCCCTGGGCTATTTAGAGAATATCAAAGTGGAGAACGAAAGAATTAGCACAAGAAAAACATTTCAAAGCAAGAAATACTACATCAAAGGTTACCTTATGTATATTCATTATTCAAAAGTTGCTACTAACTGAAAGATCACTTACGAAGCAATTAAAATATCGTATCTTTAAATATGCATACATCAGAACATTTGCAAATTGATTGTTAATTAAGAAGAAACACTAGTATTTCTAGATTTAATTAGCGGTCGTTTCAAAGTTTGCCATTCGTTTCTTCTTATCTCAACGTTGTATTGAGACGTCAATTTTAATATCTAGTAAATTGATTAATCGGTTCAACTAGTGATTTTTTATGACTTCACCTCTAAAAATAATAAATTTCTCTACACTGCGTTTAAATTTTTAGAAATCTCTACCAAATCCACAAGGCGTAATATAAATTTTAGTTCCCGATGCCACTGAATAAGTTATTATTTATTTTAACGACAATGGCATATATATTGATAAACAACTAAAGAAATGTACTTTGAATAGCAAAAATTGTATTTAGATGTAGCATTTTTTGGCATGTGCCAGCCAGTGCGAATTAGTGTGAGTGAGTCAGTGTGAGTGTATACTAACCAGTGTGAGTGTATACCAGCCAGTGTGAGTGGATACCAGCCAGTGTGAGTGTATACCAGTCGTTGTGAGTGTATACCAGCCAGTGTGAGTATATACTCATTTGTTGCATTACGTTTTATTTTTTTACGTTTATTTTAATATTTCGGAGTGAAAATACTCAGTAATTATGATTTCAGTATAAAATACCAGATACTGTTTTTTTTTTCTGGGGGACAACGTTGAAACAACGACCTACAAAACAACGCTTACAGACCTTCGATAATAACGACAGCCTATTTCTTGACACTATAATTTGAATAAATTTCAGATATATCACGGGCCCGTCAAATTTAAGAATGAAATTTCAGTGCTCGTAGTAAATGTGGGGTTCAAATATTCGAACCCGATACTTTTTAATATTTCAATTCAAAGCTTGAATGGAATATACACACAATGGATCGTACGCCCACCTCAATTATTGTGCGAACGAAGCACCACGGACTAGACAGTCTACGCCTACGCGACATATTTTTCATTATTTCTTGTTGGAAAAAGTAAACATTAGTGGCTCACTCACGGACCTGTTTGATGGAGTTAACATTGGCGTTTTAAGAGATATTTGATTTTCAAAAAAATATATACAGAGTGTCCCGGAAACAGTGGGCAATCTCTCGGATATGGGTAGATAATGAGAAAGTAATGTCACAAGTTCATATAAAATTTTTTCCTCCGGGCTCACCCTGTAGAGTTATTAGCTCTTGAAGTTGAGAATTAAAAATGGTTTCTTTGCTGTAACTTTTGTATTTTTTTTATGGAAAATTTGGGGTATAGTGGAACAAAAATTTTTTTTCTAGAAATTTTGGTGGGGGGTGCTTTGCCCCCGGGCCCCTATAATTATTATCGAGGATTTCATATTATTATCCAAAGCAGCTTCAAAAATTATAGATCCAGCCAAAAAATTTTCAAAATTTATACAAAATACAAAAGTTACAGCAAAAAAAACATTTTTAATTCTCAACTTCAAGAGCTAATAACTCTACAGAGTGAGCCCGGAGGAAAAAATTTTATATGAACTTGTGACATTATTTTCTCATTATGTATCCATATCCGAGAGATTGCCCACCATTTCCGGGACACCCTGTATAGGCATTTCTACAGTAAATCACATCGATAGCTTATAACTGGAAAAAAGTTTTGTTACAAAAAAATAAACTATAGTTATAAGAGAGCTCGACACTTCGGTGCATAAATAAAGCGGAGAGACGGGGGATCCGTATTGTGCTGTCAACTACCATTGGCGTCACACGTGGTATAATTTAACGGGATGGTAAACGAATATAAAACACTGATAAAAAACTATGTATTTATTTCCGTGTATTTCATATGTCATTATTTATTTATTACTGTTTGAATTATCTGTTCGATTACTTGTTTTATACTTAATTGTATTTAATAGAATTAAATTTTCATTTGTGTGGCGGGATGATGGCTTGTCCGGTGGCAGAATATGAAAATTACTAAAAAAAAGCGTTAAAAATGTAGCCACCTTATAAATATGACCTGCACTGAAAGTATTTTCTGCAGAATCGAAAAGAAATTTGTAAATACATACGAGTATACGGATTTAATAGCCTAATTATTTTGATTGAAACGTGTAAATAGCACCTTACCTGTTGGTATTGTACAACCGTACTTAGTCAATCAGTCTTAATAGTTACTCTTCGTTCAGATGCCAACTGAGCCAGACATACTTGCACCCACTAATTTATGGTTATTCATTAGCAGCGTTTTGTTCTCCTTATTCAGTTGAAAGCTCATTTATATCGTGATACCAACCGGGTGATTTACACTTCATCAGATTTAAATTATGACTGTTGGAGATAGCGGAATAAGGGTTTAACAAGGTTTAACTCATATTAGGATTTGTCTAGGTAGAATTTAAGACCTCACGGAAATATCATCTGTTAAGAAGGTGTTATTATTAATCATTGAAACAGCTGTATTGTGAATATCCTAACAAGTAAATCTGAAATAGTTCAAGTCGTTGGTTGATTACAAAATATTAAACAATTGTAAGTTGAGCAATTAAAGAAACTCGCACAGTCCTTATGGAAAAGTGGTTTTCGTTAAATTGGCAAAGTGTTATGTGTCTAACCTAACTGTAATGTAACTAACCTTTGGTTGGTGCAACTTTCTCGGTTTCGAAAATACGATACCTATTTTCAGCCATGAAAAGTGAATAATTCCAAATATTTCGAATTTTCACCCCCAAGAACGGCAGTGACAACATTTTCAAAAAAATGGCGATGTTTCGCATGGTACTAGCTACATCCTGGACATATTTACTTTCGCGCAACTCACTCGGTTTCAAAAATACAATACCTATGTACGTTTTCAGCCACGAAATTTGAATAATTCTATATTTTTCGAATTTTCACCCCCAAGAACGGCAGTGACAACATTTTCAAAAAAATGGCAATGTTTCGCATCGTATTAGCTCGGATTCGAAAATACAATGCCTAAGTATGTACGAATACCGCTTATTTTAGAGATATGACATGTTATACAAAAAGTGTTCAGAATTTACCGTACAATTCAAAAATGGCATAATATACAGGGTGCTCCATTAAAAAAATCAATGGTGACTCAAATGTTCTTCTTGAGAAACCCTGTATACAATTTTCTTATGTTAAAAAATTCGCAACTACAAATACTAATCGATGTGTCCGAGCGTTTTTCCACAAAATAATTACCTGAATTTTAAACCAACTTGTTCTTTCATCATGAACGCACTATATTGAATTATGAACGTACCTTTTAGTACAGGGACAAATGGCGTAATCTATAGATCAACTTTGGAATAAATTCAAGTTTTTAGCAGAACTCTGAATAGCTTTTAAATTATTACATATATTCTATGTGGCTAAAACAATTGCTTTTACCAAAGGATATCGAAAAAAACTAATTTAACATATTTATTTCTCATTTGCAGTGCTATGAACATAATTCAAAAATAAATGCCAACAATTTTTATTTGCATCAAATGAATAAACATTGAAACTGCACCCAAAACACCATAAATTTATAATAATGTGGTTAATATCGAGGATAAAATCAATAGCCGACGGTTATTTTCTATAGAAAATAATAGCCGGTTATTGATTGTTATTTATATCGATATTTATAATAAGTACTTGAGATATTAACAACGGACAAGGAGCAAATTAATTAGTAATTATTAAATAAAATATAATCCAGTAAATTAAGAAAAAATAGTAACAGTATATTGCAGTTATGATAAACATGAACCCCTTCTTTTTCTGTAAGCAATATTAGCATGTACATACCACACAAATTATTTGTATAAAAGTATTGCGTTTTGGAGTTTTCCTGATTACATAATATTTAATATTGCATTTAGAAAAAAATTATGAATATTGTCTGTAATACGAGTAATTCTCGAAAATGGTCCGCTTTTAGTCCGTTGTATCTCTTAAGATAACCGAGATCCCAATGGTGCGACTCGAAAAACGGGCACCCTGTATATGATCAAAGTCAGAAGTTTTTAATTTATCATGCCAATTATTTAGTTTTCTCCACTTTCCTACAACTTCAAAGTTCAATGAAGATTATATCTTAATATTTCACGTAAGTTTCGTGGACAAGAAATTATATATGCCTTCAGGCTTGTTGAGTAATAATAAAGATTATAAAACACGTATCCAGTATTAAAAGGTACAAGCTTGTTATCCGCCAACTTTCGTGATACTCATTTAACGCAGATCCTACAGAAAAACAGGACTGGACTGAAGAAAGTCTAACAAAATTGGAATATTTAAACGGTAAAGTAAAAATATTTCAAGCTCATGAAAAACAACAGCAAAATAAGTAAGTATCAAGTATAATTGTTTAACTGAAATACGGTTGTAGAAAATAAAATTTCGAATTTTGATATATGTATACGTCATCAAATTCCTAAATCTAATAGTTTTTCCTGATAAGCTATGCTAATATTCTACAAATCTTATTTAACAGATCAACAGCAAATATTTTTTCAAATTTATCCCACAAGGATCGGTACTGTGGCCACTGCTTTTCAACGTTTTTGTCAATGACATTCTAAAACGAATGGTTTTGTTTCAGTTCATGTTACAGAGATTTTATATCAATCCACAGTGAGACCAAACTTTCATAATTCAACCCTCAAAATTAAAATTAATATTAAAAAAATATTTACCCGTTTAGAATATTTTGTATAATATGTAACTTTAATTGGTTTTTACAGTGGGGTAATGTATTTGTTAAATAAATAAATGAATATTATGTATCCCCATCCGGGTGTACTACTGACATTTTTTTCGAATACGGACCTGCGCAGAGGTTTCCAGAGGTGATGGGTAAGCATTACATATTCAATTTGATTATGGGCGTACTGCATTCGGGATAATTGGAGTGGCAAGCAACAACGTAAATACGAATTACCACGCGATACGTGCTATTTCAATTTTATTCCAAATTAAATTTCTTCCTAATTTATTCTGATTTTGTAATAACAGGTCTTAGACGACTCTGGCGTAATGGCTCTCGCAATCCGCAGGAATACGTCGAATAAAGGATGCAAAGAATATTGTTTGTGGGCAACGAACTAAATCCGCCTATTTGTTCCTCCAAAACGAGATAAACGGTAAATGGAGGAACTTGAGAATTAAACGGGTTTGCGTTGACATGTCGCAATGCCCAGACTGGTTTCGACTTGCATCAAGGCAAACCTGATGATATTGCGGAAAACAACTACTGTGCGGACTAATGCCCCGACCAGCATTGAATATTTGGTAGAGACCATTCATAGATGTAGCGCTTTTACATCTCATTTTTTCTTCAAACTAATGTACTTTCTCTACTAATTTTGATAAGAAACACACACAAACAACAACGAAATGCACGCGCAGCGTCTCTCAACAAAAAAAAACTGGAATTGTTCACTGCTACGCTAGGCCGACAGGGCAGGCATTAGGATGCCGCTAGGTACGTATCGAATAAATTGATCGATGCGAAGCTTCAAATCAGAGGCTATTATTTTCTACAATCGCTTTCCTTATGAGTAAGAAATTATTATTTTGTTAACTTTTGCTGGTAATTATTATTACGTAAATCCTTTTAATATGCCACCGAAATTTGATGAACTCTTTCATGATTGTTGCCACCGTCAACACATTACAGTGCAACTGTCGCCATTAAACTTACAGTATCTAGTTACGCGAACATATAAACAACTGGAGGCATTACCGTTTCCAGTGTCGTAAAAAATAAATAATAACATCCATCGAACGGACGAAATTATAATGTACTTCAAATGAGCGGTAATAACCTCAGCAGTGTTGAAACTCGTTACAATTATGACATTTACTCGCTGCACTGGATGAGGTGTTCGAACTTTCATCACAACAATCAGGTTTTGTAAGAGACAATATCTGTAATATTTGTATTCAGATCTCTAAACATGCTTATTATTTATAATCGTCATTATTACTTGTATTCTCGCTTAATTAATAATCGATAGCCACACGGTTTAAGGCGTC
Source organism: Anoplophora glabripennis (assembly GCF_000390285.2). NCBI lineage: Eukaryota > Metazoa > Arthropoda > Insecta > Coleoptera > Cerambycidae > Anoplophora > Anoplophora glabripennis. The sequence goes on from NW_019416568.1 coordinate 836,648, forward strand.
AGTACTTAAATCGATGTGTCTAACTGCCCGGGTTTCGAATCCCGCGGCCGGTGACCGTAGATTATCTATACTTGTACGGACGATTGGCGCCCTCTGTGCAGGTATGGTAGGGTGGAAGAATGTTGGCTTGGGTCAATGTGAGAGATTGACACCGGTTGGCATTTGACCGCCCCCCTAATTAATGAGGTTTTCCAGGTTTCCCTCATTCCTGCACTGAATGGTGGTTAGGGCTTACCAACATAAGTCGTTCCTGGGCGCAAATGCGGCCTGCGTAATAATAATATGCCGCCTCCTCTCCCGCACAAGTCTCCGACTTCTGGGCTAATTCTCGTAATTAGAATGAGGAGTAGAGATATTATTATTATTATTATTATAATTTCTTTTTGTGATGGGGATGATGGAGCGTTTTTAGAGGCTACGTGAACAGGCGAAAAAAAAATGATCGAGAAACAGCAACAGAAATTGAACAAATTGAGAGAATTAAATTATTTAATTAATTAAATCAATCTTCCAAACAAATTAATTTAATAAATGTACAGGGTGATTCACAAATGGTGATCAAATATGAAACCTCGTATTCTTTGGTGAATTTTAAGGGGAGTCTTTCCTATAAAGTTTTTATTTAGGATGCTTCGTTAAAAAAATACAGGGTGTTAAACTTCAAAAAATATTTTTAATTTTCTTAGGAAGTGAAATAATTTGAAATTGGGCCCCTTAAGATTCACCAAAAAATGCGAGGTTTCATTTTTGGTCACCATTTGTAAATCACCCTGTATACCTAACTATTTCTCTCTATTTACTAACTTAAAATCACATTAAAAACCAAGCAAAATCCTTACAAAAATTTTAAACTGTTCTCCAATACTACATTCTCTTGAAATTTTAATTAATTATGCTTTCATTGATTGATTTAATATAAGATTTTATCGCAACCCATATACTTTCTCAACGCAGTAATTATTTATTTTATCTATTTTTTTTTACTATATATTTAGTATATGTATCACTGCCTAACAAAATTAACTATTTGGATCTGTTATTGGAGCAATAAAACCTCAATTAATTAATTACGTAAATGTGAATTGTAACAGTTATTGCTAAAATATACGAATATGGCTTATATTCACACATTTTTATAGACTCGGACAATTTTATTATCGGAATTTCAATGCCCCTTTAATGCCGTTTACCGATGAAGGAAATCGAAACTTTCATTCATTTCTACGCGAGTGAGTACATAAAAACGCCGTAAAATTTGCAATTCGTCCACATACGTGTTGATTAAAATTCTTTTGCCTCCGGTTAATCACAATTTCTTTAAGTTACGCAATTTGGGACAATATTAAGTATAAGGAAATTGTTCCAAAGTTAACTATACCGTTTTCGTAATCGATCGTTATCTATTATTGTACCTTTTCTAGCATAGTCGACTGCAAATAGCAAATACAAGGACTCAGAGAGAATATAGTTCCTTAATTTTGTTGTTAAATAGGAACAAAATCGATTTTGTTGCGAGGATTTTTTGGTTAATAAAATTTCCCGGCGCATTCACCAAATATCATTGCTCTAGAAGAAATTGTCTGCTACATTTCGGCCGAAGCCTACCTGACGGGCACCAAAACAAAAGAACGACGAGACGAGAGAGGAGTAGTTAAAGTAGTTTGTTATTTTTTTTTAGGCCGTCGCTTCTCATATGTTCTGGTTTGTGTACAATGAGTCCATAAACTCCCACGCGGTACGCAAGCCAGAATATAATTTATTTTGAAACAATAGTACACGATTTTAATGCAACCATTGACTAAGCAACAGCTAAATACATGACAGGGCATGTGTACAATTAGCATACAAAGTTATACCAACATTGGTGCATGAAATGTTCCTAGAATTGAAACGTTTTTATTAGTTTACGCGGTGATGTTCCGCTCGATTTATACGGGGATAAAACGGTATTGGCCTCACCACCAATGGCCTATATAACGTGTACTCTAATGGTGCTTTCTTATTTTATTGATATAATTTATTCGATCGACAGTTTATGTAGGTACTATTTATTATTTCGTTGTTTAACAGAAATGGATGTCGGGTCAGTTTATAAGACCAAACATAATCATGAATAATTGGTATACAGGGTGATTCAGACAAAATGTCATTAACTTTAAGGAAGATATAGATGAGAAGAATACGAATACGGGATTAAATAAATTTAAAAGCGCATATTTACGCTGAATATTCGGTCATTAGCTAGCTACGGTCATTAACCTAGCTTTTAATACTCTTATAATCCGTAGTGAACGATAACGAATAAATATTAACAAGTATAATTTATCTGTTAATAAAAACAAATGTATGAGGATAATAATATATGAAATAATAACTACATTTCCAGTTTAGCGGAAGTGTTACTGGACTTTATGGGCATCAGGTACTGCTCACTCCCATTACGGCCGTATTCGAGAAACCCATTAATTTCATTTAGCTCAGTGTTGTTTCTGTAATATAACCTAACATTTTTATCGGAGATCTCCCGGCTGCTTCCAGTACCTCCCGAAGGCAATTATTCTCGCAATTAATCAAATAAACGTTCCTGATGATTTCTTCTGATTCACCTCAGCCGCCGAGCTCTCAAATTAACGATGCCAACGCGATTGCATAACCATTTTTCCCTAGCGGTTCTAACCTCTTGATTACCGGCTCTGATAGAGCGCTGGGCAGTATGCTTATCCCATATGATTTCATGATATGTGGTCATTCAGCCGTTATGTTAGTGGGCGGGGTCGTGTGAGGGTACCATTAGGGTAAACGACCGTGTACCACCTCAAAAGGTCACTTGTTTCCGTTACGAACTGCAAATAAATACTAATTCTTTTAATGATCAATGATTTTTTAAAAACAATGTTACTGGTCATGCAAAAATGTGTAGACAATTAAGATGTTAACACACTTCTTATACCTAAGAGTGTAAGCACCGAATAGCTCATTCGGTTCAGTCGCTAGACTGCTGGGTATCAAGGGGAGCAGTCTTTAATTGCTACTGATAAAAATTAAGTATATTGTCCAATATTTGTAGCAAAGGGACAATTAAATATGAATCCTAAAGTAACTCCTGTATTCCTGCTATTGTCCCATCCGTTACTAAAACAATATTGTTAAAATTTGAATTCTGTAAGAGACATTCACAAAACTATACCAATTTATGACAGTCTTGAAACATTAAGTCACTTACAATATACATTATATAGATAAGATAGACTTTCACCCTTTAGTAGCAAAAGATATCTCGGCTTGCCATGCAATAGGTATGTGGGTACACATGTTCGCAAGTGACCCGTTTTTAAGCATTACGTCAAGAACGCCGCAGGACGCACCATGGGGTTCCCGGAAGACAACCCCGGCAGAGTGGCGCCAAGGACAAGGGACTACCAGCTACCTACGACCGACTCCACACACAGGGACTCTCCAACGAACACTCACCCCGTCAACACGTCTTTTTCTATACAACTTAGATTCCAATAAAATACTTTATTATTACCGTTGAGAGAGCGTTTTATTCTTGCTGTACAGCGAAAGCAACCCTCAGGTTTATCAGATATGACTTGCTGAATGTTCTTCAATGGTATTTAAAACATCTTCTTCGACTTTCCTGTAGATGTCGCGATGCTGTGGCAGCATTTTGGTGACATTGCCCATATGCTAATATCAAATCAATTTGAAATATCGATCGTGAAATATTTTTTTGGAATTGAAAGTCGTATTTGAAATTATATCACTAAAAGGTATGTATTTTCATGCAAGAAATTGCATTATTCACTTTTATAGAGCAAACTGTTCATTGGGCATACGTATTTTTAATAATATGCTTAATTGGCACTAACAATATTGAATATTAATTGGAAAAAATATATATTTAAACAAATTACATATTAATAATCAATTCTGTGATAATAAATCGTCCACATATTTTAACATTATGCATAACAAGCGATATGAATATTCTAAAACAGTTTTTTATTGCAATTACTGTAACCTGTAGAAACTTTATTTATTTTAAATTAATTTGTGTTGCAAAGAATTGACACTAACCACGCAGAAATGTTAGTTTCTATGTTTTTTTTTATATTTTACAGTTATTTTCTTTCTTTCTCAGAAGTATAATCAATATCTCAGAACTGCACTATAAGAATACGTTTTTGTACAAGGCTAAGATAAGTTTGTTGATATTGCACTGAAGATAAAATCTTTATTTCTGTCCCGAGTTTTGTTTATAAGATATTTTTTCTGGTTAATAGAGTACCTGTAGATTTTTATCGTCTAAAGCTCGGTCAACTGTAATTTGTTTTCAAATTAAAAACGCAGGAAATCATATTATACCTACTATAAAAAAATAATACATATTCTCATTCAAGGCCGGCTACATTCCATTTCTAGATGATATATTTAGAACAGTTCGCATAGTCTGTTTAAAAATGTATGAAAATACATTTATTGCAATTAACTTGCATGTTTTTCCGTTATTTAAAACTAATTATAAATAATATTAGATTAAAAGCATCGCAGTGTAACGCCATCAAGATGAACTGTCAAAAAATGTAATTTAATTCTAATTAATTTTACGATAATCAAGTTCAAGTAAAAATAAATTTAGTAATAGTTGTTATACTAAGAAAGAAAGAACTTACTGGAGACAGAAAATGAATATATTTGTAGTAGCAACTCTCTAAATTTTTTAACAATGTGTATTTAAAAAGTTTAAATAATTGTACTTATAACTCTTAATTGATATTATAAATATATGGTTTTAATATTAATAATAATACAAGCTCTGTCGATCCTGTAACCCGTAATCTGATATCTTGCTAACAGTCAATTATTCTAATGAAACTCCCCTGCATTTATCCACTATTTAAACTGAGTAGCAATAATAAATATCGCACTGGGACCGAGTTTATTTGCTTATCTCACGCGTATTGATTTACGAAGACCCGTATCAATTCAATTAATTGCACTAATCTGGAAAATGCCTTGATTTCAATAAGCGATTGCGTCTGCTAGGTGATTTACAACTATTTTCACTGCTGAAACTATATCACTTGGGCATGAGCTCGACTTCGTCTACATTCATTCCTCGTGATTAGATCGCAGTTGGAAGAAATTTTGATTTAGTACCAATTTATAGATAACAATTACTTGCGGAAAATGTATTAATTGGTCAATGTAACAAAAAGGAAATAATGAATTAAAATTAAATAGTATTTATCAATCTGGGATATAGTTTTATCAAATGTACCAAGCCAAATCAAATTTTAAAACGGGTTAAGGCCTTAGGAAAGGCCGGAATCGCGCCTGAAAATCCTCAACGTGAATTTGGCGGAGTAATCATGTGCTGCGATCGAACGTCAACCCTGAACATTTGCGATTCATTAACTTCCTTGTACACACAATACGACAGTATTAAAATGTTGCCATCTTACATAGGAACGTTTTCGAGTAAATGACGATTGAGTGTTAGAAAACCCAATTCAATTAAAATAAAGCAAAAACGTTATCAAATTTAGTTTTTCGAAATGCCTGAAGTTTTTTTATGGATCACGTAGGTGTAAATCTTTACAAAGTGTCACTGTCATACCGACTTTCTAAGTATTGTAAGCGAAACAAAAATTATTGTTGAATTTAAAATATTATGGCACATTTAACTGTCACACAAAGAATTGAAATTTTAATTCTTATCGGATGCGGGGATAAGACTAGAACGCAGCAGGAAGTTTGCGATTTATTTAATGAAAAACATCCAGATCGCCGTATCAGCCAATCCACAGTCAGTAAGATAGAATCTAAATTTAGAGAAACTGGCAATGTTGTAGATACCTGGACGTCCAAACGTTAGTGAAGATCACAAACAGAACATTTTGATAAGTATAATACTTCACGATAAGTATAATACTTCACGATTGGTTACATTAAACAATGAAATTAGCCAGACCACAGTGCTACCTACCCTGAGGAAGGAAAAATATCATCCCTACAAAATTCAACTTGTGCAGGAACTCAATGCAGACGATCCCGACCGCCGCTTACACTTTTGTGAAATTATGATGGATTTATGTCAAAAAATCCTCATTGGATGGCAGAGACACATACCCAAAACACACAGAAATTAAATGTGTGGGCTGGAATAGTTGACAACATAATAGTAGGGCCTTTCTTTGAAGGAACCCTTACAGGAGAAAGATGTTTAGAGTTTTTACAAAATGACCTTGTCGCACCGCTTGCAGTAATTTTTCCTAACGATAATGGCCCTGATATTCCTGATGACACCATATGGTTTCAGCAAGACGGTGCACCTTCGCACTATGCGCGCCCTGTTCTAGATTTTCTGGACAATTGTTTTCCTAGGAGGTGGATCGGCAGACGAGGACCGATAGAATAGCACGCGAGATCCCCAGATCTTACACCCCTGGACTATTTCTTCTGGGTCTACTTAAAGTCCAAAGTGTACGTTAATAGACCACATAATTTAGAAGAACTCCAAAATTGTATTATAGATGAAATACACAGAGTTACCCCAGAAATAATTCGTAATGTGCAAGAAGAATTTCTACACAGACTTGCGTATTGTCAAGAAGTCGGTGGTTGGCAATTCGAACACTTAATTTAGGAATTTGTTATTTTTTCAATGGATAAAATTTACGTTTTCTAACATTCAATCGTCATTTACTCGAAAACTTTCCTATGTAAGATGGCAACATTTTAATACTGTCGGATCGACAATGAAACGATCTTTCAGAATCAAGAAAATAAATAGAGGGTTGCTATTTAAAAATGTCGATGACGTCATTATTCGAAAACAATTAACGGTTGAAAGTCGCCTTTTATGCTAAAATATGTATTTTTTAAATTAAAAATCGACCTGTTCGAGGATTTTTCCTAAAAAAAATTTGTTTCGTTTTTACGGAAATTTATTCCATACTTTACGCGCGTACTGTATAACAAGATACAAGAAAAGACTGGCAACATAAACAAGATTTTACCCGTTCAATGAGCAATTACTTATTTAAATATATAAAAAAATCCGCAAAAAAAGCTGTTAGCTGTCGGCGAACAATATACTTTCCCACAGTTACAGCAACGAGCATATCATTGTCGCTCAACGTAGCAATTTTCCTCTTAGAATAATCAATTGCCTGGACTTTTTACGATACGAAGCGGAGATTATCTTGCAACGTATAATTTACGATGATAGTACAGAAAAATATCCATTATTTAGCCGGAACGACGGCCTGGAATTAATAATTAGTTAATCTTTCGATCTTCGGAGGGAGTCTAGGCACGTTATTGATTTTTTTTCGACACGTGAGCGCGGAAAATAACCGCCGCTACGTTTAAAAAAGCAACACTTAATCCCAGGTTATTAGATCTACCATCTACATATCTCATTAATTGCGAATAATAATATACAATTTTAATATGAGAATTCTTTGTATCTGCGCACAATCGGAGATTGTGCAAAAACAACAATTATGTACAGTTTAATTTGCATGTATTATTTATGTTATGGATTTATGTCCACATCCATGATAACCTTTCTAAGTAACTATAAAATATTAATGGCGCGATGATAAGGAAAGGGAATCCACCTATCTCCGTTTTGTGTTAATGGTACTAATGGAAATGTGAAAATATTTATACGCATAACTGCGAGTGCATGCCACCGTTGTCAATAAACAGCAAAATTAATAGTATCTCCTTGTATAGCCGGGAAATTTATTACATATCTACGCGAACCGAGAAAAATCGCGAAGCGATTACCATTGAGTATGTTTGCAAGAATCAGGAAATAAATTGATCACCATTACTCATGCGAAAAGAATAATGTGTTTTTTTACAGACAATTATATTACGCTGTTTAACCCATTAGAATATATGATACAGGCCTTTTATTAGAGAGCAGTTGATTGGCCTTGAAATCCGTTACTGGAAAATTTGAGAGACGCTAGATTTTATTGTAATTTAGATCCCTGATCATTCAGCAGTCAGGTAATTTCAATAATCTACAGTACTCAATCACACAGACATTAATTAAAATTTTTACCGATCTTTCGAAAAGCAGACTATACGGCTGGGAATATCATCTCAGGAAAACAGATACCTCTGTGTTCAAAGAGACAGGATTATTTCACCACACTTTTGTCTGTAGGATTAGATGCCTTTTGCGTACCTAGATTTCTGGTATCGAAGAACATTGGCTTGATGATAAGATTTTTTAGAATTAATCTGCTCGAATTAACTTAATACCTTCAAGACAGAGTAAAATATACGAGAGGTAATAATAAAATACGTTTTTTAAAATATTTTAAGTGTATTACGAGAGAATAACTCTCTGGCCATTAATTATTGGACATGGATACCAAGACAAGTCGCATGTCGTAATTTAATAAAGAAACTTCAGTCACTGACACGTCCATTAGCATCGATAATTTTCCAAATTACACAGTCTCTCTGCCGCGGTTGTTCCGCCATACGCGACGACGGCAATTTTTCCATGAAATATGCAAATTTCAACACGTATTGCAAAAATGCAAAGTGAAACGCAAAATAAGATAATAATTTCTCTGTTAACCTTAAAATAAATTTCGTAACCTTGCTGGGTGGTAAGACATGTAGTTGGTCGTTAATTTTAGCGACCTTACGACTCGAAACGTCCCCAGGCGATGAATAAATAGAACTCAACCATGCGATATTAACGAAAACAGCAGCGCAGTTTCTCGAAAAAAACAGTTGTTTGAAACACCAATACCAAAATACCGAAATAAATCTACCTATTCAATTTCTAAATTATTCAGTGACGTCGAAATTCTAGGGTGACCCCCTAATCCTAGTATCTCCGCCACTGTCTGGCAAATTTTCATACTAATTCAACATTTTTTTTCCATAGCCAAGATATATTCAAATAAATGTAATCTCTTTTTTAATTTCTACGTCCTGTATTCCGAAAACAAAGCGATTCCTGTTTTATTATGTATATTAGGTATTATACAGGGTACCTACAGTGCAAAAAAAATTTCACTCAAATTTCACTCAATTTTATTCAGTAATGTATCAACTGAGTGAGTTTTACTCAAATATGAGTTACTGCTAACTATCAATTGAGCGACTTTTGACTCTATTCTCAATATATAAAACTAATTTAGAGTTGACTTTTTCTCTGTAATATGATTTAAATTTAACTATTAAGTCATTTTTTACTCAGACTTGGTTTTTAATTAACTAAATATTGAGTGCAACAATAAATCACTCATAAATGATTAAGTAGAATATACAGTGTTGAAACTAATTCACTTCGCGGGGCCTCCTGTTCTGGCTGAGACCCTCCAGCTGAGACCCACCGCCGCCGGATAAGGCCTGTTCTTTTGGCGATCACGCTTTTCTGGAGCATCTAACGGGCCCCTATCAACTGTTGACATTAATACTTGCAATCCTGTAAGTATTCAGATTGTATCTTCATGTTAAACTTTTAGACTAGAAAATAAACATATTTTATTTAAATTTTGCATGGCCAGCTAGATCACCGGAACATGAACCTCTAGAGTTTTATTTGAACATAATGATACCAAACACCTTGTATAATAATTTCAATGATTCCATCTACAATTTCTAGGAAAAAACATCAAAGTTTGACTGTGTCTAGATTTTAGCGACGATGTTGAATCTGCAATAATACAGATACATGAAACGGTACGCAAGCTTCTTAACCGTGGTCTACGTCTTTGTAAAAACGTGTGAGAATTCGACCTTGTTTTCGATTGTGTTCCGTTATATGTTTATTTTCCTCATGTCTACGAAATGTTTCGTAACCAGTAGTTATTAATCAACTTTTTGTTTACTTACGGCGTACTGGCGCGAATTGGATTTACTCTGGCTTACCCGAAACAAAAAATTACATCAAATTCAACACAAAAGTGTATCCACCACAGATGATCGTCAGTAAGAGGTAATTTTGTAAGCACCAAGTCAAGAGACTTCTGTAATACTAACGGAGACAGAAAACATAGTATACAAACCTTGTCACTCTGTATTTTGTGGCACGAATATCCATAAATATTTAAACATGTGGGTTGAAGATTTATTGTACGAGAATATACTTTTTGCACGTGTATCAGAGATATTTCTTTGACGAGAGTTAATTTATGTGTAACTTGTCGAATAAACGTAAAATTTCACACTTAAATCAAAGTTTACTTTTGATTTTTTTATTACCTGACAAAGGACGCTCAAAATCTGTTGGTGTCCTTATACAAAGATTGATTATACAATTTATAAAATATAATTTGGTTTATGTTTTGTGAGAATATGTTTTGAACTATTTTCATAAGTCTTTTGCTGGTCACTGTGAAACAAATCGCTCAATAACATAATAAGGTTGTCAAAATTTGTGACGAACCAACGAAAATAACTTCTATTAATCACAGATTGAATCACCACCACTGACAGGTGTGTAATATAAAAGCAAAAGACGTTGTTGCAATCGTGCACAAAATAAAGAAGATGCTCGGTATCTTATGCATTAAATGAAATGATTAATATTTTCGTCAAGCTCATATTTTATTAAAATTGGTGGCAATAATCCTTTCCCATAGGTATTCAAGACAAGTCGTTGTTCCATCAAAACATTGAAGCATTGAGTTGAATACTAATGAAGCCATCATACGCGGCAATTAACAGCTTCCCGAAATTTTCCTATACACGATTTGTTTTCAACAAAAATGTTTTCCAGGTCCCTTCTATGCCCCAAAGGATGAGAAGATTCCCGATGAAGGCTCGTTGATCAGTAGCGTGGAGAAGGAGGTCTGATTTCGTCACCAAATGTTAAACTTAACCAAAGAAAATGAATTAAATTGAGGCTGTAGCCGCCAATTTGCTTAATTAGCTCTGATATTGTGGGAAACCTTGGCGGGATACAAATAGGCCGCGTTATTCTAAAGATGCTGATAAATTAAATAATAACTCACATTTAAACGATATTGTCGCGAAAATACGTGGATATAATAAATTAAAACATACCCGACCACATTAGCAATGTCAGGCATATTGTAAAGCCGCCTGCAATTAACAGTTACAGACCAATACGTAATTATTATTGCCTTGACAGCATTATTTTTTGCTCGGCGGAAATATTTTGCAGAATTTTATAGTTAACATAAATTACAGAAGTTCTAATTAAATGTTGTAATAATTAGCAATGAATTGATCAATCGGCGGTCGGAGGGGGATAATTGCCATTGCAGAATTTCAAAAATTTCTCTGGCATGATGTTACCTCAGGTTTCTAGGAAACAGGTGATTTCTCATTAGTATGGCTCATGAAAATGCATGCATATATGTGTTTAAAATATAAAATGCCGTAGTTAATATGTCCCCGTTAAATATTATCTACGTTTTCAAGCAGAGTCCTTATGAGATGATAAATATTCATTTTTTAGAATTCCTAAATTAATAAGACTGGCGTAAAGATAAGATTTCATAACTTAGTTTAAAAACAAATTTCTTTTTCCATTGCCACTTCAGTTGCTGTGTTTTTTTTTTGTGAATTTTTTGACTTGTTCTGATTTATGTGGAACAAAACACAGTAACAATAACATAAATTCACCATTTTTATAAGTGAAATTATTTTAATATTAATATGCCTTTATCAGTTACCAGCAAACTTATTAATAGGCTTAGTGCACGTGCAGAGTCTAACAGAGCCGGCGCGGGGGTCGGTGACCTTCACAGCTGACTCGCGTTTTGAACTGTTCAGTTATTTACGGAACCTTGTAGTGTTGTAGTTCTTTTTTACGTCTCCTGTAAATGGTATTCCGTGTGTATTTAAATAACTGTTTATAAAGTAACATAATTTACATTAACAACTATTAGTTGGTGGGAAAAGTGAAGTAAAATGCCAAAAAAGAAAAGAAATAGACGGAAATATTTAATGTTCAGATTCAGATGGAAAGTATTTTACTCGTTTTCAGAGGCGATCCGGTGATTCACTCTCCACCACTGAGCGCCCATTGTTCAGCGTCCATTGTAGCAGCGGCGAAGATCTCCCAGGTCGCCATTCAACGATTCTGTTAGTTATTGTTATTGGTAAATAAGCATGTTGAAATAGCATAAACACGAACTATATTAATAAAGTAACGCCTGCAATTTTATTCTGTCAGTTTAAATGGCATGCGATGCAAACTGCTAATAGACCGACAAAAGTGCGACCCACGACTTAGCGCTCTCCACAGGACGAACTTCAGAGAACAAAGGGCACTAAATATAACCCAATTCTAGGTCGTTAGTCCTCGCTTAATCCTGGTACGTTCCAGTACTTGTTTGTAATTAAGGGAGTATTGAACAAACGTCAAAATTTTGATAATTTTGACAAAGGAGATTTTTTTCAGAAAATGATGTTTTTCTTAAACACACTGAAAAAATTGAATATGAAAATCATTTATATCATATAAATGAAAATATTATTTATTAGTCCTCCTGAATCACCCTGTAGCTAATAAAATGGAGCCAGGCACAAATCATACAATCAAATAATTACGTAGATATTTCTAAATCGCAACTCTCTTGTTTCTTTTTATGGTTTTCAGGTAATTTACAGGAACTGCTCTAGGACGCCATAAACCATATTAACGATGTCGGTAAATGGGAATATATTTGCACATTTTCATACTTCACACTTGGTTAAGTATTACAAAAGTTTCGCGAGATTTTAATGGGACTGCGTTCTATTTACGCTAAAAAAAATGCGAAAATTGTTTTATACTGTTGATTTCCTTGATAATATCGAGCGTGTATATAAATACTAATACGGAAACAATTTCGTTCTGCACCTGTTCGATGGAAAAAAATGTGTCAACATAAAATCCAATGAAGAGGTTAACGGCTGTGATTTTGCGTGGCGATTAGAATTCTTAACGTTTACCTCGGCGTGTAGCGAAGAGCAAAAACTAACTGGAACTGGACAATAAAAAATAACTTGAATAGTTTAGGTATCCGTTAAAATGATAAATATGTCTATTTATAGAATGGCAGAATTTTAATTATAAATTAAACTATCGTAGGATTTGTTTCTAATAACAATCAAGGGGACTAAATAATGGTCTAATCTTTGATATAAAGAATACAAAGTATTACACTACTGGAAAAAATTAAATTAACAAGATGTTTTCATGAATTTTTCAGTGATTTTTGAAAGGTTTGTATCTCAGTGAAAAATGGTGGTATCGGGATAATAAAAAGCTTTAAGGCTCTAGTTTTAAGAGCCTTAAAAAAAATTTGAGCTACGGTCATCGAGAAATACCTCGGGAAAATTCCAAATTTTTTTTGAACTGACCATGGACTCACGAATTTTTTTTATACTCAATGAATACCGAGACCAGGTAGCTCATCTGTTCAGCTTCAATTTGATTTGTGACTATTGGTTGCCGAGATATCTATCGATGGTTGAATGAAAAATGACACTTTTGTCTTTAATCATCGATATCTCCGCAAAAAATTTTTGCACGGTAAATCCAAGGGCAGTTTTGAAAATTTGAATAAACTCTCTACAAGGACCTGTCGTGGTTTTCGAAGAATGTTTTTTTCATCTCTGAAAAAAGTGCAAAAAATTACCTCTTACAGTTTTTCTTAGAAAATCTGCCATCAATTAACAAATATTTATGAAAAGACCAATCAATGTAGGAGAAATTTTTACGGCTCAATGTACCCATAATAACCCTGTAAATTGACAAATTGATGCATCAAACTGTTTTTATGTACCAAGTGATCAAAGTTTTGGAAATTGTTTAATTTTATTTATTGTTTATTAAAAGATCTTGAAAGTAAAGCCTGAACATGTTTTTTTTATTATCTCTATACGATCATTTTTCACTCAAATACAGCCTTCGATAATCACTAAAAAAATTCATGCAAATTTTTTGTCCTTTAATTTTTTCCACTAGTGTATTATTGCAGTAACTCTATTTATTGCCCTCCTTAGAAAAATCAAAAGTAAATATATGAAAATATCCACAATGAGAAAATAATATTTAAATAACCAGAGAAAAGGAGTACAAGGGTGATATAGTTAGTAAAATAGTTCCAGACATATTATTTGTTTAAGGCAATGTACGTATTGTAAAATAGGCACTCTTCTTAACTATACCTACATAAAGCAAAAGATGTCATTGTTACAATTTTGCATCACAATAACATCTAACACATTTGTAACTACTAACTTCAAAAATCAGATTACTTAAGATAAATCCGAATTCGACACAGAAAATAGGTTCAAGATTAGTGTGACTTAATAGATAGGTAACAGGCCTTTGGGACCACTGTTTTTTACAATTCTCCAAATACAAGATGTCTGTTCAAGTGCCATAACAGGAAAAACTAGCAAGGCAATAAGATGCAGTATTCTATTAAAGAATTTTTAAACCAACGTTTTCAGATATGGTTTGGAAAACAGGGATTTATTGTCTGGCCACCTAACAGCCCAGACTTGACAATAAAGGATACTTTTCTATAAGGACATTTAAAGATAAAATATTTAATATATTTTACCAGCCCTGATTTTAGTGACTTTTATTTTTTAAATATTCGAAGGCCTCTATATATTCCTATTTTGCTCGCAAGAAACTGGGAGCTTAAATACATGGAATATTGGGTCACTCTGTATATAATATTTAAAGAATCATACACTGTAAAAAAAATTCACTCAAATTTCACTCAATTTTAGTCAATAATGTATCAATTTCTGACCACACCCGATAAATGATTAATTAGGATATACAGTGTTGAAATTAATTCGCTTCACGGGGCCCCCGCCTGTCCTGGCTGAGACTTGCCAGCTGAGACCCGCGTAAAAGGATTAAAAATTTCCAATATTGAGTGAAAATGTACTCAATAATTTCACTCAAAGGTTCACTCCAAACCTTTATTGCTTTCACTCACACCGATTTTTTTATAGTGTATGTCTAGGTCATACAATCAGTACAATATTTGTTGAGACAGACTTTCCGGGTGTCGAATGCGGTTAATTCTGTCTCAACAAATATCGTACGGACTACACTTTTTTTTGTAGCCATCATTAGAGAATTAAAAAAAAAACATTTACAATTTTTGTATATATTTTTTTTTCTTAAAAGATAATGGAGCTTGGATTGTAGCGCTGTTACTGGATGTCATCAATAAAGTTTCATTGAGGCATTTCTCTGATCACGTATTTTGAATTTAAGACCCATTTTGTTCATGTGAACCTCTGCCAGGGGTGTAACGAAATGCCCTACCACTTCCTGGAGATGAATCAAGAGCGTTAGTCCGCAACGGTCTCATGAAAGTGGATCTTATGACAGACTGGCCCACGCTACGGAGGTGTGAAACGGCAAACATTAGATCCGCAGTCTGGTCTATTGCAGAACGCGGTGGGCGTCGAAAAAACGTCCGAAGAAAGTTACAACAATGCAAGAATTATGAAATTATGAAACGAACTTCGACAGGATTTATAAATTTTTATTGGCATGCCGCTGCCTGCCCACTTGGATGCGGACTGGTGCGTGGGCTGGTCGG
The DNA here is from genome assembly GCF_000390285.2 of Anoplophora glabripennis. Taxonomy (NCBI): domain Eukaryota; kingdom Metazoa; phylum Arthropoda; class Insecta; order Coleoptera; family Cerambycidae; genus Anoplophora; species Anoplophora glabripennis. The sequence continues at coordinate 852,229 of NW_019416568.1, forward strand.
GTTCGCTGGGTTTTTTCAGCGTTTAAGGTTTGTAATCGTTTTTGATTAATTACGGCATGGGAAAATCACTCAGGCATAAAGGAAACGTTCATGTTTATTGATTTTAGAAAAATTCGTGCGTTTCAGTTGAAGCTTGCTTACTACAAAATGCCAAGCGAACTGTGGGAGTTACTCGTGAGATGTATCATTGAAGTCTCCTACGTCCCAGCTGGAAATAGGCCAAAAGGAATTGTTCTCCTCTTGGTAAGCCCATTTTTCCTATATTACAAAGTTACTAAAACAACAATAACAGTGTTGAACATATAAGTTCTTTTAAAAAACAGCGAAGAGGTATCTACAGACCGTCTGTCATACTCAAATGAGCAGATAAACAAGCTTTGAATGATAGGCAAATAAAGTAACCAAGGAAGTAAAATGAATGAATGAACTCAAACATTGATTCACTGTAAAAAATTGGTGTGGGTGAAAGCGATGAAGGTACAGAGTGAAATTATTGAGTACATTTTCACTCAATATTGAATATTTTCATAATTTTATTCATTTGAACTAAAACTAAGTATTTTGACTCAAATACGGGTGCTCGTTAAATAAATTCGCCAAATAAACTCGTCTTCGTCTTATACCTAATGTATTGTGTACTCATTATTAAATGACCCCACCCAATCTATGGTTGTCGTGCGTTGTCTTAGTCTATTCCCATCGTCCCCATTAGGTCATCTCGTGGCGTGTAGTGCTGGACAGGTATTTATCCGGTTATTTTGGTGACAATTGGTTGTGACACTGTAAATAAATCGGTCTAATTGAAAGCTGAGTGAAATTATTGAGTACATTTTCAGTCACCATTAGGCATTTTGATAATTTTACACATTTTTGATAATATTTAAACTAAAACTCATAAAATTTTAGCTGTAACTACTCATACTAATAGAGGAAATTTTCTCACAATCGGGTGAACAGAAGTTGATACTCTATTGAGTGAATTTGAGTGAAAATAAGTCCAATTTTTCTTACAGTGTGTGTTATGGCAATCTACTCGTCCGATCAGTACCAATTCTTGTAATCGAGACCTAAAATATTGTCTCTAAAACAGATCTGTGTGGAAATCATTGTGGCAGCTTAGTAGTTTACGACTTTACACTGTAAACAAATTTCACTCAACTTTACTCAATAATGTATCAATTTCTGTCCACGCCTATTGAGTGAAATTTTAAGTGAAAGTTTTACTCAAATCTGAGTTACTGCTAACTATCAATAGAGCGACTTTTGACTCCATTCTGAGTATATAAAACCAATTTAGAGTTGACTTTTTCTCTAACATGATTTAAATTTAACTATTATTGAGTCATTTTTTTACTCAGACTTTTTAATTAACTAAATATTAAGTACAAAAATAAATCACTTATAAATGATTAATTAGGATACACAGTGTTGAAATTAATTCACTTCGCGAGACCTCCTCCTGTCCTGGTTGAGATCCGCCAGCTGAGACCCGCCGCCGCCGGCTCAGGCCTGTTCTCCTGGTGCACAGGATTATTTTATTAAAAGAGAAAAACAATGGCAGTATTTATTAATATAAAAAAACTCTTTTAACAACTAACTGCTTCTACTTCTGGCACAAGACAGACAGTTTCTACCTAAATTCCATCCTTGAACTGAAATTACAGGTTAAAGTGTACATAATTCTTCATATTAACCTAATTCCTCCAAAAAAAAAATGTTTCAGTTTAAAATTTTACCTGTAAAAATATATCGCAAATAAGAAAGTCCTTATGTGACCTTAAATTTTCCAATTGGAAATATTTACGAGAGCCTCGCGTTGAATTCCGTGTATAATTCGAATCGCGAAAAAAGAAATAATGGCGGCAGTTACTCAAAGTTTAATGCCTCTTACAATTAGAATAATTTGCATATAATAACGATTCCAGCGGGAAAGAAAATAATGAAAGCGCCGTTCAGGGAGAGGAATATTTCATTATACATTTTGTAATTTACAGTCATAATCTTGATTACAATTACAAAATATGACCAACATTTACCACGTCCTCCTACATGCCGTTTTCAGGAAATAATAACAACAATATTGCCAACTGAAGACAATATAAATTACTGCGTTCGGTGAGTAATATACTAGAAATGTCTAATTTATCTCGGCCAATTATCGACGCGGCCGGATTTCGCTATTTATCGTTCTTTCGCGCACCGAGCTGCTCATACACACATGCTGGAAACGCGTAGGGGGGAGTGGGACAATTCCCAGGGGAAAAAATTGACACGCAGACGTATTCCGGACTTAGAACATGATAAATATTTTTCCGACACGTTAAAAATTAATTATTTTTAATTTTAGGTTGCGAAATGTCACTTTTGAAAGTATGGAGAACGCCAGCGAGTAAAATCACCGTTCGATAATGCAAAAGCGACTAATACTTTTTCGCAAACTGCTTTGAAATATGGTAAAAAAGGAATAAAAGTTTTATCCGATTAAGTTAATAAGTAACAGCTGTGTCAAAAAGTCTTTTTGACACTTAAGAACATAATTAAAACGTCAATAACTTGTAACAATTTCCCAAAAAAGTATTTTTTGCAACTTATAGTAGATATTAATAACTTTACATCATCAATATGCTAACTTTCGCAATAGATTTAAGAGCAAAAAAACAATAATGAAACTAATTACGATGACTGCGATATTTCAGCGTAAATTTACTCAAATAAATTTATTCTTGTTTCAGAAATATTGTGCTTTAATATCTGTTTTAGGACAAGCCGCTTTTGTCCAGTCCAGTTCGAGTGCCGAAATAAAATTCTCTTATCCCTGACAATCTACAATCAATTACTCAATATGACAAGAAATGCATGCAATCTGATAAAAAAAAAATTAAATCCACTTAAAGTCGTTTAAAGTCGTGCACCGTCAAAACCTTCGCCAAATCAGCACGACAATGCTATCCCGCCATTAGAATCGGGAGAGTCGAAGGTCGCTTTTCGAAAGAATGATGAAATGAAACGATTCAATATTGAAGAAAGCCAATCGTGCCAATCAATTTCATGACGTATTCACATTGAGATTTTTTTTAGGTGACCCAACGATCAATATAGACGCCTTACGTTACTTTATTGCGTCTAAGATAAATCTATAAAAAGTCAAATATTGGAGTTCTGTTATTCTGAAGAGCATTCTGTCGAATCTCATACAGAACGGATTTTAATTCAACACAGTTTTCATAACTGCGTGCATAGAATACCATAAAATACAATATTTATCACTTTTTTGAACTTCTTTATGCTTAATTCTAAAAAATAATTAGCATTGTAATAAATTTAAAATTCGATAAAATTCATATCGAGCAATGTGACAATGGCGCGGCTGGGGTGGCGGAGGGTTGATTTGGGGAGTTGTATCATTGGGGTTTCTGGCGAAAGTTGATGTCAAACAAAAAAGTATCCAATACAAAAGTAGATCACGCAAAACTCTACAACTTTTGTAGAAGTCACTTCTTAAGATAACCTCAAAATTTCCGAGAAAAATGCGAAAAATGATTTTTTATTTCTCATTTCCGCAAAACTAATTTTTGTTTTGACGAAGCTTGGTGAAAGCCATACCTTTCTGTATCTTAAATAACCACAATTTTTTTTAGATAAAAAAAATCAAGAAGTTTTCGACATATTCATTTTTTCCAGTCTGAAACATTTTTTTTTTTTCAAAGAAAAATTCTACTTAGAAAAATCATCGTAGAGAGTTCTGCCGGTGATCATTTTTTTTGGCTTTGACATATACTTTTTGGTGAAATAAAAAAATCTGTAACCACAGTTACAAAACATGCTCAAAATGCAAAAAACATAAAAAATGATTTGCAACAATGAATTTTTCATTAATTGTTGATAATTTGTTTAAATTAAAAAAAATGAAAAACTGATTACCAATCAATTATACTTACGGAAAAAATATAAAAAAAAACTGTTTCATTGTTTGACCCAAAACTTCATTTTTGTACAGTATTGCTATAAACATAAATCGAATAGTGAATAAATAAAATAAATAATATTTTTTTTTCCGTAGGATCAATTAGTGTACTTATTTTTAAAAAAAATTTATGAATTCATAGATATACAGTGTGTCCAAGATAAGGAGGGGATAGCAATAGGATCTAGGAAACGTAAGAGATACGGGGTGGCTCAGATTAGAAAAATGTTGTTTTTTTATACCTAACAATATGCCGTTTAGAAAGTTTTAAAATTCCGGGTAGTTCTGCAGATATCCGGAAAAACCCGAAATTTTGCAAAATTGTTTTATTGGCTTTATTTGAAAATGAATTTTAAAATAAATTGCATATTTACAGTGCCACTTTTTTCGCCCTATACAATGGCGTCAACATTTTTGCAATCCGACGTTTCGTCTTCCAGGAGCCATCATCAGGTTAATTTTTTTAAATATGTCGCTGCTATTTTTATGATAAAATCTAGTCATTTTTAATTCTGAATTAGATGATATTACTATTGTAATCGCTTAAAAAGTTTTTAGCCTGTTTCAGCTATAATTTAAAATTTTTCCAGAGTACCTACGGCTCTGAACACTTTCAAAATATCTATTGGATGAAGTCATAACAGTATAAAAGTCAATATCGCACAAAATATCCAACAAATAATAAAACATTTCATAAATTCGTACTATTTATTAGGTACAACTTTTTAAATTATTGATTAGAAAAAAAATTGTTGGCTATTTTGTGCTGTATTGACATTTATATTCCTCCAATAGATATATTTTTTATTAATTCGACTTAGATGTTTATAGCAATACCTACTGTACAAAAATTTTGGGTCAAACAATGAGACACAGTTTTCTTTGTATTTTTCCGTAGAATTCAATGGTGTAATCAGTTTCTGATTTTTTTTTAATTTAAACAAATTATCAACAATTACTGAAAAATTCATTGTTGCAAGTCATTTTTTTGCATTTTTGAGCATGTTTTTGAGCTGTGATTACAGATTTTTTTATTTCACCAAAAAGTATATGTCAAAACGAAAAAAATGATCACCTGCAGAACTCTGTACGATGATTTTTCTAAGTAGAATTTTTCTTTGAAGAAAAGTGTTTCAGACCGGAAAAAATGAATATCTCGGAAACTTCTTGATTTTTTTACCAAAAAAATGTGTGGTTATTTAAGACACAAAAAGGTATACTTTTACAAAGTATCGTCAAAATTTAATTATTTTTGCGGAAATGAGAAATAAAAAATGAAAAATCAGAAAAAAAAACTGTTTTTCGCATTTTTCTCGGAAATTTTGAGGTTATCTTAAATAGTGACCTCTACAAAAGTTGTAGATTTTTGTATGATCTACAACTTTTGTATTAGATACTTTTTTGTTTGATGTCAACTTTCGCCAGAAATCCCAATGATACAATTTTTCATAGTTTTTTAAACCCCCCAAATCAACCCTCCGCCACCCTTGCTCACGCATTTATTTTTTTTAGGTTTGTTATAAGCCCTTTTACCATTTCCACTTATAAAAGTCCAGGTAACAATTTTTTTTCTCCAAGTGTAATTTGGTTGGACTATAACTACTACGAGTATGTGTAATTTTTAATATGAATAAAAAATTATGATAAATTAGTCCAGTGTCAGTCTTATTACTTTACTTATTTTTTAACGAATAGAACGTGATTGAAACAGACATTTTTTTTATACACCTGAAATTTTTACGAAACTTTCTCACTTCTTGTATCTGAACACCTAACATCATATCGACTTTTTCGTACGAATTTTTTTCTTCGGCACCGGCCTTGCCCCGAGGTTCGTCGACGGACGGAGGAGCCAGCGATCAACGGCAAAAGTAAGAGGCGAGCAGTGCGAGGCACCGTCCATTTGAATCCGGCAAATCATTGTTATCAAAGTGCAGAGTGTTCCCATAATTGTAATTATAATGCGAGATGTTGGCATGATGAATGGGCCAGGTGTAGAGTGGGCGGCCCGCGTCCAATGCCGCGTGTTGACTCCGCAGGCTCTAATGAGTTTCTACTATAAATCACGACGTATCCCCCGGCCCCTATTAATTGTTCCTGTCACTGCCAAAGCCCAGACCCACCAATATTGGTGGCCGAGCTACGAGGCGAACGCGCGAAATCTTTTATAGATCGCGCTGCATCAATAGGTACGCTATTTCGTATGTACACTGAGAGAAAAATCTCGTTTGGAAGTAGCAGGAAGCCTTAGTTTTTAGGACATGTCAAATACTTGTCGATGTAAAGGTTTTCCACACAGCTACTAGTCCAGTCACTGAAGGCGAAGATAAAGTAAAAGCTCCCAATTTTTTCGAATAGCATGGATTTTCCTGCAAATTTGCATACAACCTCATCTGACCCCCCACTTCAAAAGTTATATTGTCTAGTTGTGTGCTTTTTTCTATTTGGGGGTGAAAACTACCCTTGTACGAAAAAAATGCGATAATCGCAGATTTACGTATTTTAAAGATTCAATTCATGTTCAAATATGTTGGATAAAGTATCTTTCATGTTTTTTAATATAATTTAATTACTTTTCTGGAAGTCATAACTCGGGTTCTATACCACCTACAAGAATTAAAAAAGCAATCTCTTTGCTATTTAATTACTTTAATTTTTCCTTATAATTTTTTTTATAAAACGTAGTTTTTGAGATATTCGCCAAAAATGGCTCAAAAACATGCATTTTTTGGGCTAAAAACGAACATGTTTAGGCCAAATAACTCAAAAAGTATTTTGACTGTAAAAAAATTCTTATAGAACAATTTTTGATTAGAATTCGTCCCTTTATCGAATCGTGAGGTTATTTTTGATAAAAAAATTCCTACCCTCCAGAAGGGGTGGCATCCACTCTTAGGGTAAATGCACACATCGGCACTATATAACTTTTGTTTCTTGGGCTATTTCCTAGCTGCAGTTCAAATTTCACGTCAATCCATTCCATCCGAAAAAATTGGTAGCCAAAATGCTTCAGTGACTGGACTACACATACAAATCAGCTTTCCGACTGCAATGTTTACATTTTATGGCAAACGTTGATTAATTTTTGTGGCAAATTTCGTCGGGCTGCCCAATCACAGGAGAACATTATTGCTGCAAGCCAGAGGAAAAAATATTATACGTACGTCTCTATTCCCAGTCATACTCTAGAACTTGGTCTTTATAATATTATGAAATACCGTTACAACTAATTACCATAGAAGAAATGTACACCAGTTTTCTATAAAAAGAATAATAATTGTTGGGATTGAATTTTTATACGACAAGGTTATTATTTTTATAGATAAAAGCATTTGCTGATAAAAAGCCTCGACAATGTTGCCTTAGAAAAATATGGAAATATAATAATAATTCATAGACGCTAATTATATATGTGAGTGTTTCTATAGCAACAGAATATTGAATTGGAATTAAGTACATGTAATGTTTCATTTTCATCCACTTGCGTGCTTCTACATTTTTAACATCCATATTTTTTTGTTTTTTTTTTATTACAAATTTATTTCCAGATTTCTTAATTATTGTTATCGAATTTTATAAAAGTGCTTCGAATATTTCATAGAATTCGTTTAAGTAAAGAGTAAAATATTTATACATGGTGTTAATGAACTTATGTCAAAAATTTAAAGGGGTGAAAAGGAGCAAAAACTGAGTTAACTGATGTCATAAACTTGTATCTGAAGTTTAAGGTCGTAGAGAAAAAAGCTAATTAAAAACGTGTTTAAAACTGTTTTGGAACTGCTGAAATACATGTATTTGATGACGACGAGTATTTACAAAAAATTCTGTAAAACTTTTTACGAGTTTGTAGCTTTCTTGTGAAGCCGGACTGTATTCGAAAACCAATTTGTAATACATTGTTGTAGTGATTGCTGTGCTGTTTCTCGAGAGTACATTTAATAGCCGTATTTCCAAGTTTTCTTTTGAAAATGGTGCATTTATTTAGGAATCGCGAATATTATGATATGCTCATAATTAAAGCGAAGATACAATTCGAGAGGGCGTGGCAATGTTGCAACGCGTGCGAGCGAATTGGATACGTCGCGCTGAAGCAAGCAAATGTGTGGTACATCGAACATCTTCTATGAAAATCAGCAGTTCTCAAAATGTGGCTCCTTGCAATGTTGAGGTAAGTCAGTGAAGTAAGAAATATTTAATATAAGTTCATTAACATTCTGTATTTATGATAAATCTGGGACAATGCTTATGAAGCTACCTATTTCCCGGGATACGTTCGCGAATGGTCAACAGTTACTCATAGTAAGTTCGATGCAATCAGTTTTTGTTATCGTAAAATCCTCTCGCGAGCCCCCAGGACATTATTTATTGTAGTACGAAGGCAGTAAAATGTTTATTTATGCAAATTTTAAGTTTATGATAATGCGAAATTAGCGGCACACTAACAGTACGTAGGTGTAAAAACACATTACCGGTTTTAATATTTACTGAAAACTAAATAAACTTCCAATTACATGCTGGAAATTGATTGTACATATGCGACTACATGACTTAATTAATGTTCGTACGGGGAACTGTGTTAACCAGGATTACCATTTACTACTGAACATATGCATGCTGCACACATGATTATAAGTCAGTCATGTGAACTAGACAAAAATTAGAGTTCGGCAGTATTAAAGGCTGCCGCTGATATAAATATTGATTATAAACACGACAATTAAATATTTACTTAGCTTGACCGAACTGTATCATGGTAGCATAGTCTTTCCGCAGTCCGTTGATCATGTATAAAAACGCCTAGCAATAAAATTTAATGAGTTCCGTGGGCGTCCCTAAAAATGTTTTCTACTAAAATTTGTATATAATGTGTAGAAAATTTCTATTATATGTTGTTTATTAATATAATTACACCTTATTTAATAACAAAAAATTGTGGACACTGAAACTTTTGTTAATAAATGAATTCCATTTATAATTTCCTTATCTGGTTTTTCATTTTCTTCCTTTTTTACAACAATAGTAAATATTTAACTTGAGACGATGACATTGAACATGTAAATCTTTATTTTAAAATTCTAAATCTGTTTCATCAACAACCGGTTCTGCTAATTCAATATTGTCTGGCAGTATTTCGTTTTGTTTCGCATCAAAAGGTCTCCACAATGCCATGTTGTAATAATATTAGTAAACAAAATATTCCTCTTGCTGCACTGCACTACTAGGTTATTTGTCGACAACTGAAATTTATGGCCGGTCGTCAGTCCGGCTGTGTGTGTTCGCCGTTTGCCCGCGCGCGCATTCTTCAACTGGGCGACTAGACCTGTGTATTGGGCATGGCTAAATAAATATGAGAACGTTTTTCGAACGAAGAAGAAAGTTTTTCAAATATTTCAATGCCGTTGTTGCGTAGCGACCAAACCTGTACATACCGTCTAGCTCTTTGGTCTTCTGAGATCGGGGAAGCTATAAAAGAAGATTGAATATCAACAAACTAGGCTTGCATTTACTTAGTCCATGTAAAACACTCTGTATAGGGTGCATCAACTGAAATGGCGATAGTCTACTTGAATTAAACTGTAATCCTACCTTTCCCGAACAGTTTTTTATTTGTTACGCTAAAAATTTAAAAAAATCAGTGCTAACAATATAAAATCAGTGATAGTATTTCACAAATTACTTGTACTATAGGCTCCTGCAAGGAATGCATCGACTTACCAAACACCCTGTATAAATTTTCTATATAAAAAAATATTTAATTTGTTAGTTTCTAAGTGCAATTGTCATTAATTTATTATTAATTATTTATATTTAATTTGTATTTGTCACAGTCAAAGCTAATTAAGACTGAGTTTTGTCGAATCCATTGACCACCAGTTGGAAACAAATTTTTACGAAACATATCCAGCTTTTGACCAAGGTCTAATTGTACTAATTGGTGCAGCCACAAAAAATCTGCTCTTTACCACCTCGTATCAAACTTTTATTGCTTACAACAGGATAAATTAATTAATTCTAATATGCAGTTATTTGACATTAATACTCTAGATTTATAATGCGTAATTAAGACTTAACCTCCGAAGAATTCAGTAATTTTCCAGATTTACATTTCCATGAGCGGCTATGCGTACACCTAGCGTTTACGACTTTGTACCTGTAATTAAATACATACAGTCATTGTAAGATACCTGGAATCGTTGATATATTACGCGCATATCTCATACAAGTTAATTATAGAAAATGTAAATAAGGACCCCGTTCGCTTTAACTCATTTCTTTTACCCGTTCCACAAAAATCAACCGGCATCTGTGTAAATAATGCAATGGGTAGGTAATTGGCCAAAAAAATGCCAATAAATTAATTAACTCATATTTATTAACATTAATCCGGGAAATTATAATATATTAAGCTTTATGGCATATTTATACGTCTCAATTAATGGTTAGTACTTAATCACTAGCCGTTTGCTTTTATTCTTCCGAAATGCGACGCAGTTTAATAAGAAAGTAACACATGGCGACCAGAAGTGAAAGTTGCATCACGAGATTGGAGTAACTATATCAATAACCGTCTCAAGTGATGTGGTTCACTTTGAAATTTCAGCAGGTACAGGTGTTAACCGATCATACATAGATAATTACAAACGTATTCGCTTGCAGCAAGAGTTATAGTTTTTTATACAGGGTGCCCCGCTTAAGAACCGACATAGGGCAGGTGCATGAAGGGGTGTCCAAAATATTGTAATTTAACCAAACTTACCTATATATAAAGTTGCACCCCCGTGGAGTTATTAGCCTCCAAAGTGGGGCCCTAAATTTCGAAAAAAATTAGTACATGATTTAGGTTTATTACTGGTCTTCTTTGATTATGATTTAAAGTTAATTGAAGCACTACAAGGTGTTCATTGGGGATGACCCGTCCCTAAAATTGTACCGAACTTTTTTTTCATTGACCGAATTGAAAAGTAATAATATTAATTCACAGCAGAATTTAATTTTAAAAATGTTTTACTCTTGTTAAATTTTAAAAAACCTTAAATAAATCTGAAAAGTTTCAGCAGAGGTCGGGTGTATCACAGGGATCTATTTTGGGCCCGTTATTGTTCGTAATGTTTATTAATGATATAATTGCGAATGTTAACTGGGTAAACTGTTTGTTGTGTGCTGATGATCTGAAATTATTCACAGAAATTACATCTGAATCTGATTGTGCTCTACTTCAAAAAGCAATAAATATGACAGCTGTTTGTTGCAACCAAAATAAATTACCTCTAAATGCAGATAAATGTAATGTATGTCTTTTACACGTAAAATTAACTACATCAAATATAACTATAACATTGATAGTTCTATGTTGTAAATGCCTCAGTACATAAAAGATCTTGGTTTGTTTTCGATGCTAAATTAAATTTTATAAAACACATTGATATAGTTGCATCATCTGCTTATAAATCTTCAGGTATTATTAAACGTTCTTCTCAAGGATTCCGCAGCATACATACTATGAAATTACTTTATGAATATTTTGTTAGGTCAAATCGATTTTCGCATTTCTCGTCAAAAATATTGTTCGTATATTCAAAGCTGCATAATTTCTATAATAATGAATCAATTTTCAAAAAGTAAGAATTGATGTATAGAGAATTAAAAGCCCTTTCTAATGATCCCCTACCTGACCCCCATTCCCATTAGAAAAAATTTAGGGGATAGCACCCCCACTTAGGGGGTTGAAGATTTTGGTATGCTTTTTGAGTCAAAAGTTGTCCCTGTCAGAAACAAATTTGACCTGTTTTTGGATTTTGGCGAAAAGTTCTTTACTACCCTGTAATGCCTTGCGGTACGTTTTCGATGGGCTACCCTGTATGTATTTAAGTTACCCACTGTAAGAACTAACATGAACTAACGTAAGAACTATTGCAATGTTGAGGACAGGTTAGATATATTTTTTTGCACTATTAATGAAATGTTGTTTTTAGTATTTTATTGATTCGTGTCTATCTTGTCTGCATATGTATTTATATTTTTATATCTATTAAGTATTTATTTATGTGTGATGATTTTATATATTTTATATCTACTAAAGTTTTGCTGGTCTAATATGTATTTTTCTGTGTGTATATGTATGTATATTATATTATGTCTATTATATTTTGTGCTGGTATATTGCCATGTTCAATTATTATTATTAATTCTATTTATTGACATATATTTTCGAATGCGTTGTGTGTTGTATTATTACTACATTGGTTTTGTATCCTGTAACTGGACATTTGCCTGTTGGATATGTAGTTACATAAACAAATAAATAAATAAATATTACCTGTTTTAACTTTCCTAAATACTTTACATAGTGTCAGTACTGTCAGTGAGCAGTCCAGCTAAACTATAGGCCAATGTCAGAGGTCATTGACGCTCATATGAATGAATGAATGAAAAACTAAACGTAGATGTCACAAAAACCAAAATAGCAGTTTTGCGCTTGTATCTTAAAGCTGTTCTTGCTTTATTGGTTCTAAATTACGTCAACTGTCAAAACCAGAACAACCTGATTCGAAAATCACTTGCTCTGATCCCTGCGTCACAAACGAACAAACCTTTTACCTGGTCCGCGGCGGGAATCGGAGAAAGAAAAAGTGCAAGTAGGGAGACGGCGAGAACAAAAGCGCGGCGGAGTCGGCCAGACCACTTTCTCCGCGAAGCACCTGTTGGGAATGTGGAGCAGGCGAGTGCGTCGCCCCCTCGCGGTCAGCGGCGCTGGGGGGAAGGGGCCCCTCGACGCGGCGGCCGTTATTCGGCCCGCGGCCCAATCGGCGCGCCGTCACGAGCGTGACATTTGAGCGCGAAGCGGTGACGCAACGTTTCGAAAACAATTATTCCGCGGCGATCGGCGCAAAGGCCGGCTCGGATGTTTACGGGATTTTTCTGGCGGTGTCGGCGGTGGGTGTCCCGCGATGTAAATCGAAAGGAGAATGCGCCAAATAAGAGAGAACGTCGATTACGCAGGCACACAGAATAAAAAAGCGGTCCGCAATTAAAATATACAGGGTGATTCACAAATGGTGACCAAAAATGAAACCGCTTATTCTTCGGTGAATTTTAAAGGGAGTTTTTCCTGTAAAAGTTTTTATCAAAAGATACAGGGGGTTAAACTTTAAAAAATATTTTTTTAATTTTTTAAAATAATTTAAAAACTGGTAAGTGAAATAATTCACCTGGGAACTGAAACCAAACATGTCACACTGGTTGTATACATCGATAGTAAGACCTAGGATTCTCTTCGGCGCTGTGGTATGGTGGCAAAAAACACAACAGACCACAATTGTAACCTGTGGGGTTATTTCCTTAATTGTCTATCTACCGTTATGACCAGTTTCATAACGAGTCTGGATTTTAAAAGAGTTTAGTATTTAATTCTCGAAAGGGAGTTTATAATTATCATTAACTTTAATTAATACGTGGGCACTTAGAAATGTTGTATGTTCAGAGAATGAATTTCAGGCACTTATCCTCTATTGCTTACGTAGAATGTAATCCAGTGGCTGGCTATACAGGGTGACACTGAAGTTGAGAGAAACAAAAGGAAACACCAAAACTTCCAGAAATGATTTTAATAACAATAAACAAAACAAACAAACCAACAAAATAACAACACAACGGCTCGAACAACATTATTAATTAATTTATTGATATGCGACAGCGTACCGAGATTCAGGGAATGCGCGCTCCACAGCGAAATTTGGAATGACTTTACACATTATTAAATTAATCCAAGACTCTAAAACTAAGTAGACTGCTCAATGTGAAGCCCAAGGAAGAACTGACTTTTTCTCGTAGATCTTTCCCGAATTCGACACTTCACTTCAACACGCCCATTTCTTGGGTCCAGAAGTTTCTGTTCTTATCTTATGGGCGGCCTGAATATCGGGACGCTTTGGCATAACTATGGCTTGTTAATAGTTGTCTAATGGACTGAATTTATATTTATATAAATAATTATGTGACTAACCGGACTTACAAGTAACCCTAGCCTTCCTCTAGTGACTCCGTGTAGCAAATACGGGACGGTTTAGCCATCTCATTTAATATATTCTTAATAGCTTGGAAAATTCGTCTAAAAACCAGCTATTTGATATACTTTTCTCTTTCAATTTTTGATTTAATTCTACTTTGGAATCTCTACGCTCTTCTCGTGATTTCGCGCGTTATTACAAATATGGTTTTTTTTTGTTCTGGCCCAAACTGCGCTGGCGCCTCCCGGACGCCACAGATGACTATCACATGACCCCGACTCTAAGTGAATTTGTTCGAAAAATATTGCCAAATTTCTCCGAGAGAATTAGTGTTGACTGAAATATTTTACCCCTCCGTTCCGAGAACTAACAAATAAAATACCACGCGTCTCAGCTTTTGTTACACTGTATTTAAAGTGAAATCACCTTGTATATCAGGACCTTTAATAAATCACAAGAAATTCAGCGGTAAATTTCAAAACTTTAATTGCTTCTTCAAAAAGTCCACGGACTTCAATAATTTTTTTGTCAATCTCACCTATCAGCTCCTTTAGTTTGATTCATCCTCTTTTATTTTAGCTATTTAAGAGCTTTGTTCGAAGATTTGTCGCTGAAATACCGTCGTTCAAAGGAAAAAATTACTTTTTTTGACTTTGATAAATAATTAATTATTCAGGAACTGATATAGTAAAAGACGTCTCATTCTTTTTTGAAAAAAAAAATCTTTTCGATGCAAGAAACTTGATTCAAAAACTTGAGACAACTTTACAACTAAATTAATAGACTAAGAATATTTTCGGTTTTTCTTTAACCCCAAATCATCCCAAACAAACCCTCAAGGGTTTAAATCGCTGCTATTTTTCTTTCATTATGATCCAAATGATTGAAATTGAAAATCAGTTAAAGGATAGATTCGTTTTATTAAATTGAATAGTTTTTTAGCAAAAATCCATATTTTTCAACAAAAAATGTTAATTATCGAAAGCTTAAATTTTTTCAAGCTTTTTTTATTTGTTCTACGACCTTTTTTTGAAAAGTTACAGCCATTTGAATGTCACATAAAAATTTTGGATTTTTTTTGTCCTTTAATTTTTGTGACTAGTGTATATTATTCAAATATTTTTGTCGTTTAATTCCATTTGCTGTACTTCGAGAGAGAGACACACGAAGTTATTAATTAGTTCTGGTAACATTTAATACCGAACGCATTTTTATTACGGCCGTCCGCGTTGCGACACAATGCCTTATCTATTTAGATTCGCTTTGTTAAGTGTGCCAGGGTATAAAATCAAGATTAGCTGAATGCCGTCACACATAAATCTCCGTGCAAAATATAGTGCTATAAAATGCATGATATAGATGTTTCCGTCCAGATAACCTATACCCTTGTATTATAGAAAATTGCTTCATAATTTACGCCGGCCTATAGTCGGCCTCTCTGCTTGAAATATCATAAAAATTTGCGAAACATTTCAATGTGCCATTCCCAGTGGTGTACACGACATTTATTGTACAACACCCCACGATATTACGGCTCGGGCATAAACTAACCCGCGTTTTTTTGAAACAATACTCGAACATGACAATAAATGACACTTTGCGATACGTAATTATATCTCGAGCCGCTTTGTCGAGGAAATTACATTTTATTCTCAAGCGGACGTCAGAAAATACAACACAAGTTCAACATTTTTATTTCAAACCTCAATATTTCAATTCAATATATATTCAGTGTATTCAATTCATTCATTCAATATATTCACAAATTCATTCGATATAGGTATTCGAGTCATTCAATATTTTTATTTCAAACACTACTCTACTCTTACACTCTACTCTACTCTTTCAAATACACTTGAAATAACTTTTGTATTAGTTCATATAGTGATAGAAATTGAGGAAGTTCAATATTTACTCATTTTACTTTTTATTTTTGTGACACTATATCTTGTTTTCAGTTTATTTTAAGTTTTATGCGGATACCCCTGTAAAAAGAGGATAACAATTCTCTCTATTCTGAAATAAAATCGTCCTGTCTAAACCAACAACGAAATTAGATAGCCGCGTTATTTGCGTTTCCATTTACGTTAATAATCTATTAGCAAGGTTGTGCATATATTTAAATTTTGCATACTTTTTGTTCAATTTAAATATATTTTATCTGTATCAAGGTTTTTATTAGCATTCAAGCATAAACGTCGCCAATTAATAACGGTGATTATAGAGAAACATTTAAATTTTATCAGATTTCCACCGGCTACTGTTTTAAAATACTTAAAGACTTTCGAGTATAATAATTTAATTAGTACGGCAAATAATTGCATGTTCTTATTAAAACCAACAGCAATTCAATTACTTTACTTACGCGGGATCAGTTGACCGTACACTACAGTCGAAACTCGCAAGATGGAGCGCTCTGGCTAAGCGAAAACAAATCCATTTGTAGGTTTTCAAAACGCAGTTAAATGCATTTAATAACTTCAAGAAGTCACCATAAAAATAGCTTCAGCAGTAACAAATTTAACATAAATTTAAATCAGTTTACAAATAGCTGAATTTCAAAGTTCACGTTATACGTATCGTGTACGATATACTTCATCTATTAACCGCGTTAAGATGCAATCTTTATAATAAGCGATGCAATACAGTGCATCACATGTATCGTATAATAAATGCAGTAATATTGTTCGATGATTACGCTACAATTTACTGGCAATGAAATGGTCGCGGTCTGATTAACGTACTTCAAAATAATCGCCGAGCAAAAATGCCACATTTAATTATTAACCTTCGGGAAAGATGTAATCAGGCTGTCGACAGCAGGGTGCTAATATAATAATAAAATGTCCACACAAGGCGTATCGGAACAGTATAACCAAGTTTTTCAAAAACAAGTGTAAGAACAAGGGTTTGCAGATGTTCCATTGTTAATAGACGGTACTCTGAAGTACAAAGCATGTATATACTGTGTTGGGATTTGTATGAGTATGAATTTATGTTAATTGAAATTTGTTTCTCTTAATTGATCGATAGTAGAATATTTTTTCTCAGAGCGAGTTCTACTCTCACAATATTTTTTTGTCTTCACAGTAGTGACATCATTAGCCTTGCTTGCCTTTAACTCTTACTGATATATCTCCTTCGCAAATTTTCTGAGCTCCCCAGTATTTTGATTCTCCTTCTACCTGTTTGCGTCGCTCACTATGTCGTCTCCTCAGACTTGACGAAGTCTACCCCGTTTGTTTGTTTGGTGTTATTGCTGGTTGTCGGCTTTTGCTGCTAACTTTCTTGAATTGTTTGTGCAGATTTGCTCGTAGATTTCTGTTTTTACTTGTTTTCTGTTTTTTCTTTGTTTCTAGGCAAGACTTTGTTGATTTCGTTTCTACTTTGTTTTCTATACTTGTTTTGTCTATTCCGTACTTTGACTTGTTTCATTCATACTTTCCTTAGTTTAAACTTCCTGTGTTTTTATTTTTGGGAATTTAGTTTCTCGCTTTCTCAATTTTTTATTGCAATTTCGTTTTTCTGAGCTGTTTTTATTCTAACTTTAATTCTATTAATTTAACTGTTGTTTTACGTGCTCGAATTCAATACATGAATAATATTTGTTTTGTAGCGGATTTTAAATATATGGATATGAGAGAATTAAAAAAGTGGTAGCAGAGATCTCAATGATTTAAAAAGAGGAAATATTAGCAACATTGCCTTTTCTCGTTTGTGACCTGCTTTCTGCTTAGAAAATAAACTCCCAGAATATGTGATTATGACAATATAGTTTAACTAGTTAATTTTGCAACATAAAAAATAGAAAAAAGTAATTTTAAAGTTTTAAAATCAATAACTGGCTACTATAAAAAAAGTTTATAAAAATATGTATCGGAAATATCAGCATTTTACTTGACTAACAGTATCCTTCATTAAAAAAACTTACACTATATCCAAAAAAATCCTTTCTTTCGTCAACTGTATGTGTGGCACATATGATCTCTGTAACTGTTTAAGTTTACTTATGAAACAACTTCTGTTTTCGTTTTCTCGCAATAATGATACACTTTACCTGCGTTGTGCGCATATGTAGTGTATGATTTAATGAAATTGTTACAAATTTGCATAAAACTATTAAAGGTACTTTATAAATTAACAATTCCAGTGTTATGGGCTGTAATTAATTCATTTCGTGCGCGATAATAAAATAAGTAGATTTTTTTCATCATCTTGCGCCAACACGGCATTACAGTCTATTTAATTGATGTTAAAAGGGCGATAAACAGTTCCTGTAGTCCCATTAATCATACGTTGTTAGGTAATGCAATAACCATTTCATTCCCAAGAATTGTAGAAAACAAAATGGAGTAACAATAATTGAATTTTATACTTAAGGCGACTGTTGAATCAATAAATACGTCAAAATCGACAGCGGAGTTGAGTTTTTCCAATAATTATCTTAATTAACTGTTTATAATTTATCTCGAAACGGCCGATATGTTTTAGAATTCCGCGTGCGTTCATTAGTTCCCTTTGTTTGCCGTATGTGTATTGCGTAACAGGTAATACATTACTTGCTTTAAATGGAAAATTCGCGAGCTAGACTAGATCTCTATTAATTCACAGTAATAATAGTACTTCTGGGCAATTCCGTCTCAGGACTATCAAACTATGATTTATTGGTTATTAGCCGACACTACCTATTAAATAAGTCTCTAATTTTCTTGTCTACTTATTTACTTTGTAAATAACGACTCAAATAAAGAATAAAAGCTGGTATATACAGAGCCCTCGTCGAGCATAGGCAACCAACTTTGCACGATTAGCACTAGTAACTAAAAATTTTTAAACCTAGGTATAGTGACTGAAGAGATCCAGATTTAATTAAATACAATTGTTTTTGAAATGAATTGATGAAGAGACATCCGTAACTTGTGCAAACTCTTCACACACTTCGGAAGATGTTATGCGTTCCGAAAATGATGGCAACAATGCTACAAGGGTTGTTATTAACGGAAAGGAAGTTAAATGTGATAAAACGAATTACTATAAATGTAAATGTTAATGTTAATAAGTAAATAAATTAAATTTGTATTATTATAGGTTTATTATATTTTCATTATTCTACTAATGGAATAGAGTTACTTTATTCCACTAGTGGAT
This sequence comes from Anoplophora glabripennis, assembly GCF_000390285.2. Lineage (NCBI taxonomy): Eukaryota > Metazoa > Arthropoda > Insecta > Coleoptera > Cerambycidae > Anoplophora > Anoplophora glabripennis. The sequence continues at coordinate 871,348 of NW_019416568.1, forward strand.
AAAGGTTGATTTGTGTGGATAAAAGTCCGATTATAAGGTGATTGTGGATAAATAAATTTAGCACTGTTTTTTTATATGTGCAATGAACAGACTTTCTCAAACTAATTAAATTCAATGGCTTTTCTACATCTAGGAACATAAAGTTTTAAAAGATATTATTGCTATAAAATTTTTATGGTCTGTTTTGTTACTCTTTGTCTATAAAAATTGCATGATATTTTCTACATATTTATGTTAATAGCCAAGTTCCATGACATTTACCAGCAAAGTATGTGCATCAATATAAATATTGAAATACTACGATTAAAAAAGATGAAAAACCGAGTTTTCTATTCCATTCCAACTAAATCAATAGTTAATAGTATAAAATATTTGCGTTAACCTTTAACTCTTAGACAATAGTTTTATGTTATTCAGGATTAAAGGACTTTTCCTTGGAATTGCTCTGTATGTAATCGAAGCACCCGGTCTTTAAAATTCTAGCCATGAACATTGTTTTTTGGCAATAAATATTCGTACACCTGACCCACATCTACCAATTTGGTATAAGGCACCGTCGTAATTCTTTAGATTGTCTTTGCCAGACTGACTTATTTGCAGAAATCCGCTGAAAAAGCGACCTTTTATGTAGGTCGCCGACTACCTCCAAATAAGCCGAGTGAATTTATGAGAAAATATCTTTTATCTTTTGTACGTTTTCGATATCCAATAACGTGTTTAATATACCAAGTCAAAAGAGAAATTAATTTAATATTGCTGCAATGTAAACGTACTTGCGAATTTCTAACAAATATGTCAATCAGATAACGCAAAATTTTCAGTACGTTGTCCAATTCAAAACTCAGTTAAAGCTATTATACAAGATTTAACGCAAAGGGAAGCATTTCGATGAAAATAAACGGAATTAATTTACAATCGCGACATAACTTCTAGGCAATACACACGCGGTTTTAAGTATCATTTCAGCAGAATTATAGTTGGATTTTATTACAAAATCGCATTAATGGCGGTATGCAACGGCCGTAATAAATAGTTGCGGAGATTTATTTATTTGTTTATTGAACTTCTTAACAGTATTTAATGAGAATTTATTCGTTATTGTTCGGTATTCGACCCGGCGCAGGCTTTTACTGGCTAATATTTCGCTAGCGCTATAATGGACAAGCGGAAAGGATATAATTCAAATTAGAAATAATCGGATACCAACAAGAATATTTAACATACCAGGAGCATACCTCTAGCCTTACGAAAAGTGTTATAAATTCGCAAAATGCCGTTTACTATTCAAGTTTTATGAAAGTGTGTCGAAACCCTATACTTAATGTATAAAGAAAGTGAAACGCAGATAAAAATAAAATAGCAGAGTGAGAAACATAAATATGCAACGATAAAGTGCAACATTTAAACTGAATTGACCTAAGTAGCTTCTCAAAGCACTGACTTGCAAGCCAAGAAGGAAAAAGTGGAAAACGTAATAAGCGTACAAGAAGAGTAATGAAAAAAATGACGGCACATTCTGGAAATCAAATATGGCGGCCGTGCGTGGCGCCATATTTTCAAACAGGAAATAAAGATCAGCATCTATTCCATTTTTTCAATTTTTCCGTTTAACGATTTTATTCTTCCCAGTTTTTATCGTATTTTCTAAATTTTCTTCCATCTTCTTCAATTTTTGTAAGGTCGGCACAAACCCATACATATGTTTGTTGTATATTTTTCTCATGAGCTTAATTCTCTAGCTATTAATCTTGATCTTAATTCCATGAGATGTTGAGTTTGCTTTGGCGCCATTTAGTGTAACGGTGGTACCACTTTGTATGCAATGGAAACTTGTGTGACTTTGATTTCTGCCACTTCAATATCTTTCAGCGCCTTTTTTTTTCTATTCCTTTCTTGCGCAATGTCTAGATGAAGAGGGATATTTTTGCGACGTATATTGGACGTTTTTAGCGATGATTTTGGTCAATTGTTCGTCTATCACGATTAGTTACATATTTTTTTCTGGTACACCCCGTATATTCATCATAATGTCCACCACAGCGAAATAGGCATAATAAAAAAATCATCCATATGCGGTAAATGCGCGAATATCTATATTTAGTATGCGGTTAAATATTTCAAAGCGTAATCGAAATGAGGAAAAGACATTTAAAATGCATACGATGTATCGCACGCATTCATTATACGTAACGGTACAGTTATGAAAAATAGCAAAATTAAAAGCGAACAAAAACTGGCTACGGGGTTCTCCTTAAATGGAAGTGGAGTGACAGTAAATTGATTGGTTGCCTTATTAGATGCGATGATATTTACTAGAATTGACAACAATTTCTGTAATGCTCAAGTAACGTTCGCTTTGTGATATTGTTTACTAACCCCGACTCATAAATTGTGGTGTACAGTTAGTTAAAACATGTCTTGTATTAAAAAAAAGTACGTATAACTGATGAAGTATTTGTAAAAGCTAATTTCAGTTTCTTGTACTGAGATACTATTTCTGTTAACTGCTATTTTTGAGAAGTATATAGGACGATTCAATCATAATGTCATTAATTTTAACCAAGTAGCCGGAAGGCCTAAGAAATACAGGAAATCGAAAAAAAAATTTTTCTCGACATTTTAAAAAAATAAGCAAATTACCTCTCCCATTCGGGGCCCTATTTTGCATCACATTTGCCAGCTGGGAACGCGCTGGCGCGCCACAGAGCGTTTGAACGTTGAAGCGAAACAGCTGATTTTCCCAGTCGTCCCGAATTTTGCAAATGGTTTCAAAATCAAAATGCAGCTCTCTATTTTATTCATAATAGCAACAATCAACGTCAAATAAATCATTCATACATGATTAATTAAGATATACAGTGTTGAAATTAATTCACTTCGCGGGGCCTCCTCCTGTCCTGGCTGAGATCCGCCAGCTGAGACCCGCCGCCTCCGGCCAAGACCTGTTCTCATGGCAATCACGTTTTTATATTTATATTGAGTGAAATTGTACCGAATAATTTCACCCAATGGATTCAATCACATTTTTACAGTGTATTGACAACTAAGAGAGATATGATACAATGCGTCAAATGTACTATAAAACCCAGTTAATAGTTGCATCAAGCTAGGTGTCAAAATCTTTATTTATAGGTAATCTGAATAATGACCCATTGTCTTGCTATTGGTTCCACCAACCGACAACACATTCGAACGGAGTTTGTTTCATTACTCATTACGACTTGCTGGGAGGTCGGTTTCATCGTCAGTTATAACTCGTGATTGATGTTGCGTTTGCAAAAACATAAACTGCAAATATTTCGCCAACTGAATGGCGCCATAAGGAAGTGCGCGGTTGTTAATTTCTAATAAGTTAATCCCATCTCTGACAGAGTTTCCCATGAATAATATATTTTATAACTTAATTAGATAGCTCTAGTGTTGTTCCGAAAGAGTCGCTTGTGATTTAATAGCTCCTCTTTCACTGTCGTCTTCGATATTCTTATGGTCTACGTAGTAATATCCGGAGTTTTAATTTACATAAATTTAATAGTGACTTAGGGAAGCTGTAACAAAAGATTCTGAAAATAAAAAACGCTGGGGTTCAAAAATTAAAGAATTAGTGTGGTTTCTTGAATAAAACGTTATAGTTATACATGATATACAGGGTCGGAAAGTCCCCATGCTTTATCGGTCGTTACGTGAGAGTGATAAAGTAAGTCATAGAAATCCGTGCGATAGAGAAGGATGGCTACAATGAAGGCGTCTCATAGTCACCGCGCGTTTCGCTCTTCCACAAATAAGATCCACTTCCACTTGTAATTCAGCGACCGGTGGTCATCTTTGTTTTCGTCGTTTGGCTTTTCTTTAATAGATGTCACTACTTATACAATTTCGACTTCGGTATTCCGATATGTTAATACCATATGTTAACAGAGGGCAGTATTTTATTACTTAAGTATAGGATGTCGCAAAAGTAACACAGGAGTTGAATTGTGCGCCATTTTAATTCAGATGAGTTGGCAGAATTGAACAGAGTCACATGTTGTTCGGCGCTATACGATGGAAGAGCGAATGGAGTTTGTAAAAATTCATTACAAGTACGGAGAGTGTGTAGCTGAGATCTTGCGCAAATTACGTGGATTATTCGGTTACATTAGCCACTGTAACGCCAAAATCAATGATCTAGTGTGTAAATATAAAATTTTTATCGATGCACTTGTGCAAAGCAACAGTAATTTCATTGCAACCTCCACTTTACATTGGCGCATAAAGTACGCGGTCGTTAAAGTTTAATTACAAAATTCCATCGTAAAAAATCGTAAGACCCGATACGTGTGTCACGCACGCACATCGAAATTCGCGAGATACCCGATACGCGCACGCCGTACGGCCCAAATGAATGATCGCCTGCATACACAATCGACCTAAATACCAGCGGATTTCGTAATGACGGGTTAGCGATAGACAATACATCATGACCGGCCGCTGCATTGAGATAAATCACCAACGCAATCGTGTGGAAATGCCGTATCTGTGTATTTGTCTCATGTTCGGCCTGTTCGTACTATGTGCTCGATACAGCGAAATGTCTCATTTCGGTTCTAATTGAGGTTCACATTCGAACAGATCATTTTTATAAATGAGGCTTATTTGTTCACTCGCGATGGGGCTGAGTAAAATAGTAAAATAGGAAAATATATCGTTCATTATTGCCATTGGCATACCTGGAGGAGAAAATTTAAGGTATAGCGACAATCAAATAAATAAACAGCAGTAATCTATATTATTAGTAAAGGCATTACATGGGCTAAATCTGTGGTCAAGGAGTGTGCCGCTCTATGCTCACAATACACAATGCTGCCACAAAAAACACGTGCCATACACTCGCCCAAGCAAAGCGTCAAAATCACTCACATACGCACATACGACAATAAATTGCACGTCTTCTGCAGGTTAGCAATATATCCTTTGGTAAATTAAACTACCCAGTTCTACATTCACAAGTCAGTCATTTTGGGTTCTCGGTCTCCATTCTCTTTTTTAATCGCCGTAAAGAAGGATTTCGTCCTACAATTCTCTTTCAGAGAGAGGTTATCAAGTTATATCCACCGGTTAATTATAGTGCTCACAGTTTGTTTTGACGTGTTGCAGTCTCGATACAAGTTTTGAACGCTCAACCAACATTTTGTTTTAAATTATTGTGGTTATTAATATCCCACTGACCGTTTTCTTCAGTTTTTAAGCTACCTGTCGCGTTTTCTTGTACAGAGTAGGTATTTCTGTTAATACATAACAAAACATATGTAAATTCGGCACGCTAATGTCAGCTTTTCGAGGTAAATTCTATTGTCGAAACTAAAATTCATAATTTTTTTATTATCTATATACTGATCCAATTTTAACTGATACACGTAAATATCTCGTCAGAGAAGCCACCAAACGGAAAATGGCTTAATAAAGTAAAAGTTGCTCAATTCACTGGGGGAAACCAGATGCTTACCTAGGATTTGACCTTGACCTCACCTTGAAGGTTGTGCAAAACCATACTTATCGTATCAACTTCGACGTCACCTGTTACATGGGTATTGTATAATAATGAAAACGTAATATTGACAGTTGGTAGAAGGAAACGCAAAAACAAACGCTTAGGTGGGGAATTCTGGAAGGAAGCCTAAATAGTCGAAATGAGAACAGTGTGGAGATGGGAGTAAGACGATCGGCGGGCAGTGTGGCAAAATAGTGGAAAATCAAAGTGTTTAACCCGTATTAATTAGCAGGTAATATTCTCTAAGTACTTTGTTGTTAATTGTTCTATGTAATCTTATGATTGTGATGATTATAGTTGTTTAATGATAACAATTCTTCTCTGTACGTTTAGCCTCCATTGCTTTATGTTCAAAGGCGTATATTTTTCTAAGGTAAAATTGTTACAATTATTATTAGCGATTGTTCATCATTTATTACATGTTAAAATATATTGTCGTGACTGCCCAGATATTGCAATAACAACTCCTTTGTTTCACATTTAACTTGTTTTATCATGATTACGTTGTTCTTTGATTTCTTGTGCTCACTTTATGTCATACTATAAGAGCCTTGTTGAATTTACTAACATTTTCGCCCTTGATGAACGAATCTGAAAAAAAAAGAATAATTAAATCCAAAAAAAAAAGAAATTGCTAAAACAGATCTTCCGAAATCTCAACTCATAGCTGGCCTTGGCGGCTAACTAACATCAAGCCTCTTCAGTTTTACTTGGAAGTGTGTATGTCTAATTTGAGTGAGGTGATATTTAGTGAGACATTAAATAAGTCAGGTCTTATTTATCATTAGCAAAGGATTATGCTAGATTAGCCTAGATTATGCCTTTTGGTTAGCGGTTGTTTTGTATTTATATTTGGGTAGTTAGAGCAACGATCGTGGGTTTCTCTGCCATGCTCATTCCCCACAGGAGCTCTAGGTGAGCCTGGCACTCTCATTTTATGTTAAATGGTTGTTAACGTTTTTGTTGTTCTTTCTATTTGTCAAATATTTAATTTGAAGACTGTTGTACGTAAATAATAAAGTTAGGTGTATTTACTCTGCTTTTGTTTTATAAAATTAAACCATACATCCCCTCTTTAAAGTTAGTAGCCTGCGCCTTCCGGTCAATTAAAAATAGATGTATACAACGTAGGTATTCTTTATGACGATCACATATTTCTGTCCACAACTACGTTTATTTGTTTTTTTTTTATTGAACCCGGGGTTGTTATACTACAAGGTCAATTGAAGGTCAACTTCAGAATTTTAAATGGAACCTCCTATTTTTAACCTTGGAAATAGATTCAGCAGAAAATTGTACATCCGGATGTGATCACAACTGTGACGTTGAGGTTAAGATTCAAGGTCACAATGGGTTTAAATGATTCGTCACCCATGAAGTAGCCTCGGAATAAAATGTTGACCCCCAGAATCGATGGGATTTACATCAAGGTACTCAATCACGACCTTCGATTCGTCCTTGACCTCCACTTTGTCAAGGTCATTTAAAGGTGGACTGTAACAATTGTAGGAAAAAATAATGCTACGAACGAGTGAGGGGAGAATGATAAAAATATCTTGTTACTCAACTTCGCTTGATAATTTACAAAGTAAAACTGACTGACGGTGAAAAAATGAGAAAAAATTAAAAAAAAACACCACTATTTGTGAGAAAAGTTAACTTTAAATTGGATTTATATGCCTACTCAGAATAAAGTCAAAAGTCGCTCAATTCATAGTTAGCAGTAACTCAGATTACTCATTTCTGTTGCGATAGTTTCACTCAGTTGTACTCATACTACTAGAGTGAAAATTTCACTCAATTTAGAATGGACAGAAATTGATACATTATTGATTAAAATTGAGTGAAATTTGAGTGAATTTTTTTATAATATACATTAACAGGAACTTCCTTACCTTGATGGGCTCTACATGTTGCTAAAGTTTGTAGCGCCTATTCAAAAACACTTTTTATAGTTAAGGACTTCACAAATCACAAAGAAATCACAAAGAAATGAAAACTATTCCAACTCTAAATTTGTTTCTCAGTAATTCTATGACTCGCGATATCCGCAGATCTTGATCTTTTCCGCCCCGCTTGAAGTATTTACGAACAGGTGACAGCTCTGTGCTGCGTCTTCGCGTTTGGTGCAGATGACCTCTTGATTGGCGAGCTCCCTCATTCCCACACGTGAAGACGATCCCCAAGACTGCCGAATGCATTCTCGAGACGCGCCAAAAGCCGATCCGCGCTGATCGCTGCACTAGCGGACGCTATTTGCATAACCACAAATAGGTAAACATCTACTAGGCTACGTGAGAACAAGCGTTAGGGATGCGGGACTGTTTGGACAGCGTTAGCTTCCGTGCTTGGATGGTAAATATTGAGTCGGCGTATGGACTGTGTTGCGAAGAGAATTAGTAAAGGGATATAAAGTTATACCTACTTTTTTGTCATAGTTGTCAAAAAATTGAGGAATTAAATGAAAACAGTAATTTAGTAGTAGGTACTTTTTATTTTATTATAGCAAATGTTCAAAGTAGCGCTCATTATACATTACAAAATGCCCAATTCGGTGTTCAAAGTTATCAATTACATTTTGAATAACATTTGATGTTATGTTTCGAACTTCTTCTCTGACGACTTTTCAATCCTTCGATAGTGACAAAAAAACTAGTGGGGTTAAGTCAGGGGAGCGTGGTGGCCGTTCAAGCGACCTTCTTCTGCCTATCCATCGATTTGAGAAAACTTCATTAAAGTAATTTCTTACATCGAGGCGAAAATGTACTATTTTGTTGGAACCAGACATCACCAGGAGGCATATCGTGCTCATTAGGGTTAGGAAAAATTAATTCCAGGGCTGGAATCAGCTACTACTATTCCAGCCCAAACATTCAGTTTTTCCGGCATTCAGTAACGGCGAGCATCACATTTTGGCGGTCATTTTCGCTTATCGTTCTTCGCTTTCCTGATCTAGGTATATCTTTTACACTTTCGGTTTCTTCAAACTTTTCGGATACTTTACTTATTGTAGCTCTACTAATTCTCTGGTCTGGATACTTATGGTGAAATAAGTCACATACCTCCTTTTGACTACGGATTTTATCACCGCATCCAATCATAATAATTGAAATTGTAATTCTCTGTTTTTCGCTTAAACGAGCAACCATTTTTCAGAATAATTTAACAACGAATGAATTGGAACTAAAACTATTTACCTTCTACCTTAGGTACTCTGGTGAATTTTATATATTTATCGATGTTTTTTTTTTTTGAGAAAAAAGCTTTAAAGTAAGTAAAGAAAGATTAATAAAGAGTAGGTACGATTTTTTAAAATCTGGAAAAAATATGAATTTTATTCCATCATTTTGGGAGTATGTAATAAACGATATTAATGTCAAAACACTGTCATTATATAGTGACTATACAAAAATATTTTAGGATTATAATAATTCGGTAATTACCGCGAAATTGTGACAAAAGCCACGTAGACATCATTCGTCCAATCAGGCTGTCAGGACGAGCCGAAGTTTCTCACGTTTATATCACTTTCCAAAGATCTCTTCCCAGCTACTTAAGTCGCTACTCATAATAAATTTTACGGCACATATGGCACTAAAACTTATACCGGCGTTGTTTATTTGCTTTACAAGAATTACATCTTGTGTAATCTCTTTTATAACCAAAACCGTAAAGTCCGATGCAAAAATTTCGTTTATTGCCCAAGCTGTATTACATTTTAAGCGTTTAAATGCATAAGCAGCCCGAGAAATATGCGGAATATTTTGACGGAAAAAGGATGCCTTCCCGCTTATTTACTTTAGACTCGGTCATTTTTTCCAGTGCACGACGGCTATCGGCTGTACAACGCAGGTATTACAGAGATATTTATTGCTAGTTTAGTGCCGCGAGGTGCCCGGAAATTAATTTATACCTGCAATTACGAGTTAAATTGTTTCCGTAAAGTTCACAAAGTTTAATGTCTCTACGGTTAGATGCAACATTTTAACCCGCAATTCGTAATGTCTGACATTTTCAAAAGAAATAAAACCCATTACTAAAACAAAATTCATTAAGTGGCAAAGTTAAATAATTGTAATAAAACAGATGCAAGTATAGAATCAGTGACCTAATAGGCGTTTAATATTTCTACACCATAAATCTCTTTCATAATTAAAATAAATAATAAATAAGTAGTCATCCGTAATGTTCTATCTCTGATCACGATTTGGTTCAGGGTATGCGGTCTGTTCACGTTTATACCATATTTTATCATCTTACATAATCCACAAGAATGTTCAGTGTACATCTACATGGTTTGTGCCACCAGGACAAGTGTTTGTTGAATACTGTCTAAATTATGATCCCCGTTTTCGAAAAGGGTATTAGCTATTGTCACGCTGGCGACTAGAGTGAAAAATGCAAATAAATTACATCTAGACGTTCGCCAGAATCTATATTTGACCCTCATACGTTTAGAACTTGAAGAAAATTGGTCACTATAAACCTCCCGAGCAAAAAACCGTGTAGTTGGTATAATGTTTAATAAAATATGACAAGATAATTACAAACAATTCGTTTGATTAACTTACAAGGAACATATGTTAAGCAAATGGGTCTATAATTGCTGCTACAAAGTTGATCATCCTTTTTGTAAATGTATGTAACAGATGCGATCTTCCAGTCAACAGGTAATACTCCACAGTCCGTAGATTTGGGCATAATTATTATTAATTACATTAATTTGTACAAATATTATCGATCAATATGTTTTTTTATGAACATGTCACTTTTTAATCCTTAAAACCAATGTTGCTTGGTTGAAAAAAGAACAGAATACGATTAAAGTGACTATAACTAGTTCTCTTTAAAACCATCGTTACTAAATGAGCATATTGATGAAGGGGACATATTGACTTGTCTACAGATCTAATTAATTAGAAGCATTGTAGGCTGCTTCGACAGCAAATAGATTAGAGTTCCATTAGAGCTGATAACAATAATTTTAATTGTTTATTCATTAGCACTTAAAACGCATTCTTCACAAAGTTCGAATAATGTTTATTATAGATTACTCAACTCTCAATATTTTTAAAGTAAATCTATGGGAACTCAATTCATACGTTCGTACCCAATAAATTTATTCAAATTCGGTCTATTGATTAATTCCTTTGTATTCGATTTTACCATTAATCTTCAGACTTGACGTGTGATATCACCTCATTAAATATAAATGTCTTATTATTAGTTAATAACGCAATCTGAATAGAATTAATATATTAAGAACTTAAGCAAAGACAAAGCCGTTATTAATAATTCGTCATGCATAATATTTGAATTTAATTATGTGTCACTGGTACGCAGACATTGTTATACAATATGCTCGAGGTTCTAATTGTGCTGTGAAGACCTATACAGAATATTAATAATTAGTCAATGAAATGTTTCAAAAATATGTTATATTGTCCATATTTCATGAAATATGACTCACTTTCAGTGACATAACAGGGCAATTCCAAACATTTGGAGGGAGGTTTTGAAAGGTAAACTGTCGTTTCGCGACTGTGAAGCTTATTTGGTATAACTAATATATAAGATCTGGTTCCATCACATGCAGTGGGACACATACAATATAATAAAAGTGAATCCAAGAACTTTGTTTCGGGTTAATGGATCTGAAATGTCTAGGGTTGACGTTCGATTGCACCCGTTGAAGACTCCACCAAATTGCGTTGTGGGTGTCATATTCCCTGGTTTAGTATGCGCTTTATTCCGACGTTTAGATTTGAAACCTGGGTGAAAATTTGGCATTGTCCGTGCATACAGAGTGAGTAAAAACGAATAATGTGATTTATTATTCGTGCAAAATTATCTCCGTTGCCCATTGTATATTTAATCTATGTCACTGTTGTACTACCTATTTAAATAACTTCACATGTGCTTACAATTAGTATACATCTACAGATTGCCAACATCTACAACCGAAACCGCTGATCAATACCCCTTTTAGGCTCAACTATCTACGTTCATGGCTGCGCGCAGTTCCCTTTATCGATTATAGGCAATTTATGGTATTTTGTTCCGCTCCACAAGGCCTAAAAAAAAACTTAATCGTCACCAATAAATACAAGTATAAATGGTATCGATGGCCATTTATCTGCGCCTGCGCAAACAGTAGGCGCTCGCCGGTAGATCGTCTAATCTTTCCGCGAAGCATTATTGGTGAGAAACCGTAAATTTCATCAAGGATTCGATTGGATGTTTATGTAAATTTCGTTGCTGTAACAATGGAAATCTGTAGGGCCGGGTTAGCCAATAGGCAACAGCTACAAGCGGATAGTATTTGGACAAAGCCAGTTTTTAAGTTTTTACAAGGGAAAGTCGGTAGTAGAAGGAATTATACAGGGTGTCCCGCATAAGAACCGACATAAGGTGCATGTAGGGGTGTCCAAAATATTGTAATTTATACAAACTTGGCAGATGTTGTACAAAAATTCGAAATTTCAAGGGGTTTTAAATGCAACTCACTGGAATTTGAACCTTACTAACTTTTTTAAATTAAGGTCAAGAATGACCAATAAACATTATCAAAACCCACACTGTTTTTACTTGGTTGTCTCTTAAACCTTTCTAATTATTTCGTTTGTTTCATCGCAGAGGAATGCAGTGTATTGGTTGACATTAACTTAGGCATTTGAAAATGACGGAAAAGTGCTTCGGCTAAATTGGTGTGATTATCCTTAATTCCAAAAGTCTATAATTGCTGTTCTAGATAAAATAAATCACTTAATTAGGTGAGAATTTTGAACGTCCGTCAACAGATAAGATTGTTAATATATTCTATTGAAAAAATGTAGGTATATTTCTTAAATTGGATTCTAGTCATTATACTCTAATGTTTAATAATAATTATTATGAATACATTTAAATTTTAAACAAGAAAGAATGAGTACATACATTGAAAAAATCTAATCTTATTAATTATAGATGGACACTGTAAATAAGATTGTGATGCCAAGATGTAACAACGACAACTTTTACTCCTGAAGAATATAATGAAACAGTATAAATAATGTTACTAGTAACTTTGCTTTTAGTTAATTTTGGTCAGTAGGAGAAATAAAATCAAATATATTCAACTTTATTTATACAGGGTGATTTCACTTTAAATATAGAAACTACAGGAATAGATTAGTTGTCAAGCTGCTACTATTAAAAAACACCAAGAAACATTTTCATTCATTTAACGTAACAGTACCTAAATGTAACATTATTTCTACAAAAAATCGCCAGTGGCCCGGTCAAAATAGACATTTCAAATAACGAAAATTCCGACAGAGCTAAATTTTGGTGGAGACCTTGGGTACGCCATTAGAAATAAAGTGTCAAAAGTCCCCATCGGTCCCATGTTTGCTAAAAATGTTATTCGGGGTCAAAGGTCAAAATTTGAGGTTTTTTAGATTGTTTCAAAAACGGTATGTTTCATCAAAAGAGTAGCCCTGACAAAAATTATAGATCTTAAAATTATCTACAAAAATGGTCCTTATACTTTTTTTAAGAATCACCATTCCTGAGATATCGCGATTCCAATAGTTGATGGAGTCAGGTCTATAATTTTTGTCTGAGCTACCTTTTTGATAAAACTTACCGGTTTCGAAAAAAATCCAAAAAACCACAAATTTTGACCTTTAACCCCGAATAACATTTTTAGCACACATGGGATCGATGGGGACTTTTGACACTTTATTTCTAATGGTGTACCCAAGGTCTCCACCAAAATTTAGCTATGTCGGAATTTTCGTTATTTGACCACTATTTTTATGACTAATTTGACCGGACTATTTTTTTCTTAGAAAAATGGGGCGGCACCTCCAGGAGCACGCCACTGGTTAATGTCACAAGGTTAATATTACATTCAATAAAAGGTATAATTAAGTGAATATGCCGCAGTAAATTTCATTCAATTCCGTCAGCGTATTATGAAGATATAACAGAAAAAATATATTTTTTTGTAAACCTTAACACCTTGTAGACACAGGGTATTCGAGATCGAATACCGAGTCCCGCAAGGAAAAAGTTTATAGAGCAAACTTTACTTATTCTTTGGCAACTAATATGTTCCTGAAGTTTTTGTATTTAAAGTGAAATCAGCCGTTATATTTTACTTCAATTTATTCAATATATTCTGAAGAGATAAAAAAAGTTGGCGATTACGAGTCATAATGTGGAAATATACCTTCTTTCCCTCCTACTCAGGATCGATCGTAAAAATTCCAATTATGAATACTGACGAGACACTATTTGAATATCTGCCTTAATACAATTTTTCAATTAAGAATAAAGTCTAAATCTTTTTTATGGAAACCATGGGTTTTCACATCATAACATTATCTCATATTTCAAAGCTACTGCGGAGCCCTTAGCGCTCAAAGGGGGTCGCCAGAGGGCCGCCGCCGCCGGCGCCCCCCGCAGCCACACGTAATCCTTACTTCTAGTTTATTATATAAACTTTATTTATATCCCAATGGGGCATTATGTTAGAAATCAGACGGAAATTAAATACCTTTCTAAATTAATGCTCTGACGTAGCACCGTCTTCCTTTCGTTAATTGAGAGGCCAGGGCCCGCTAGATTACCTGAAACAAGGAGATATTTTCGTTAGTATTAGTTATAATTGGCAGCGATATTAGAAACCTGCTAATTGGTTTTCCAAACTAAAAATAAATCGCTGACGTTGGAGATTTCTCTCTGATCTCTGATACACGAAGAGAGAGATAATAAAACAACTTGATTTAATTTAACAAACGCCTATTTATTCAGTATTGCTATTAGAACAAATTTTGAATATACTGGAAAAAAGTCCCATATAGTTATGTACGGAGTACGGTGGATTTGACTATGAGAATCGATAGCGTGGCCACTGCCAGCTCCTGACTTAAACCCTTTTGAACTTTTTTCATTGAAACATTTAAAAAGTGAAGTGTGCCGTACAGAATTGGGAACCTACGTAAACCTAATGTCATCCAAAAATCATTTACAGGAATTCTTAACAGCAAGGGGTAAAGACCAGGACCCTGCGGTATACAACTAAGTCGAAAACGAATTTCATAGAACCAGTTAATCACAGTTTACGTTTAACCAACATTTTGTTCAATACGAACTATTTTAGCTACATTGTCTACTTCTACGCTTATCAAATCTCCTGTTCCATGGCGTGCTCCCGCATAAAGGCTTCATTATTTGCGTCGCTAAACACACCAATCACAGCGGGCCGTCAATTCGGATGGACAATGGCGACCCACAATGCGCAATTTGCCGGAAGCTGGGGTAATTAGGGTTACGCGTCGGTACCCTTCCATCTTCGTTTTGTCGGTGTAAACTAATGTACGTTAATGACTGTGAAACGGCGTAGTTATTGTAGAGACACTCTAATGGATGTTGCGTTACATGTTACAGTTGAATAAAAGCTCGTCCGATGGATTTCATAATATTATGAATCATTTTGGCAACAGTGCAAAGTAAAAATTTATACGTATTAATTGTTATTAGCAAATTTGCCAATTTGTTCTAAGAAATCTGCCCAACTTGGATTTCCAAACATCTTATCACTACATGACCGTGAGTTGACAAGCTACAAAAACATTTGTTTTATTGTCCCATCTGTTCCCTTTAACTTGTGTAAATCCAAGAAAGGTGCATTGCATACAAATGATTACATAATCGAACTTAACAATTATTGAGTGGTAGCTGTAGGTACCTGTGATATCAATCTACCTACTTTTATGTTGTTTCGACGGAGGTGATTACAATTTCATCATAATTTATAACTTAATATACAGCTAATAACTTCTAATACCTTGGCACTTACAATTTTACTGTCAATTATATTTTAATGAGCTGCAATTACAACACTGTCGGAACAGAGAGGACAATTTATCGATTATTTATGTCATATCTCCTGTAAGCAATATTTATTAATATAATAATTGATTCAGCGATATGCATAATGGAATGGGCTTTCGCGGAATTAGTTACATAGTGCTAAATTGAAGCTTTATAGTCGAGCAACTCGGAAAAGTCCTTAATAAGCGGCTGCCACCCAACAAAAAAGTTGAGTGGTTGATTATATGCATACGAGATTTGTCATTCATATGTGAGACACATATCTAATACATAATATTATGTTATTTGAAGTAACAATAAAGGATAAGCAAAGGGAATTCAAAAAATTAAATAAAAGATTTATGATATAACAAAAAACAACACATGAAGGCAAATACTGACAAATAAAATGAAAGAAAAAAGTAGTTAGCAATAATCATTTATGAAAAATAAGATAAAAACAGGCAGGCCCGATGTTTAGTTAAATATTCAGTTCAAAATTTCACTCAAATTTCTCTCAATTTTATTCAATAATGTACCAATTTCTGTGCAAAAGTTTTTGAGTGCAAAAATAAATCACTCATAAATGATTAATTAGGATAAACAGTGTTGAAATTAATTCACTTCGCGAGGCTTCCTCCTGTCCTGGCTGAGATCCGCCAGCTGAGACCCGCCGTCGCCGGCTAAGGCCTGTTCTCCTGGCGATCACGCTTCTCTGGAGCATCTAACGGGCTCCTATCAACTGTGGTCGAAATTACAGAAGCAATATGTAAGTGGTGCCATCTTCACGGCGCCATTCAAGTTACTCGGAATAATACATTTAAATTCACTTAGTAATGAGAACATTTCCTCTGATTTAGGTACAAGTACATCAAATACGGGTTTACGTGAAGAATTTATTTAAGGGGTGTCTATATTTGAGGGAAAGTACTCATTTTTAGTTGAGTGAAAATGTACTTAATAATTTCACTCGATGGAATCACTACGAACCTTTCACTCACACCGATTTTTTTACAGTGTATTATTTCCATAAATGATATGGATAACATATGGATAATAATTTCATTATTATTTCCAGTTGCTTCAGGAAAATTGAATGTATTTTTAATATTTCGAGTAGGTATGATCAAAACTAAAGCAAGCTATTTTTGGGTCAATCTATCAAGCTTTCCCAATGTTCCAATGGCTCCACAGAATCTCCTTTTTGGACGGTCCATAAGTTCATATTAATTGTCTTCATTACAGTAATTAGTGGTCTATCGAAACTTATATCTGGCCAATTATTCAATTAACTTAATTTGATGGAATGAACGGCAGCCTACAACTAAACTATGAGGTTTACGAGTGTAGCAGGTTTAAACATATTTGGGAATTAATTAGTGCTAATCAAGATAATGATGAAGCAACACAAGTGTTGTGAGATGGCCGAAATAATGAGAGTACGGAAAATTTAGTTTATTACTTCTGTTATATTGTTGTTTTATTACGACATCGACATTAAGGAAAATTATTATTTGGTTTGTCGAAAAATGTCTTTAGTCGCAAATATATCACTTCGTTAACTTTATGCTACATCATACTGATCTAGCAAAGATAAATAGATTCGAGGCTCTAACAGGTGCCTCTTCAAAATGACCACTCTCCCCTACGTATTGTGAAAAGCCTAAAGCACCTAAATTTCACCACATAGAGAGCAGTAACGAGTATTGATGGCTACTTTCTGTGTGATAATTCGATATGGTTGTGCTGGTACATCATCATTATCGAGGAATCCGAGGGTTAAAAGGTTTAACCTACCGATGATAAATTGTACCTTCGGGTACGACTCGCCATATTCATTCGACAATTGCTTTTGTGCCCCATACCCGCGCCGTGCTCATTATTTACTGAGAAGAGGCTATTCTATTTACCATTTAAGCTTTGGATGCGTTATGGGAAGCAACGCATTCATCTTGTTCGCGAAGAGAGGCTTATTAGATAATACGCCATACGTAGCGGGTGTATTTTGTAATATGAAACTTTAAAATATCTCGAGAAATACCAAACTTCATTCCTTCAAATGAGACACTCTGATAGGGTGCCTCAAACTCGATAGAATGGGCCTACTGTGAGGATGTAAAAAAAATTGGGACACGTATTGTTAAATGGGATAAGGTAAGCTCCATTTTCAATCTAAATTATTATTTTTGGGATTTGACAGAAACGACTAATGACGTTATCAATTATATTTTTCCAGAAACATACCCAATTTTTTTTCTGTTAAAAATATCTCTTTTTTCTAATAAACTTTTATTACAGAATTTTTTTTGTAGAAGTATATCATTTAAAAGTTAAAAGCATTAACATAAAAAAACTTAAAATGAAACCAAAATATGTAGTTTACAGGTGTTTTAAAAATTTTGATTTGAACTGTTTCTTGACTGTTACATAATTTACCTTGGTTAAATATTATTTATGAAAATAACATTGATTCTAAAATTAAAATATTTACCGATTTATTGAATTATGTATTTGACAAACATGCACCTGTTAATTGTTAATTATAGTTTGTCCATGGTTAGAAGTGAAAAAAAAAGTAATTTACAATCAGTCTCTCGGAAAAAAAGTTCTATAGCCACCTGGAATGCTCTTAAACAGTTAAATGTTCGATCTAATAAACAGTTTCATATTCCAGATGATTTAAACAATCCTGACGAAATCAATAGTTATTTTGCTTCGTTTGTTCAAAATGTTAATAATAATTGTGACAATCTAATTGAATTTTATAATGACAATTTAAAAAATCCTAATTGTTCGTTTATTTTTTCTCTTACATCTAATAATGAGGTGAATAGTATTTTGAATAGTATAAAAACTGAGAGTACTGTAACAACTGGAATATCTATATAATGCTTAAATATTGTAGTCATTTTATTGATCAATACATAACACACATTATAAATTGTTGTATTGAAGCAAAATATTTCCCATATTCATGGAAAATTGCTATTGGTAAGCCTAAACCTAAAAATAATTCTCCTTTGGCGTTTTCAGATCTAAGAGTTATAAGTATTTTACCAGCTATTTCTAAAGTGTTTGAAAAGGTATTGTATTTTCAAATTTATGATTATTTTGTCCTAAATAAAATGCTGCCTGACTCACAAAATGGCTTTAAAAAGGGCTATAGTACAACAACAGCATTGACTGTTGTTACTAATGATCTTTTAGAAGCATTTGACAAAGGGTTGGTTAGTGTTCTGGTGTAACTGGATTTTTCAAAGGCCTTTGACACTATAAACCATGGATTAATTTGTGCCAAAATGAAATACTATGGTTTTGATCACTCTGCTGTAGTGCTTATCTCATCTTATTTAAGTGATCGATCTCAAAAAATTGTTGTAAATAATTGTTCTTCCTCAAACTTAAATATAAAGTCAGGTGTACCGCAGGGATCAATTTTGCGTCCATTGCTTTTTATAATTTACACCGCTGATATTTTAAATTCTGTTTCTTATTGTAAAGTGCAGGCCTATGCAGATGACACGGTTCTTTATTCACACTTTTTTGTTGAAGATATAGCAAGGACTGGTGACCTTATGAATTAAGTACTTAATAATATCATGCAATTGTCAACAGAGCATAACTTGATGCTAAATCCTAATAAATCGAAGTTAATGTTGTTTGGTAGTAAAAATAAAATTGATATTGTGAAATCTAGTTTAAATATCAATTTGAATGGCGTCATCTTGCCTATAGTAGATGAGGCGAAGAGCCTTGGGATAATTTTTGACTCTGATCATAGATTTAAGGAGCACGTAAAATAACTTATGCAGAAGGCATATTCTAGTTTAAAGCTAATTTTTTCGAGTCGTCATATTTTAAACTTTAATTTACGTAAAATGTTGTGCGAGTCGCTTGTTTTGTGTCATTTTAATTACGGTGACTTTATATATGGCTACTGTCTTGACGAATTTGATAAAAATCGTATTCAAAAAGTTCAGAATTCATGTTGTCGTTACATTTTTGGATTAAGAAAGTCTGATCATATTTCTCACAAAATTAAGGAATGTAACTGACTTAACATGAATAATCGGAGAGTTCATCATCTTACTACATTTGCTCATAAAATACTGATATACCCCAATTCATCAGTTTTGTTCAAAAACAAATTTATAAAACGTTCCAATATCCACCAAAGAGAGGGCTATAAAAATACTTTTACCCTTCCACATCATCGTACAGCTATGTTTAGGAGAAGTTTTATATATGATGCAGTTACCATTTACAATTCAATACTTAACCAATTTAAAGCTTTTAATATTAACAAATTTAAATATAAATATAAATAATATGTATTTAGCAAACAATAGGGTTATAGTACATTAACCGCACCTGCTCGTCTCACTTTTAGATATTTTTAACGTGATTAATTTTTTTTTTAATTTTAATTAGCTTATACTTTGCTTATTTTTTATTTTTTTTATTTAGTAATAGTTAGAAAGCTGTTTGTATACTATTATTTTTAAATGTAGTGTGCCCCATTTTGGTTGAGTATGAGTAGCTCTTAGCTAGACTTCGCCTGAATGAGGTGGCATTGCTTTTCGCAATATGTTTACCTTTGTTCTTTTTTCTTATTCTTTTCTTATATCTATTTCTCTTTGTATATTTGTAGTTACAATGAAGCCGATTTATTATTATTATTATTATTTTTAATAATATCGCTCTAAAGATAAAAATAAAAGAGCTTACAGATATGAACCTTCATCGCATCGTATACCGTATATATCCAGTACAACTCACGTTGCAACGTTTTATTTTGCTGATAAATAAAATACTGCAATAGCGACGGTGCGTGGTACATTAGCGGTTACAATAGGCCATTAATAGTGCAAAATGAATACGTACACGTCGTTAATTATGACTGATAATGAACAGTACAAACACAATGAACATGTACTGAATCGTAATTACGATGGGTTTTATCCGTCTGAAGTCTGCCAGGCTACACAGAAGCCTCCCAGGTTAAAATAAAGTCGGATTATATTATAATGGGTTCGAATGAATGAGTGTGCCATGGAATTCCATCCGGAGGTGGATAAGATCCCTATTATCGTAAATTTGCTTACAATGTTAACGTAGTTTTTTGTACCCTGGACTTATTGCACTTGCTTTATCTAAAATACCCACGAGCAGTTAATATCATGGATTGCTGCGTGGAGTTAGAGTTTTATAAAATAATGTGTGATCTCCGAGTTACCCACAATGGAAGTGTAACCATCTATGTTAAAAAAATATCCGGCATCCAGAGGGTATATAAACTTTTAAGGTGTAACAAATGTATATTATGTGTATATGGGGGTATTTAAACTTAAGCCGCTGGGCGCAGGTGTGGTTTGATCGGAGTGATTTTGGTCTCGATTACGGGGTGGAAATGGGTAGGCAAATTGTAAACCTCTACATTTTCGTTATTTTTATAAGACTTTGTCTACGTTTTATTGTGATGTAAGTGAACTTACCGTGAAAACTACAATTTTCAAGGCATCTAAGGTAGGGGGTAATTAGTCAAATTAAAGGACAATGACGAGGAAGTCGAAAAACGCAATTCAGCTACCTATTATCAAGGTATCCTGGGCTAAAACTTTTTCTAAGGACTTAGGAATTGTTTTTAACTTACTGTTTTATTTTTAATGAATTTATTCAGAGTATCCGAGCCTTATTATCGTACTATAAGGAAAAGAAAGTATTAATTAATAAAAACGAATATATGAAGGATTTTCCCAAGGAGAAAGTTGAAATGGATTCGTAGTTACAAATATTTTATAATATGATTTTTAATTGTGTATCTTTGCTGTATTTGGCTCGATAGAATGTACCGTCAGGTACGTTCAGTGTATGCATGCGCTTTCAAGTGAATATTTTGTACGTAGATGCTTGTCTGTCTGCTCATAAATTGCAAAACTGTTAATAACAGGATGCTTGCGATCCTTGTAAATGCGACCCACGTAAAAATTCTTATATGTAGCCGTTGCTAACTTCCTATCAGCAGGATTTGTAACTGATACATCGACAAACACCATATACATGAAACTAGAGATGTAAATTAGGACTAGCATGTATCGGAAAGTAGATAAATATAAAATAAATAACAGCTTATTTTTTATTACAGGTTTATATAATTCACTTCTCCTCAAATGTATCAAATTTTCACAAGAACGAAAATGCCTGTTCATTTGACAGATTTTGTCAGAGCTCGTGAAAATAGTGAAATATTTAAGTTACAAGTGATTGGATTATGCTTATTTCTGCACAGGTAAGTCCTGTGGTTTGTTATTTATACTTTGCAAAGATTTGATGCGAGAGAAAGCATGATTTATTGGTGACAGCTAGCAATATTATAGTGCACTGTGTTTTAGGTACCTGGTACGTTGTAAAATTTGAAGTTTTCTTTGCTGGAAACTACGTAGAGGCCTTGCAAACTATTTATGGGATCACTGGAAACTGCTTTATATTGCTGGTAGCGGAAAATTTTCATGGGATGACAAAATAACTTTCTCTGGACTCTGGCAAACTATGGATTTAACTGGTGAGTGTTTAATTTTCTTTCTTGGACTATTTTTTCTTGCTTTATTTTTAATTTTTCGGGAGCTGCCTCTCCACACTGTACATCTTGCAAAACCCAAACCGTAACCAATCAATAATATTTTTGTGTTTCTCATCCTTCCTGAATATTCTGTTCCTAGCTTTGCTTAAGGTCCATACACATAATTTTTCAGTCTTTGAATGTCCTTTTCAATCACTTTTTCACAACACTACTTATAACTAATACATTTTTAACAAATGTCCTTTTATTTTTACATACAATTCTGTAAATTAATTATAATATCCGTATGAACAATTTTATACAAATTTGGTGTATATATTAATAATTAACATTTTTATACGACTTTAAGATCGGTCAAGCAATATTTTCATATGAGTTTCTACATGAACATTTCAAATTCGTTTGTATTTATATCAATATTTACGCTGTTATAATTCAGTATTATTATATAAAAAAGTGTGAAATAATTTCACAATAACTGAAGTAAGTATTTTATTTTGGGATAAATCTGTTGGGCTATTACATGAAAGGGGCTATCTTTTCATCCAAGAAAGTATGTGATGCAAAGAATGAAACATCAACACGTGTTTAAAATCAAAAGAAGGACACAAAGTTATAAATTCATGTTATTTATGCGATCTTCTCACTTCGAACAATTCTGTTCCGCCGCAGTTTTACGGTCCAGATCAGTTAAAGGTTTTTTTCCACAAAAAATATTTATTAAAGGGATGCTTATTCGATTCGGGGTATAAATTATTTCCAGAGTATTATTTTATATGTTTTATAAAAGTGAATTTTATGCGCGGTTTCTAAGAGGATCAAATTTATGTGGTTGTAAATATTGCCTCTTAAATATTATTTATTATCGTATGGTTCATTAGAGGCACAATGCTGTGGGTAATAATAAATAAGGTTTTATTCGGTATAAAAAGTATATCCTATTTTATTGGAAGGTTTACTACTCTTAGAATTATATTTTCTCTTCTTTTTTAGTATTTCACGGAATTGTGTGGCGTTTGATTTACTGCAAACCGGTTACGGCGCATGTTACTAAAGACAAAATTCTTCATTGCGGCGGCCCAAAAAGTTGTTACAGCCCTCATCAGCAACCACCTTTGTTTGATCCACCTGGTTGATTTAGTTACGATTAATTGCAACCACCGTTTCTCGAAGGTACTCCAACAATTTGAGTTGCAAATGCTCTAGTCAGCAAATAACTGGTGTAGAGTTTCGCTCAATTAGGAGTCCTGAGAATCCGGTGAACGTTCCGTCATGACTGACGGCCGATACCCAGACGACACACTTAATAAATTGGATAATTTATTTAACTAGTTCCTGACTACAAGGGAATTACAAATTGCCGATATTATTGATCGATCGCGGCGAGAACATAGAAGAAACTCAGCGTTGCCATTATCGTAGCTGACGTTTTTAACACGTGCTTAATTGGACAGGAGAGGAGAATGTATCGGCCTGTGATTCTTCTTAGCAGATGGACTACCCATTGGGCCTGTCTCATTACGAAACTTTAGCAAATTGACTAGAAATTTATTCAAATTGAAGTTTATGTTTTAGGTACAGCTGTGGACAAAAAAGTTTCCTTAGATCAATAAAATCTTGATTGTTAAGGGACCATATGCAGTGTTGTTTGGAGTGTTTTTATTGTCCGCAGCTGTACTTATATTTCTATCTTGCGTTACGGTAAAATACCCATAGTCCAGACGGTATATGTTTCAAAGAGTCCATATTTGGGTGAATCGTATATCAACGGAGATTTTTGGCATTTTGGCTTTCAAATATCACTAGAAATTAAAATTTTTCTATGCGCATAAAAAAAACGTGGGCTTAATTTTTGGCGGCACAATATGTTAAAAAAAATCGAAAAATGTCATATTTTTCTTCCTATTTAATTATGTATCTTTTCAAGAATTGATTTTAGGCTAAAATGAAAGAGGAAAAAAATGTTTGTAATTACATTTTACAAAATATGACTAGTTACAAATCGAATGAATCGTGATGATTATTGTAAAAATCGAAAAAATCCCCAAAAATGGGGTTAAAAAACATAACTTTTTAGGAAATTTTTATGGGGTCTTTAAGTTAGGTATAGGACCTTCATACTTGGCTCAAGAAAAGTTCATATTAAGTACAATCATCTCACCAAATTTCACCAAAGTCGGTTTGATAGATTTTGCATAATAATTTTGCAATATAGATTTTGAAAAAAAATTGCAAATTTTCAAAATGTTGCACAGCAAAAACCAAGGCCCTTA
Organism: Anoplophora glabripennis; assembly: GCF_000390285.2. Classification (NCBI taxonomy): domain Eukaryota; kingdom Metazoa; phylum Arthropoda; class Insecta; order Coleoptera; family Cerambycidae; genus Anoplophora; species Anoplophora glabripennis. The sequence continues at coordinate 895,589 of NW_019416568.1, forward strand.
GATACTTGAAAATTGAATCACATATAGAAGAGCTCTCAAGCTTTCAAACGCTTTTTGAAAAATTCGAATCCGTCAATTAGGAGAGCTCTGGCGCTTATTTAAACATTGGTCGGATTTTTGTACTATAATTTTGTATTTTTGTAATATAATAAGTAAATTTTTCTAATTAATTACTAATTTTCGACATATTTTGAAAATAATTGTTGTTTAAACAATTTTATAAATATTTAAATAAATTTATTTTTGATCTTTGATAAAAAAAAAAGTAGGTTGCCAATGAAGAAAAGTAATGCAAACTTAGACCAGGTAAGTACTCGGAATACCAAAGGTATTTTTCGAAAAATTAGCCCGGATGTCCCAGTACATTTAGTCTAAATGACCGTTAACTTTGATCGGCTATAACTACGTAACTAATTGACCAATCGATCTGTTTTGTTTTAAAAAAGCGTCTTTCCAATAACTTGTTAAACCTGCTTTAAAAAATTTTATTTGATTGAATATTCCAGGTAGGGGACACAATGCTACAATTATTGGTCACCACGTTCACCTGACTTATATCCCTGCGAATTTTTTATTTGAGGGTATTTAAAACAGAAAGTAGATATCTCTTTGAGTATTGATAGTGAGAGACAACTGTGGCAGAGGATTGAAAATTATGTTCACAATTCGCAGAATGAAGGAATACTATAATCTTTAAGACAAATGGAGGCTATTTAAGTAAAATTTAACTTAAAGAAACTGTAATATCAAGTGTAAAACGTTCCAGGTTACTACCGTCTGTGTATTACAAAAGCTTTTATAATGTATGTTTGCAATGGGACTAACCACAAACCTAACGGCCGATAAAATATCAGTTTCACATGCGAGCGGTCCTAATAGAAAACAAAACCTTAAATTTAGAATTTATGTGGACCACATACGACGAGGGGAGATGCCCGTAGTTAGAGGTACCCGTCCCACACAAATAAAGCCAAAGCAGGGGCTCTTTTATGAGAGTAGTGACTTGCACACTTCTTTTCATACCGTTTTCACGCAGTGTTTTCACAAGAAACCATTCGATCGGCATTTATTTATACTACCACTGCATTATACATTCCCCGAATACAAACAAATCTTACATATACGCGTCACTGTTCGTCATTGTGCAGTCCTCCTTAAGTAGATAAATACAAACGATCTGGTGAGAGTGCTGGCATTATTTTCGGGCTTTGAAAAATATTTGGTTAAGCCAGCACAAAGAATGCCTTATGAACGTATTATCAGCTTAAAATAGAATGGTCTAGACGGTGTGAATGTAGATAATAATGTTTCTACGACGTATTTTGCAAATAACACCTATGAGTAATTCAGGAAAACAACAAAGATTCGTCAAAACAAGTTTATTTTTTCTGTTTTTTGTTGTCTTGTAAGTATTTTGTGATATTTATGCACTTTAAACAACGAACTGGAAAAAATATAGTATTGATTGATTGAAAATGGACCTTACCTCATACCTACGAACCACAATCGGAGGTCGTTCAACTCTCAATCATTTTTAGATGGGCTTAGAAGAAACAAAGATTTTGCCACCTTCCATCGGGGAGATTCAACGGAACACTTTCCACCAGAAGGCTTCCGAGAAGTATAAGGATCTGTCGAGCTGCCCGACAACCGACTTTTATTGTTACAGTAATACACACGCCGCGAAATCGAATATGTAAATATCCGACGTATTGGTTCTCGGTAGCGCGGCTCGCAATAAATTCCGTGCCTTGTTACCTCTATCGATATGAACATTATTACGCTCGGCACAGGGAACGGGCGGTTCGTGTGGGCCGGAGCTCCCGTCCCGATTTTTCCGGCGTTTGTCTCCTGCCGGCCAGTATATCTGTCGAACAGGACAATGCGCCCGCCGATGTATACGACCTGGTCCTGCGAACTCCGCGCCATAGGTGTTAAGTTACGGCGGGGAACAGATTGCATTTGTGTAACTTGGCAAGGTGTTCCTTTAAAGTCACCATATTTTTTTTTATATCACTGTGCTGGAAGCGCTGAACTTTGAAAACAAAACATTCTATCGTTTCTAAAAAAAAATAATTAAAAAATATACAGGGTGTTTAATTTTATAAAACAAAAGCAGAGTAAATACACCTAACTTTATGATTTACGTACAACAGTCTTCAAATTAAACATGTGACAAATAGAAAGAACAACAAAAACATTAACAACCATTTAACATAAGATGAGAGTGCCAGGCTCACCTAGAGCTCCTGTGGGGAAAGAGCATGGCAGAGAAACCCACGATCGTTGCTCTAACTACCCAAATAACGAGCGTTCAAATAAAAACGTGTCTGTCATCTGTCAAAGCGCTATATCGCCGCTATCAATTTGAATATTTTCGTTTTAAAAAGCGTTTAAAATGGTGTTTTCTCAAGAACAAAAAGTGTTTATCATAGAGTCCTACTTTAGAAATGGACGCAAGATTGATGGAATATGGAAGTATTATATTGAGGAATGTTTCATAGAATTTCAAAATCAATTTCCCGGCGTTGTTGAGTACAAAATTTTTCAAAGTGCAGTTCAGCGTTGTGTTAATGTTTTTCGTGAAACGGGCAGTGTAACAAGAAAAGAAGGAAGCGGCCGACCTAAAAAGCGGACTGAAGAATTAAAAGAAAATGTCCAACAAATAATGGAAAATGCGCCAAGAACTTCTGTACGTGTTTTATCACA